>NC_056743.1:558312217-558684958 GCF_019279795.1 Protopterus annectens | reverse complement strand
AGTGCTTCTAACCTGTTGATAATTTATCTTTCTGTGCAGTAAAATACACAGATGAATTTAATGCTATAACAAAGCTATTCTAGAAACTTCATTTTGGAAATGTGAAGAGACACCAGAAAATCATATAGGCATTTATGTCTTATATTTGTTTTATAAGTAATTCTTGATTTGTGTTTTGGTTACTCTGAAAACCACGAGTTGCAGTGCTGTGTCATAAGATTCATTAAAAGACATTAAAATATTTGCTTTCTTTAGTAAACTGTCTATATTACAAAACCTTTTTTTTACTCAATGTTTCTTTTAAATTAAAAAGACAGGTTTGATTTAAGAAAAGAAATTGTTAGCCAGTACTGGATTGTTTTGCATCTGTTAAAAACTGATACAAGGAACAGAATTTTCGGTGCTGAGGGAAGTTTAGTTTCAACTTCATTTTAGTCACACATACAGGTCAAGTTTTGAGTACTAAAACTTGTAGCACTGTCCTTTAAAAATCGTAGTGGAAATTCAGAAGGAGCACTTTCTTATTTTTCCCATTAGAAACTGATTCCATACTAGAGCCTTTAGAGTCCTTGATAACTGGTAATTCATGCATAAGCTTAGTTTATTTATTAAGGAATATCCTTATAATCAGCTAAAGGTATGAAAAATCATTCAGGGCAAGCAAGTCTAAATTTGCTGGTCACAATTAACAGATCAGTGTCTAAATCAGAGCCATTTAGACATATGCAGACACACAGTTTGTCTAGTCACAGATGGACTACTGCATCCCTCAGCAGTGACTCTGAATTTCATACTTGTGCTTATATCAGTAGATATGAACCTTGCATCATTACCATTTACTTAGTATAGATATAGGCAGCCAAAGAATATCAACATACCTGACAAATGAGTACTCTCTAATTCATAGAGGAACAGCTACTTTCCAAGGTTATCGCTAGACTGCCATTCATACAAACTACTAACCAAAGGCTAGCTTGATAAGCTTAATAGTTAGGCCATGTCATAACAAATGCATCAGCAGGTGTCATGACCTTGCCTGTGAGCAGGACAATGGATACTTTGTGCCAACTCTTCCCAAACATTCTTGCAACATTTACTCTAGAAAACGGTTATTTACTCTGTTATTGGAATGGATTTCTTGCTTTTTTATGCATCAGCAGGTGTAATGACCTTGCCTCTGAGCAGGGCAATGGATACTGTGAGCCAACTCTTCCCAAACATCCTTGCAACATTTACTCTTAGAAAATGGTTACTTTACTCTGTTATTGGCATGGATTTCTCGCTTTTTTATGTGGCCCCAGATTATATGCAGGAAAATACTAGTTAACAGATGTGGAGGAAATGAATAAAGTTCCAAGTATATGTTGACTGTTTCAGTTGTGTATGTGTTTTTATATTTGAAGAGTGGTACATTTCTGAATATAGCAGTACAACTTTTATGTCTGGTGGGGTGGCTCCTTGGGGGTTTCCATCGGATATCTCAGTGTTGTAGGCTCTGACAAGTTGGGCAGTGATGTGATCTTAGAATATCTGTGCTGTGACTTGACTTTGAGATGCTTGCTTTACCAGTGCAGACACCTCTAAGTTTCCATACAATGTATGTCGCATAGTATACAACAAGAGAGCACAGGGTCCAAACAATAACAGAACTAAAGTCATGGGGTTTCATTTATGGTTTTGTGTTGGTAGATTCAAAATAAAGGCTTTTGGACTCCAAGATTTGACACTGCCTAACTTTTCTAAGTTTTATTGAGGTAAAGGTATCTGTGTAGTGTCTGATTTGTTCTTAAATGGAAAAATGTCATCTTGCTAATGCAAAAAAGGAATCCTGGGGGAATGCTTGATTAACTGTCCAAGGAACACTGTGAGTGCAGTGAAAAGACTTAGTTTAGTGGAAAAATAAAAGGTTGAGCACACTGTTAGTGAATACATAATGCTTACATCCCTGATGTAGGTTGGGACTTATTCAGAACAAGAGTAATGAGTCTCCCCAACAAATGTCGATAACTACCAGCTTGTCACATGGATGTCATCTTGCTATAAGTGTCAGATCAGATGGTGGCGATCTTTATTGGAGGATGGAAAGATGAAGATACAAATCATATTTAATGCTTGAAGAAATAATGCAACCAGACAGTTTCTTTTAACAAAAGTAGTGAATATTCAAATGATGAGAGTAAATGCATCTTTACCGAGCTATAGTGTGCTTCTGTAAGTGCAAGGGTGATGTACAGGTAGGCATCACTAAATACAGTACAGACGTTTGTATGAAGGTTGTCTGTGCCAACTCTGAGGGATGTTGGTCACACCTCTCAACTTTCTTGAGGTTGCCTCATTTTTTTCCCGTTCCTTATACATGTTTTGATTTTGTTTTGATTACTCAAGGATTAGTCAGTCCATACGGTCAGACATTAGAGATGCATACATATTTTTTTAGAAAATGCATGCTGATGTAAAATCTTAACTTTTCAAAATTTAATCAGTTTATGAACTTGTCTCCTTATTAAATTATAGCTTTATCCCTGATTGTTGAACAGATGTTGAAAGCTGTGATGCTGGCCCAGCTGCAATGTAGTTATTTGGAAGGTTAAATGATTTAAACAGGAATCTGGTAGGAATAAAATGGAATAACAGGAAATGGTGAATTAAGTCTTGCATGTATGTAAAAGACAAAGGGTTTAGTTTTGCAGAAACAGGTATTTAGACTTCAGTTATTGATACTTTATAAGCATTTACCCCAAACTATTTTGGAAAGGAATCTCATCTCTCCTCAACCCAGGAAAAAAGAAAACCCTTGCCGCAATCCAGATGCCTCTGACACGGACTTCAGCCACCCAATTTAACTCTTTCTTAGAGTTCATTAGCAAGCTAACATCATCCTTCACCAACACCTCTACAACCCCTCCTCAGCATGCACCCATCCCTTCCTCCCCTACCATCCCTTGCCCCCAACCTCCACTTTTCTGTATAATTCGCAACTCTGTATCCACCATAAAAAAATAACTTTTTCTAAAATTAAAACCTGGTTCCAATGTCCCTGATGAAATTCTCTCCTACTTCCTAAATGTAGCCACAGAAGCCTTTGCTCTCCCGATCAGCATACTAATTAATCGGTCAGTCTCAGAAAGCCAGGTCCCAAGCTCTGGAAGAAAGCCTTTATTATTCCTCTCCATAAAAGTGGCAATAATAATGACATCCCAAACTTTCACCTTTTTGCCATCCTATCCCCTATTTCTAAGCTACTTGAAAAGTGTGTACAACAACAACTCTTACCCTACCTCATCAATAATCAGCTTCTTACCCTCAGGTCATAGTACATCCACTGCCCTCCTCTCCTTCTTAGAAACAATCAACAAAGCCCGCAACTCCGGCCACTTCATATCCACTCTTTTCCTTGACCTCTCTATGGCATTTGACACTATTTCCCATGACCGTCTTCTTACCAAACTCTCTAAACTTAACCTATCCCCTTCATCTACCCAGTGGTTCTCAAGCTATCTCAGAAACAGGCAACAAGCAGTTAAATGGCACCCATCCTTAATACATCCACAGGCGTCCCCCAAGGTTCCATTCTAGGCCCCCTATTACTCAACATATTCATAAATGATTTCTTCCAAGCCAATCCAAACTCGAGTCTCATCCAATATGCCGATGATTCTACTATAATCTGTTCCGTCCCTTCCATCAAAACTCTTAATGTAACACAAAGCTGCTTTCTCTTCCATTGAACACTGGATGATAGACAACCATCTAGCCCTTAATGCAACCAAAACAAAACTTATGTTATTCAATGCATCCAAAACCTCTTTCCTATGTAAACAATCCTTCAAAATTACCAGCAAAAATAAGACCCCCGCCCCAAGAACTAGTCTGACACAAAATTACTAGGAATTATCATCAATGATTAGCTAAAATTTGACAAGCATCTAGAAGCAAATATAACCCCCCCCCAAAAAAAAATTAGGTACGTTTTACTGTCACAGTCGCTTTCTCTCCCACCGCCAGGATTACATTTGCTAATACATACCTCATCCCATCTCTTTTATATTGTGCATCTATCCTAACCAGCCTACAATCTTCCCTCATAACAAAATTCTCATCTTGTTATAACAAAATATCCAAATTTGCAGCAGGTCATAGAGCATCTTTCCACCACTTTAAGTCCCTTCACCAACTAAGATGGCTGGAATTACCAAACTACCTCACATATACCCAGCTCATCCAAGCGCACAAACTCATTCATAGCCTGTCTCTGTGCCCCTCCCTAGCAAATACCTTTGAAATGCATAAGCCAGATAGACTCCAAAGATCCAGTTCCCAAAACCTAATTAAATTGCATAAACCAACACGTCCTGCTGGGAATCACTTGATGTCCTCCTCTCTTGCATGCCTCTGGAGCTCTCTCCCTTCTCCCATCTGCACCACCAGGAGTCTCTCCTTGTTTAAAACCTCACTGCACTCGCACCTTCCTCTGCAATGGAAATGCTCTTACTCTCATCCAACTTAAATCTGTCCTATTTGTTGCCTGTCACTACTTCCTAAAGTTCTATATCCCTTGGGATGTATTCAACCAACAACTAAAAAAATAACATCATTGTAATTGCCTTAAAAAAATTACTTATTGAATTAACCTGATGTAATTTTGCTAATGAAAATCTTTTTTTTATTTCTGTATTATGTAACATTTATTTGAATTGTATGATATGTATTTGTATTATCCGAAATATGTATTTAACATTTACTTGAAATGCATATTATGGATTTGTGCTTTTTCTGTACTATGTATTTGCATTTCTCCGGAGGTTTTCTCGCCAGGACTCAATTGAAAATAGGCTCCTTGTAGCCCAATCTACTATCCTGGAAAACAAACTGCAAATAAATAAATACAATAAAGCATGCTTAGTGTGATTGCTGAGGTATTTTTTTCTCAGGTGAACCAACTAATCTCTATAAACAGTGGAGTGTAAGTTGGGAAATTTAATGATACTGAATTAACACACAGTGCAAATAAGTGTAAACAAGATGAAATAATGCAGATTGTAAATAAGATGGACACCAGGTATGAGCATTGTGGAATATGATTTGCTAAAGAGAAGCAGAGGATGAGCTCCTTACTGTCACTGTTAAGGTTCTTGAGTAAGTAGTTGTGGAACCAGTCTGTAGTATGTGAAGTTAAATTAAATCTGGGCTTAACTAGAAAATCAGCGAAGTAATTAAACAAAAGTGACCGGTTTAAAACCGATTACACATTGAATCCCCTTTGATTATCTGTGGATGGAGTATTTGAAGGTCGAACAGAGCTCTCAGTTTAATGGATGAGAATCTCTCTCCCCTCACTTAACTGGACATAATTGGGTAAAAGTGATTTGTGGTGTTAAGCCATAACTGGCTTACTAGACTTTAAAAATGGAAATGTAACAATGAAGTAGGTGTGTAGTTAGATACCTTAGAATCTCCTCTCCAGCATATTTTCACAGCTGTAGGAAAGAGCCTGCAGGGTTAGACATATTGAAAATATGTTTCAGTTGATTGTGAATATTTTATATATTTTGAAAAAAAAAAAACAGGTGCAGTCCATCAGCATATTACTGAACTATTTCAAGTTGCTTTCTCATAGCATTACTTTACCTTACTATAGCATTTCTCTAGAAAGAACTGAGGAATGAATTCTGACAGATTACTGTAGTGTCAGCCCGAGGAAAAAATATTTCCAGAAAACACAAACACACAGCAGTCAGAGAAGGGAATTACTGATATTAATTTTATCATTTTTTTTTAGTTCATTTACTTGAAGTATTGCTTGTGTCACAGATGATTCCCCATGTAACCTCAAAGACAGCCATCACTATCTAAAGACTGTAAGACAAAGGGAGGAAATAGATAAGTAGATTGCCAGGTCTTTCTCCCATCTTGTATGCATACATTTACTCACATCCATGGGTAATTTATTTTCCAAATCAACTACTACATGCCTTATATATTAATGTATATTAATTTAATTCCAGGAATTGCAGAGATTTGTAAAATTGTAGGTATGTTTCATTTCTGAAATATACTTTGACAGTTTTAGTAATTCGTAGACATGAGAAAATATAAAACTAGACCAGTAGTTCTAGAGGTTTATAGGAAAATCATGTTTTGAGCCTTGTTTTTTTTTTTTTTAAGGTTTTATAATCGAGTTCAGATAGCAACTAAACATTTGTTTTGAGGCTAATGCATCATGAATAGAACATTGTTTACAAATGTACTCAAGGTAGAGTGTAAATGCTTTTGTAAGAGAACAGGTAACTGGTAATTGAAAACCTATTGGAGTGGAAAATGGTAATCCATAATAAATGAGCATTACTGTAGTACGATACAATCCTTTGTGTTTCTGTATTGTAAGAAAAAAAACATGAGTGAAAACTGAGAGTCTTTGATAATAAATCTTTGCGGGGGAGATTTGGCAGATTTGCTAGGATTCATTGTAGTAAAGAATGGTTTGCCCAAATTGTTTAGAATTGGTTAATGTTCTTTGAGTTAGATTATGCACTGTGCTCTCTAGTGTAATTCAATAGTTAGTGATCAAATGTGGACAGTCACCTAGTAGTGCAGATTTTTGCTTTATACTTTATTTGCTTATGGTTGTATATTGGGTTCAGAATGGCATTACTGGTTATGGGAATGGGAATATCAATTGGTCTTACTTTTTAAGATGGACACTAACCCAGTTTTTACTCCATTTCATTTAGGATTAATGCCAGTGAAGCTCAGGGGACAGGAGGAAGAAAAGTCTGGAATTTCTTTGGCACAGGTAATACTGCTATTCAGTTTATTCTGTCATCCAGTCAGTTGCTTTTGAATACACTGTTACTACAAATTATGAGAGTGATTGCAGAATTAGTGCTGATTCCTGTTGCTGTAATAGCCACTAAATGAACAGCAAAAGGTCTCCAGTTCAGTTCTTGGCCGGAGTGCCTTCTTTCTGGAATCTGGGCATTCTCCCAGTGTTTGTGTGGGCTTTCTCTGGATGATCCACTTTCTCCCACATTCCAAAGATGTGAAATAGGTGGATCAGAGGCAATAAATTGTCCATACGTGTAAATGAATGTGTGTGAAATATGGCAGACCTGGCAACCTACCTAAATATCTCCATCCTTTTAAACTCTGCAGATATTGATGACTGTCTTTGGGGTCATGCTAGGAATCCTCTGTGGCTTGAGTGAGAGAGAGAGAGGCAGGCAGTCATTGAAGGTATTTTTTTATGTTCCAGATATTAACTGCTCAGATATTTGAGTATGGTTTTGATGAGCTTGCAAAAGTGGTTCATGGCTGGGACTGATGCTGTAGTACACAAGAAACTGAAATGTGAGGACTGAAATACTGTCCTTAATGGAAAGTTTCTTTAGAGAGTCTCAGAAGTCCTCTGAGTCAGGAAGTCACTTAAGTATGTAGAAAGATTCTATCTTGTGTGCTATTCGTGGAAATATACCAGAACAAAAGTATATTCATGCTTCACTTTTTAACATTTGTACCATATAAATGATAGCTGGCTAGAGGTTAAAAGTCCCACTTGCTGAGCTCTTTTCATAAAAAAAGGTACAGAAATACTCTGCCCTTGGCAGTGAGTTATACTGATGTTTCATACCAGGTATGATTTAGGCACAAATCCTACCACAAGTCACACTTATGAATTTGTATACTTTTTAGAAAAGTTTTTATTTACATTGTTTTGTTTCAGTGTAGTTTTCATTAGACATATTAAAGTTTAACAGCAATATGTAATGCTGTTTTCTAAATTTAAGCATTTAGAATTTTCTTTTGGATTTAAATTTATTTTCTAACATTGTAAAGGGTTAATAATTTTATCTGTGGCATAGTGCATATTGCTTAATTAGCTGTCAGTGATTGAGCTGTTTATACTTTATAAGGCACATTTTTTTGTAAGGGATTAAGTCCCCCTTTTCATAATATCTTTTATTAACATCAACAGTGGCCTAGCAAAAATGATCAGTAGATGCAATGAGTCCAGAATTTAATAATCCAAAGTCAAAGAATAATATATAATTTAAGGACTTTTGTCTAATATAAGGTAAGGGCTTTTGTGTCTTACAGGCACTCAGAGGTGAAACTGAATTTTCATCAGACTCTTAATGTTTGCTAAGCCATTATTGTTGGAGATTTAATTTTTGGATTGGCACTGAGATTGTGTTCTTTTTTGTCGATTGTTTTATGGAGATCTATGGACAGTGACCACTTCATTATATCTGGCATGTCACAGTGCAGCAGCTTTTAGCATTTGCTACATGTTTCTGCACTAAAAACTCAGAGGGATGCATAATATTATATGACTGACTGAACCAACTCTGATCTATCAGTTGTGAATACCATTACATTTTAATTTTGATATGTCACATGTACAGTCATACCATATACAGCACAGTATGCAGTTCTCAGAGCTCCATACCACATCAGCTAAAAGACTCCTTTATGACCAGTGTGAATGATGGGAAACCATAGAAATATTAATGGTTACTGGATATGGGGAAATGGAATATTAAAATTTATAAATTGCTTCACGATGTATTATTTTTCTATATTAATAAAGCAGGCATCATTACTGCAAGACATGTTGTGGGTGTGTGTGATTGTGTCCAGATATTTTTCTGTGTGACTGGAAATTTGTTTAAATCTTTTCAGAAGTTAAAGGTGCGACTAACACGCAGGATGGTAGTTAGTGAAGCTTGTATGCGATTTTCATCATTAAACCGAGCTCTTAATACTACCAAATATAGAAATGCAGGTGGTGGCAATTCCTTTATATATTTGTTCAATAACCAGTGTAAATCTTTTAAAAATGTGACTTTTATTCTTATTGTGACTAATAGAGTTTCACCTCCTCCAGACAGCTGCATTTAAGTAGCTGTCATATATTAACCATTTTAGTAGCTTGCTTGGTAAAATATATCTCAGACAGTACACACAGATACAATGAAGTTTTAAAGGGTTAATTCTGAAGATGTCAGGCAAGTGCTCTATGATCTAAATATTGAATGTTATTTTTAGGCAAGGCTTTGCATTAGCATGAAATTGCATCTTTGTTTAAGAAATTGGGGGAAGAACGTCATATCTTGGATAACAGATGGACATGAACTACGAGATTTGTTTTTCCAATTCTTTAACTGAATAAACTGAACTTTTGGTAATCTGACCCATTTCTAGAGGGTTAACAGCTATGTGAATGTTTAAACTGAGTTCAGTGAAGATGTGTCTTACATCTGTCAAAGTTGCAGCCTCCTAATAGATTTTCGCAAATGTGTCTTGGATTTTTTTTCTTAAATGTCTTGATTAATACTGACATGGGCTGTACAGTAATATGACTACTGAGTCAGGACCTGCTAGGATAGACTCCTTGGGGGGGGGGGGGTCCATTCAAGTGCTATTCTTTCCACTGATTTCTATCTACTAACAGTGAAAACTCCCCTTGTTACCTCCTACAGAGCGTTAGAACTGCTGAACGTGGTCTTGGATCTCACTTCATGAGGTTTGCAGCCTCAGCTTTAACAGGCATTGTATAGCTATACATCTCTTTCTTTGAAAGACGCATGCCAGTGTCCTTACCTGTTCTACCCTTTTAAATCTATCTCACCTTACTAGCAAAATTAATTTGGCCTAGATGCAAAGGTTATACATTTTTGGGATAAGCATATTTCAGAGAATTCAGAACTGGGATCTTTAGAAAAGGGTAGGAAGAAATTACATAAAAATGTGAATTGTGGGAATGGATGTATACAGGGGAGGAATGTGGTTTAAAACAAGGCAGGATTTGAATGAGCTATGTAATGTTTGACTGGGTGTATTCAAAGTGATGTGTAATGTTTGCAACTAAAATTATGTCAATATGGTTTGTGATGTATTATAATGCTTACAACTCATCATCTTCTTTTGGTTGTTCCCATTAGGGGGCGCCACAGCGGATCACTTGTTTCCATTCCTTCCTGTCCTCTGCATTTTGCTCTGTCACACCAACCACCTGCATGTCCTCGCTCACCACATCCATAAACCTTATCTTAGGCCTTCCTCTTTTCCTGTTACCTGGAAGCTTCATCCTTAGCATCTTTATCCCAATATACTCAGCATCCCTCCTCAGCACATGTCCAAACCAAAGTAATCTTGCCTCTCTGGCTTTGTCTCCAAACCTCCCAACCTGGGATGACCCTCTAATATACTTATTCCTAATCCTGTCCACCCTCATCACACCCAGTGCAAATCTTAACATCTTTAACACTGTCGCATCCAGCTCAAACTCCTGCCTTTTTGTCAATGCCACTGTCTCCAACCCATATAACATAGATGGTCTCACTACCCTCTTGTAGACCTTCCCTTTAACTCTTAAAGGTACTAGTCTGTCACAAATCACTCCTGACACTCTTCTCCACCCACTCCATCCTGCCTGTACTCTCTTCTTCACCTCTCTTCCACACTCACCGTCACTCTGAACTATTGACCCCAAGTATTTAAACTCATCCACCTTCACCACCTCTACTCCTTGCATCCTCACCATTCCACTATCCTCCCTCTCATTCACACACATATATTCTGTCTTAGTCCTGCTGAACATCATTCCTCTTCTCTCTAGAGCATCTCTCCATCTCTCCAGGGTCTCCTCCACCTGTTCCCTACTCACTACATCACAATGTCATCTGCAACATCATAGATCCACGGGGACTCTGTGTCTTCCTCGTCTGTCAACCTGTCCCATCACATTGCAAATAAGAAAAGGGCTCAGAGCTGATCCTGATGTAACCCCCCCTCACCTTAAATGCATCTGTCACTCCCGGCGGACCTCCTCTGTCACACCCCTCTTTACATATCCTGTACCACTCTTATATACTTCTCTGACACTCCTGACTTCCTCATACAATACCACAACTCCTCTCTAGGTACCCTAGTCTACAAAAACACAATGCAACTCCTTCTGACATTCTCTCTACTTCTCCATCAACACTCTCAGTGCAAACATTGCATCTGTAGTGCTCTTTCCCGGCATGAAACCATACTGCTGATCACTAATCATCAAATCCCTTCTTAACCTAGCTTCCACTACTCTTTCCCATAACTTCATGCTGTGACTGATCAAATTAATCCCTCTGTAGTTACTACAGCTCTGCACATCACCCTTATTATTAAAAATCGGTACCAAAACACTTTTTCTCCATTCCTCAGGCATCCTCTCACTTTACAAAATTTCATTAAACAATCTGGTTAAAACCCCACTGCCATTTCATCTAAACACCTCCATGCTTCCACAGGTATGACATTTGGGCCAACAGCCTTTCCATTCTTCATCCTCTTCATAGCTATCCTTACTTTTTCCTTGCTAATCCATTGTACTTGATGATTCACTACCCCTACATCATCCAATCGTCTCTCCCTCTCATTCTCTTCATTCATCAACCCCTCAAAGTACTCTTTCCATCTCCTCAACACACTCTCCTCGCTTGTGAGTATGTTTCCCTCATTATCCTTTATCACCTTTACCTGCTGCACATCTTTCCTAGCTCGGTCCCTCTGTCCAGCCAATCGGTATAGATTCTTTTCTCCCTCCTTAGTGTCCACCCTTTCATGCAACTCTTCATATGCCTTATCCTTAGCCACCTCTCTTTGCCATGCACCTCATCTCCTTACACTCCTGTCTACTTTCTTCATCTCTCTGACAATCCCACTTCTTCTTTGCCAACCTCTTTCTCTGTATACTCTCCTGCACTTCGTCATTCCACCACCATGTCTCCTTGTCATCCTTCCTCTGTCCAGATGTCATACCAAGCACCTTTCTAGCCATCTCCCTTACTAGCTCTGCTGTAGTTACCCAGCTATTTGGTAACTCTTCACTGCCACACAGTACCTGTCTAAACTCATCCCTGAACTCCACCTCACAATTACCCTTTTTCAATTTCCACCATTTGATCCTTGGTGCTGCCCTCACACTCCTCTTCTTGATCACCAACGTCATCCTACAAACCACCATCCTATGCTGCCTAACTCCACTTTCCCCGGTCACCACTTTATAGTCTCTAATCTCCTTCAAACTGGCTTTCCTACATAAGATATAATCCACCTGTGTGCATCTTCCTCCACTCTTGTATGTCACCGTATGCTCCTCCCTCTTGTTAAAATACATATTCACCACAACCATGTCCATCCTTTTCACAAAATCCACTACCATCTGACCTTCTGCATTCATTTGTTAACACCATACCTACCCATCACTGCCTCATCCCCTCTGTTCCCTTTACCAACATGCCCATTGAAATCTGCTCCAATCACCACGTTTTCACCCTTGGGTACAGTCACCACTTCATCCAATTCACTCCAAAATTTTTCTTTCTCATCCATTGCACACCCAACTTGTGGAGCATATGCACTAACAGCATTCATCATTATACATCAATTTCCAGCTTCATAAACCACACTCTATCCAACACTCTCTTCACCTCCAAAACACTCTTAGAATACTACTCCTTCAGAATAACTCCTACGCCATTTTTCCTGCCATCCACACCATGGTAAAACAATTTGAACCCACCTCCGATACACCTAGCCTTACTCCCCTTCCATCTTGTCTTTTGCACATGCAATATACCAACCTTCCTTCTGTCCATCATATCAGCTAGCTCTCTCCCTATACCAGTCATACTGCCAACATTCAAAGTTCCGACCCTCACTACCACAGTCCTAGCCTTTCTCCTCTCTTCCTGCCTTTGGCCATGCCTTCTGCCTCTTCTCCTTCGGCCAACAGTAGCCCAATTTCCACCAGCATCCTGTTGGCTAACAGTACTGGTGGCAGTCGTCGTTAACCCGGGCCTCGTCTGATCCGGTATGGGAATATTTACTGGTGTCCACATGAAATTATTTGGCGAAGTTTTATGCCGGATGCCCTTCCTGATGCAACCCTCCCCATTTATCCGGGCTTGGGACTGGCACAAAGAAATGCACTAGCTTGTGCATCCCCAGTGGCTGGGTATAATGCTTACAACTAAGATTGTCAAAAAAAAAAATTCAGAATTTGCTTACTTAATCACCGGCTGTCCTATTCATATCTAGTTCATCAAGGATCTGTTTTCAAATAAACAAAACAACTCACAGAAAAAGGCTACAAAATCCACAACCGGCCACAGTAAAAAGATTTAATGTAAAATAACACAGAAAAAAACTCTTGCACCGCGGCACACAGCCTTCCAAGAGTAATACAAACACTCAAATGCAGGATTTCTTATATAATCCATTAATCAACACTGATTACATAACTGCTTCCAATTAATTTCCAAATTTAAACAAAGTATCAAACTTTAAAATATAAACTGATTCTTTATAAAGTAGTTTCTCTTTAATATTACATATTTCACCAGCTTGTACAAATATTCATTCCAGAACAGCCCTGGAGCAAAGAAAAATCATTGTTCTGTCTTTCTTTAAAATGCATGGCAATATTAGTTTCAGTTTTGTTCTTTATGTCCCTAACATGTTCTTGCAATCCAGTTCTAAATTTCCTTTTACATTCCCCTATATAATACAAATTACAGGGGCACTTCAAGGCATATATAACACCCTCACTATTGCAGGAAAATTTACCAGAAGGAGAAAAATGAGCAGCATTTATTTTGCCAAAACTAGGGACAACATTCGAGCATATATTATATTCACCATAAGAGAATGTGGCCATTAAAGAAGGATTTAAATGAACCCTATCATCAGGATCTGTTTTCACCCTTTTTGTAAATGATTTATTTCTGGATCTAATAAAGCTCAGAGCCATACCTCTTAAGGCACGCATTTTGGACAAAGCCGAAATTAATGGTGGAGGAGAGACTAAGGCCCAGAATCAGGGGCAGAATTTTAAATACCATTTTTATAAATGTGGAATGTTTTTAGAATAAGTAGTTTTGCATTAGTATGCATTTTCTGAAGGATATGAAGTCTGAAATTCAAACTTTTATCACTGTCTAGTAACGTGGGCAGAAAACCGCAGATTTTGAGTGACAGACCCTAAATATAATGCAATAATTTGGACATTATAAGTAATTCTTGAGAGTTGAGAGGTATGTTCAGTAGGGTCCCTATCAACTAATTGAGTTATCAGCAACTCAAACTCCATACTGTCGGGACCATATGATCAAGTTTTTGAAAACTCAGAGCTTTTCTATGGAGATTGTGGTACAGCAATGATCGGGAAATTTACCATTTTCCTCGCTGTAGTGTGATTTCAGACTTGGTATATGTAAGCCCTTTGCAAGAACATAAAAATGGTTGATTTTTTTTTTTTTTTGTTGATAGAGTTTTCAGAAACTTGATCATGTGGTGTCTCAGATATTTGTTCGAGTTTCCAAAAAGTTATCTGCCATAGATCCGTTCAGTGCTATCCTTATGACATTATGTAGACCTTCTATCGACAACCAGAAAAAAAGCAGATACTAGGACCATTTTTTACCTAGATACAGGTAAAGAAATTGGTGATAAGTCAAAAGAAGATCCAAGGCATCATGGTTATTGTTTGTCATATCAGAGCAGGAATCAGGGTAATTTTTTTTTTTTCAAACCATTAAGCTCCATGGCATAGTGAAATTTGACTAAGAGAGATTTTATAGGTATCATAAGTTGCTACCAAGTCTTTAGTTCATCTTGTTTTACCAGATTGGAAAATCTGAGTCAAAAATAAAGCCCCTCCCCTACTCCAACACTACAAAGAACTTAGAAACACGTGTAAAAAACTAATCATTAAAGATAAAAAATAATTTTTCACTTCTAACCACTGCAGCCCACATACCAACCCCAAGAAATTCTGGCCCACCTCTAACACAATCCTCTACCCCAGTACCCATCCCACCCCTGACCCCTTCCCCCTCAATACTGCCACTGAAGCAGATGTTCTATTAAACCACTTCATAGAAACAATCCAAAAACTAACTCAACACAGTCCCAATGCTTCTTCTCTGACTTTATCTCCCAGGCCTTCTTCCACTAATACCTTCTCCTTACAACCTGTTGCCACTACCTTTATTAAATCCCAACTAATTAAACTGGAACCCTGCACTCCCTTTGTAGACAATATACCCCTTCACTTCCTTAAAATTGCTGCCTACTCTGTAGCCTACCCAGTCTCTCTCCTCACTAATCTTTCCATTATCGATTCTGTTGTCCCAGAATTATGGAAATCCTTTTACACAATCCCTCTCCATAAAGGTGGTAACCCCACCTATCCCTCTATCGTCCCATTACTATACTATCCCCTTTTTCCAAAATACTAGAAAAATGTGTACATTCTCAGCTGCTTAAACACTTGGTTGATGATAATCTCTTAACTCCCACCCAACAAGGCTTGAGACCCCACCACAGCACATCTACTGCTCTACTTTCATTCACCCAAACTGTAGCTGAAGCCTGTGATAACAGCCCCCTTCTTTCCTGTCTATTCCTTGATCTCTCAAAGGATTTTGATACTGCCTCCCACTCTAAACTGTTAACTAAACTTTCTGACCTTCACCT
Organism: Protopterus annectens; assembly: GCF_019279795.1. Lineage (NCBI taxonomy): Eukaryota > Metazoa > Chordata > Ceratodontiformes > Protopteridae > Protopterus > Protopterus annectens. The sequence goes on along the minus strand of NC_056743.1, from coordinate 558,669,436 downwards.
CTCTGCCCAGTCTTTAGCCTGGTTCTCTAGTTATTTATCTAATAGACTACAATCTATACAGTGGCAAACTGACAGCTCCCCATTCCTGCCTTTCTACACAGGTGTTCATCAAGGCTCTATTTTGGGTCCCCTCTCAGTCAATATATTCACTAACAACTTCCACTGTGCTACTAACCTCTCAACACTCTTAAAATATGCAGACGATTCCACCCTTATTACCACTGCACGCAGTATTCCTGAACTCCCTTCTCTTACCCAAAACAGTTAATTCTCCATTGAAACCTGTCTCTAGCACAATATAAATCCTTTTTCTCCATTCCTTAACAATACCATCCTCGAACCAAAAGCACATACTAAATTGCTTGGTGTCATCATCGATGAACAACGAAAATGTGATATATATATATATATATATATATATATATATATCAATGCATGAAGAAGACCCACCAAAAACTTGGCCTCCTGTATCATAATCATAAATTTTTCTTAACCTCCAAACCCTCCCTAGCTACATCTCTCCTCTTACCCTGTCTTCTGTACACTGTTCTTGGCCTTACTAACCTCTAGTCATCTCTTCTCAGCAAACTACAGCAAACCTGCAATAAAACAGCTGTTTGCCTCCAATCTCCCCTTTAAATTCCATCACCGCCTTGCCCTCAAGTCTTAGCAATGGCCTGAATTCCCCAAACAACTGCGCCTTCTGCAACTGCATATAACATGCACTATTATCTATAACTCCACCGTCTGCCCTCTATCTCTAATATTGTAGCACTATACAATCCAATATGTCATCTTTGTATATCTGACAAACATTTTCTGGACACCGACATACCCACAAAAAATATTGGGAAGTCACTATACACTATACATCATACTCAGCCCGCTTCTGGAACGCATTCCCACACAACATAAGAAATATCCTTCATAAGTCCTAGTTCAAACTTGAACTTAAACACGGTCTTCTAAACACCTAGTCATGTCCCTGTCAAACTTCAACTTGATACTAGCTACCCGCCTCCTAAATCAACTTTTCTTTTCTCATATCTTTCTCCTCTCCAGAGTACTGATACTACTACACTCCAAGTTAGTTAACTTACTGCTTGCTGCTTTTGTTCATATATGTGATGTGACCCTGTTTCTTTTAAATAATCCTTTGCAGGCAGATTAACTTGCTGTTAATGTATAGATTTACGCTGAAACCTGTACAAAATTGTTAAATTCAATTACTTCACGCTGATGTATATTTGTCTTGTGATCAGCTATTTCTGATGTAAATTTTTGTCTTGAATGATTGTAATTGTAACTGGAGCTTTTCTCCTCAGGTCCCCACTCAGAATGGGCCTTTGGTTCAGCTGGACCAACCCGGTAAAAAAATGCAATAAAATTAAAATGCTGTGGAAAAATGCTGAAAAACCTTTCTGGAAATGTGGAGAAGCTGTAAGGAGGCAGTAGTACTCTGAAGTGTCTGAGTGCTATCAAGCAAATATCGGATGAAGTTTCAGACTAGTGTTTGACTCGTTATATAATAAATATTTTGATTGTTTTGCAAGTCCCCTTATATCCAGTCCCTAGATTAATGAAACTTGTAAAGCAATTGCACTTTGGAATTTACTGTGGTGACAGGAACTTAATTTTTACTGTGAGTGAAAGGTATTTGCCAGTGGCAGATTGGGAGTGTTTATGATCAAAGATTTAGAGCTGTCATGAATTTGTACTGATGGGTATTACCATGTTTGAAGTGCTCTGTGTTGTACTACAGAGTGAAATGCTACAGTTTTAAAGAAGCCCTTGAAGCATGTACTTTACTCATTTAAGCCCTCTCATGATCCTGTCAAGGGCTGCCCTGTTTGTCACCTTCTGGATAGTTTGCCCTTCCAATGGGGGTTCATTTACTAACTAGCTAAAAGACATACTAACCCATTTCCACCAGAAGTTGAGAGCCTGGTATGAGAGAGCGTAGACCTGCCAGTCATACAGACCCTCCTCAAGTTATTACTTTCCCCCCTTGCTGGCTATGACACTATGGTTTGATTCTCAATGGAGTAATTGGCTATGCTTAAAATAGCTCACAAGGGCAGTTAGCCTAGTAGTAATCTGTGAACCTATGACACTATTGCTGCTGTCTGGGAGGGTGTATATTGTGCATCCAGGCATGTTTAACCAGTCTAGCTTACTATCCAAATACCTGGCAGCAGGTCAGATCACCTCTCACCCCTGGGTGGGGTGAGACAGCAAATATCTTTCACTCCTACTGCTGCTCACCTGGGTCTTATAACATCCAATTCTCCCACTTGAACATGGGTCTTCTGGGGCTTATTCATGGTTTTATATTGTCATATTTACAACCAGCTAGCAGAACTGAATATATGATGATTTATAAAATACGGCAGCAAGAAAGCAAGCTCAACTTGCATTAAGTACACAAGGATCTTTCTTGTGTTAATTTATTGCTTTATGCTCTACCAACAGAATTTATTGTTTTATGCTCTAACAGCAGTCATTTATATAGCTACAACTTTTCTTCACATAAGCAGCACATGTTTGTTCCACAACTCAGTGTGTTAACTAGGAACCAAATAGTACAACGACCAAACAGAAAAGATGAGGGGTACCATGATCATCTAAGAGATTCTAATGAATTCTGGTTAAACTTGTGTATGAATCTTAGCAAAGCATATTTTTCTTGAGTGTACCTCATCTGGTCAGCATGGTGGTTCTAATCTCTGATTGTCTAAACTTCCAAGATGAAAGCTAAACAAAGTTTTGGTTTAAATAATGTCAGTAAACTTTGTTTCCCTTTAATCAGCTTTGAAAGTATTTTTATCTGAATATTGAGGCAGGAATTACATGCAAGTTAAGTAATAGGATCTGAAGTGTTTACTAGTATAGTGTATTGATTTTGTACGTGTATTTTACTTTAAGTGGGTAGGCTGCTGTGATAAATGAAGACTGGTCATTACCTGCCTGACTGCTGGCCATTTGATAACCACTTTTAATTGCTCCCCCGTATAGTTCCATGTTACATTTGCATTAACCCCTTGTGTGTCTCTGCCATGATTTAATTTTATGAATGACCCTCTGCTGATCAGTGTTTACTTTGTTTTGCTCCCTTATGGCCCTACAGATGAAAAGTTCTATTGCATACAGTTATGCAGTAATATTTTTATTTCAGTAGCTATATTATTGAATAAATATATTTTCTCACATAGTTCAAAGGTAGGTATGGACTCTGTTGGAATATGATACAAATGTAAATTATGCTTTCTGTGATCTGCAACTTGCTCACTGCTGCTTAATCTACAAAAGGTATGTCAAGACTGTTTGTTAGTTCATCTGTTAATTGCTCACTGGCACAGCCGCAGAGATAAAGTATTACCTTGCTGTGTTTGCTCTAATTGTATCACTTTTTAGTTGCCAACATACCAGCTGCACTCCTTTAAAATGAGCAGGGATTTGACTTTTAATTATTGCATTCAGCCTCATTGTTATTCTGTACTTAGAAGTGTTGTCATTTCTCTAACATTCCAAGAAATTAATTTTCCAATGCAAACATGAGCGTTCTACAAATTTGTTTTGTGAAAAATAACCTCAGATCTTTATCCTGAATACTTTCACATCATGTGACATTAAATGATGCTAGGAAGTCGTACTTGTTGAACAGGTAAGTACCAATTTGAGTAGACAAATGGGTAATAAACAAGTTACCTTGTTATATTTCACTTAAGCAGTTGCACTGTCTTTGGTTTTTAATCCTAATGACAGTCTTTGTTATATGGAAAAGAATTCTGCATGCTAATTGACTGATCTTTCCTTAAACCAAAATTTGTACTTTAAGGAATCACAGTTTTAACAACTAAAGAAGGACATCTAACATTGTATACCCAAAGGTGGGTGGTCTTCTGTTTCCCTTATCTCAAAGCCACATATACGTTTAACATGACCTTTACTATGTTACCTAGATGATGTGTTACTCTCTTCGCCATATTTTTTGCAAACTTATATTTAAGTCAGCTACTTATTTAATGTCTGTGTAGTACTCGTGTATTTCATAAATAAACTGATTAATATAAGATGATGTTGGTGATAAGCTCACACCAGAAGGCATGTTTGGACTGTTCATACACCCAACATATGCCCACCAGTCTGCACTATGCCTTCCAGTATCATCTATTCTCTTCCACTGACTGACAAGGTGTTTGAGGAAAAGGCATTCGGTTATAAAAATGTATGCCAAGATTGCTGAAAGAGGCTTTATAAGTACATGTATTAAAGTACATTATATATGCTTCACATGCTCAGAATTTTTCTGAGGACTTAAAAAAATCACTCTGGCATTTGTAGTCATGAGCGGACATGCAGACTTCACTACCAACACTATCACTTTCATATAATTCTCTCTCTGTGTGTTTTCATATATACATATATTTATATGTCTCTATACATATCTATTTTTATATATATATATATATATATATATGAATATTACTGTGTAATATTAATATTAACACAAATGCTAGTTTGACCAATAGCAATTCTATTAGGAGTGGCCCACACAGTGTCACCAAATAAATATGCAAGTACTCTCAAAACATAAGTATCTCTACATAGATCAGCCACAACGAAAGGTTTAAATATATTTAATAATAAATAAAACAAGGCAGTACTAAATATATATTCACAGTGAAATCAGAGGATGTTTAAAACAACACTGTATGACCACCTCAAATAAAGAAAAATATCTAAACTAAGCTTTACTGTATTCCTGACTGTATATAAGGAAATTACTGTAACCTAAGAACTTACTAATAGAGCAAGGCAGATGTGGTGAATGGATCTTATAGTTGTTGTCAGGTCCAAGACTGAATACAGAATGCTTCGTCTCACTAAGAGACTTCTCAAATTAATAACTCAAATATTACTGCTGAGATAGCTTTCAGAATGACATCATTTCTTGTCATCTGACTCTAGTTCCCTGGTAAACCCCCCACTGCTGGAAGCTGGCAGCATTTAGTATCTCCTTACAAAAATACATAGATCTCAGATCTTTGGCAGATGTTGGAAGTCATAAAAGAATTGCATTCCTTCATGCTTCCAGAGGTAGTAATTAGTTCACTCCCAAGACAATACAGAAAGCTTCTTAGCACACACACTGTCTCTAGCTGCATTGAAAGGTGAAAGATACCATAGTTTATTGCATAGCCTGTAAAGTAATTTAATTTCAGCTGTTTTCCTAAAATTTCCTGGACTAAAGTTAACCTCTTGTATTTCAGTTGCCACTGTTAAAATATGTAAATTTAGACAGTTACAAAAGTGCATGTATATTTCTGTTGTCTTCCAGCAGGGCACACTGTGGATGCATTTCAAACACAGACATTTTATAAAATACTTTTTCAACTCGCATATCTGTATGAACCAGTTTGACATACACATGACATACAGTTTTAATACAGTTGTAACACAAGCATCTTGTATAAATCATGTTGATATTCACAAATGACATATAGTTTACACAATTCCAGATAGATGTGCTGGCAGTATCTCCCTTCATCACAGTCTGTATCAGAGTTTAACAAGTTTAGCATTCTCTTCCATCAGTGCTGAAAGTTGCATAATTTCCTATGCTTTAAAATATTTCCTGTTACAAAACTGATTGCATCACTATGCATGCATAATTGATCATTTATAAAAGACCTTTAGTTAGTTTTGGAATCCATGTATTTAAAATATGTCTAGTACTTGTTTTAATAAATATTAACTATAAAAACTTGTAAAAATAAACATGAGGATTTAAAAGTTTTCTAGTTTAAATTTCAATTTGAGACATGCATATTACATTACAGATAATTGATGCTATACATTTTCCTCCAATACATTTGAAATGTTGCTTACAATATTTAAATAAGGTGGAACTATCTTTAAAATGAGAGGGTTGTGTGACTGTGTGTGTGTATGTATATATGTATATATAATATATATGTGTGTGTGTGTATATATATATATATATATATATATATATATATATATATATATATATATATATATATATATATATATATATATATATATATATATATATATATATATATATATATATATATATATAATATGGGTCCCCTACAAAATCCCGAATGTAGAGAATCCTGATGCCCAAAATACCGAGAGGAAAAGCCCGAAACCCCACATTACCGTAGCATTGAAAGTGCGAAATTCCAAATCGTGAAACTAATAAATACATACAGCACACACACACACAAACATACACACACCCTCCCCCCATAACCAAACAAACCACCCTACACACCCTCCCCCATAACCAAACAAACCACCCTACACTAAAGATAAGCAGGATGGCTTCACCCCACTGCACCCCCCATGTGGGAGTCTGTGCCCCCTACACACCTCTACTTTATTATTCTAACTCTGAGATCACACAAACATACACACAAGGCAAACTCTCACTCACACATTACAGTCCCTCCCTCACACACACATATACACCCCACAGTCACAACACACACTTAGACACACTAAAGCCCCTCACAAACAAACTTACACACACATACTTACCTGAACTGCAACACCAGAAGCGCTAACTCAAAATCCCTTAACATCGGGATTTTGAATTTCATGCTTCTGGTCTTTCGGTAATATAAATAATGTGTGTGTGTGTGTGTGTGTGTGTGTGTGTGTGTGTGTGTATATATATATATATATATATATATATATATCAAGTGTAAAAATTGTTCACTGTTGCTAATGTTTAAAATTTAGTCAACTCCTGCTTCTTCACCCATCCAAATCATAAAAAAGTCATCCAAAAATGTAGCTAGAACTTAACATAAGGATTAAACCTACCTTAAAAAAACATTTTGTCTCCTGGTGCCATAGCATTATATTTGTAGACTGGAGCAGAGGCTGCCTCATTATTACAACACCTTTAATTTACTTAAAATAATTACTATCAAAGTAGACAAAATTGTTTTTCAATGTCATCTCTGTACACAGTATTTCTTTTTTGAGTTAGTTTGGAGTTCAGTTCCATTCCAGTTCATGTGGAATAACTGAAGACAATCCAGCACATCCATAATCACAAAAAATAAATCTGTTAATTCATCACCAGCCATCACCCTGCAAGACTGCCGGGAGTCCTTATACACATAGTGTATTATAGAATTATAAAATATAAAAAATTCTGTTTTACCAGAGACTCAGTTTTTGAGCTAACTCTCTGATACAACTACAAGGGTTTTCATGACACTTTTTTGGAGTTTGGGGATACCAAATATAGAAGGGAATACAGGTTTTCACTTTTAAATATTCACATTTACTTAGAGGAACATGGCCAGACATAAATTTCCATCCAATTATTAAGCCTAGAACAGGGTACATTGATGTCATTTTTACATACTAGGCTAAAAAGCTGCCCTTATTTAAACATCCCAGCATTTTATTCAAGTAATTGAAATAATCCATCAGTGCAACTTCACCCCACGTTTGCCAGGCTTCATCATCTTGGTGGATTTATTGTACCTTAAGTCATTTAACTTTTCTTCCTTGCTTAGGTTGTAATATTTACATTTTGTGTTGTGAGCCGTTACTGCTGTAGTATTCTCACACAGCCTGTCAAACAAAGCTGTGGGACAGATCAAAGTGGGATTGAAGATGCATTTTAGTCCTAACTGGTTAGTCCCTCTGCCCTATTCATTAAAGAACAGAGTAAAATTAACTTGGAGTATAATTTTATTTCCGTAATTAAATCCATTAAACTCTTATTGGCAGCAGGGCCAAGTTGAACACTTACAAAAATAATTCCCTATAAAGCTTGGCTTCCTCAGTGATTGTAATTGAAAAAAGGTTGAATCCATTAAATTTTATTTTAGTACCTGAATTTGTTGGGAGGGGACAGTGGGAATGATCTCTCCTTTGCCATCCTTTCCATGACAAGTTGTCCCACTCTGGCTTTTTACCTATGGTCTGTTTTATTGAATGACAGTCAAAGGTCTTCCAACTCCATTATTTACTAACTACATATAATGTACTCATGGTCAACACAAAAGATTGTTAAAATGAGTTGGGTGAATGGTGTGTTGAGCGACTGTAGAATAATCCTGAGTGGACGCTTAAATAGTAGTTACAGATTTACTGTTGAGGTAGTATTAGAAGCCATGTCACAATAGCACTGTTATATGTATAGACTGGTCTTGCTTGAAGTATTGTATCTTGTTACTAAAAGGGAAATTGCAGGAGATCCCACTGTCTCATAATGGAGTTGGTGTACATAAATGATTGGGGTTGTGGGGGGTTGCCTACTGTATAAAACACTGCTCGTTGCTTTTGTGTGGAGGGTTTCAGTGTTTCTGAATTCTGTTATGTGTTGTCAGTGTTATGTTTTTGGCCTGTTTTTGTTTGCCTTTAATCATATTTGATATAGTCCTATGTACTTATGTATACAGGAGCACACTTATAGACGATTAATATATATTAGCATGACTGCACCTCCCGTATGCAATATAAGCAGGCAAATGTGACAATGGTTTGTTTTCATGGTGCATTTTTATTACTAATAACCTGAGAAGATATAAGTGAGCTTGTAGCAAACTGACAGAACACAGTGCCAGATTATCATCTGTTTTCCTATGCTATTGTCTGCTATATTTTTTCTTATAATCTCAAAGCATTTCCTGTTCCATCAATCTTTTCCAATTAGATTATACTGCTTCATAAGGCTTTCCAGACTCTTCAGCTGTCTCTCATAATACGGCGAATGTCTTACTTTCCAAAAGCCCATTTCTTTCCTCTTCTCCCTTACATCTGTACTTGTCTGAATGCTAGCTAATTCTTTTTCTAATCTCTATTTTCTCCTTTTCACTATACGGTTGTGTGTGCTTAGACATATTATTGTTGAGCTACTGTTGTTTTACTGTTTTACTTCCCAATCTTTCCTTTTCTGATACTGTGCTTAATTTTCTCCAGCTTACCCAGTGGTGCTTGATAAATATAAGACACAAGCTAAAAACGCTGTCATTCTTCATTTGCCCTGTGTTCATATCCACTTTAATTGCTTTCCTTATATATTCTACATGCTGTCTTTTTTCACAGTTGCCTATAAGAAATAGGTTGCAACTTCCATATGGACATATTAGATCAGCCAATTAGAAGGTGTCTTCAGTAGATAATTTCAGTTTCAAATATTTTTATTATATTTAATCCATTCATGAAGGTACCGTTTATGTTGCCATTTGCAAGTGTTTTCTCATTTTCTTATAGTTCTTGACTTAGTGTACTTTACTGAGCCATAATTTTCTGTACATGGGTATTTTTATATTCATGTTTTCTTTTTGCATTAAAAAATGATTTCTTGCTATAATTTCTAGGATTTTCCTATTGATTGTTTCAGGGTTTAAATTACAATAACTGTTGCAAAAGAGAGTAAAATCCCCTGAGTGGAGGAGCTCCCTGGTCAGCCTCAGTGAGAAAGTGAGATCCCTTATAAGATCCTCCAAAGCTAGCTACGAAAACAAAATTGCCACTGATTCTAAGGACAACCACAAGCATTCTATAGCTGTGTCAAGAATCTCAATCAGGATCAATAAGAAATTCTTCCATATGTAAATCTATGTGTCTGTAAGCAATATTAATTTCATTTAATGAAACTATCTCATAATTTCCAGAATTATATAATAGTTCATGAATTTTAGAAGTGTATTCTGTACTGTTGTAAAGGACAATCCTTCCCCCTTTATCGGGTTTCATGATTCTGATGTTCTTATCTCTCCTAAGTTCTTGCAAAAGTTTGTATTCATCATCTGGTAAATTATTAGAAGAATTTCTTATTGATCAAAGAATTACGATGGAAACATATAACTATTTAAAGGTTGAATACCCAATTTTGGCCTCTATAGTGGGCATACCAAAAGTACACAAATGTACTGATAATCCACCATTTAGACCCATCATATCCGGAAGTAGATCCAAAACTTTTCCACTAGGAACAGCTGTTGATAGATTTCTCAAACACATCTATGATTGAATTCCACACTTAGTTAAAGATCCGTGAGAATTTTTGAAAAACTATCCAGTTAACCTGTGGCATTCTGAACTTCTTTTTGTCACCGTGGATGTTATAGATCTATTTTCCTGTATTCCCAAAGATGCTGGATTGGAGGCTTTTGCATACAGTATTAGAAAATATGGTGGACTTGAATGGGACAAAGTATGTTTGATTACTGAGCTAATGTCCATTGTATTGGAACATAATTATATCGAGTATGAGGGTGAGTACTTCAGGCAAACCAAAGGTGTAGCTATGGGAGCTGCATGTGTTCCCATCTATGCAAACTTAGTCATGCTTGAATGGGAGGAGACTAAGCTGTTTACTAGTGAATTTTTTAAATACATCCGGTATTATTCACATTACCTGGATGATATTTATATATTATGGGATGGTGACAAGGATATACTAGCCCAATTTGTGAATTTTTTGAACTCTAGTAGTCAATTCTTGAAGTTCACTTATTCAAACAGTATGGAAGGACTTCCGTATCTTGACACATATATTTCTAAAGGTGACAGTAGTTTTAAATCCCGATTGTATAGGAAGCATACATTCTCCAACAGTTACTTAGAATTTTCTAGTAATCATCCAAGAGAACAATTTGTTAACATATTTAGGGGTCAAATTATACGGGCCATTAGAATGACCTCCGCATATTCTGAGATGTTGGAAGAAGTTACATTTATCACTTCCCTTTTTAGAGATTGAGGTTATGATATAAATATGATGAATCGTATATGTAAAACTGTTATAGGAGAATGGGGTAAAAAATATATACCCCTATTGGGTTATAAACTACTTATGAGTAACCATAATAGTGTTAAACAGGCACATGACATTACACTTTCTACTACCGATTATGGAAGAGCTTGTGTCTTGGAATACGGTCCACATATTAGTAAAATTAAGAGGATTATAACTAATAATTGGAAAATTATAATGACAGATCAAGAGATAGTTAAAATATTGGGATCCCAACCTGCTTTTGTCAACAAAATTGGTCGGAACATAAAAAGTTATCTGGAAGGAGGCGACATTGGCAAACATTTGACATATAGGAGGACCACCAAGTGTGAGAACTGCAAACAATGTCACGCCATCTTAGACAAATGTAGTGTCACCTTGGATAATATACACAAGACACATATAAGATTTGTTCATGGAAATTGTAATACCAGATGGGTTGTATATTTGGCTAAGTGTACAGCCTGTTCCGGATTTTACATAGGTAAAACGGAAAGAAAGCTGAACAAATGCATATATGCACATTTATATAGCATTAAGACAAGAGATGAGAAAAATGCCTTGTATAAACATGTTAAAAAACATGGACACACTCACACATTTAAATTTGCCATTCTTGAAAGTATTTTATTGGAATCTAGAGGGGGAAATTTCAAAGGACTATTGTCCTATAAAGAAATATGGTGGCAGTTACATACAGATGCTTTGACTGCACCAGGATTGAATGATTTCATTACTATTAAGCCAGCATTATTAATTTAATTTAAATAAATTATTCTAACATAAAATATTTAAATAACTATTGATTTTTAAGTATTTGTGAGATAATAAGCAGTATAGAAATATGTTGATTTTTTTTTCTTTTTTCTTTTTATTATTATTAGTTATTAAGTTTGATACTGTGTATTGTTGATATTTAATGTTGAATGTATTTAGCGCTTGCTATCTGCCATCATGACATTGATTGTAATGACATTCTGTGTATATAGCTTTAAAACCATTTAAATGTAGCGCTTTGGTACCAAAAAATTATTTAAACGACACAGTTACAATGCAGTGGAGTTCTGAAGAAGCTGGCATTTCAGCGAGTGAAAGTGCTTAACTTTTAACAATAAATTTCATGTTATTTTATTTTACTGCTTGGTATTGTTCTTTTGGTTGACCAGGTTGGCGGCTCAAGACACTGAGGACCAGCATTCTGTTGTACTTAGTACATCCCAGTCTTGGTTCTCCTTTTCTTTCCTTTTTGATCTATTCATAATATTTAAAATGGAAGGTGTATTTTTCCCCAGTTACGTCTTGTCTCCTCTCACTACATTTATCACTGGCATCACCTTTGCCTCCTTGATTTGTCACTCCATGGTTTGTCTGTCCAATGTTTTTTCTTCAGTCCTATCATGTTTTTTTTCATAACTCATCTCGCCCTTTACCTCTGGACTTCCCATTGGCCTGTTCTATAGAGGTCTTCAGAGAAACTTGATAATTGCTTTTAGATTCTTTTGAGACTTTTCAGCTGTTGAATGGTAGCTCAGGTTGGATATTTATACTTCCTTTCTTTCAGCTTCCAGTCAGCACCTTCCTCATCTTACCTCCTTTAAAATGCTAAAATTCTCTCATACTTTTTGCAGTCCATTGTTTCTAGTGTTTGTAATTTACATAATATTCTTTTCCCCTCACTCAGACATTCTGCTTTCCCCTCCACTTTGTCATCTTTCTTGAACATTCTATGACAAATCTGAATTCTGATCTTAAATCTACCAATAAATTCCCACTCTCCTCTATTTTGCCTATGCTGATTTGTACTGACAAGGATTTATTTACCTTGCCACCCCATGTCATTGGCTGTATAGTATGACCAATCTCATCTCTTTCACACTGATAATTTGTGACTGTGGCAGAACCCAACTCTTGAATATTCTTACACCATTTCTGTCTTATTTTTTCTCCCAGTTTTCACTGCTCCTTCCCATTTGTTTTATTTTGGCAATCCAGTTCTTTAGCCCCGATGCTTAGATTATCTTCATACCTTTCTGTTTTCTATATGAATTGCAATAAATTATTAATCACATCACCATTTGTGTTACCCACATTTTCTTATCTCTATTTGCATTTTTGAGTCTGAGTATTTATGAGCAAAGAAGTTTTGTAGATCCCTGATATGTTATCAATAAAGCATAGAGATTCATTTTAAAACACATTCCTTCTTAATAAAATGAAATAAAGACAGTGAAACATGAAACATAGACATTTCTGTTCCTACCAAACAATATAGCAAGCTTTAGTCTGTATGCACTGTTCTAGCATGTGCGCTTCATATATTGTCCAACCAAGTAAACTGCATCCATGGATGCTGCGTTTCATAGCCCAGTACATTGGTCTTAGCTTGTCTTCATTGACCTTTGGAATGTCATCGCTGCAACAACTGTAACATGTGAAGATTCCTTTTTGCCTTTGAAAACTCATTGTTGTCCAAAGTTCATATTTGCTAATTATGTGGTTCCTACTTTGTTGCTCCATCATTTCTTCATCCTCTTGCCTTTCTTCTACCCCATTACTCTTTCCAGTTGACTCTTTCTGATGTGCTGAACTTTATATTTTACATAACTTTTTCACCAGTTATTGTAACATCATCTTCTCTTTATCTTACTAGCATTCTTATTCTAATGGTTATCATACAAAATCTAATACAAATTAGCCAAGCCCTTGGCAATTTGTGTTTGAGATTGCCCTTTTCTGTAGTTGCTGAGTTATAACTCGTACTTCATCTGTTATGTCTCTTGCCAACTTGTACCCACACACTTGTACTACCTTGTATTGCTATCCATTATTATTTAGCCAATTCCCTTCCCTGGATTCATCTCCCACATAAAATCCGTCTGTGTTTCTCTGGGATTTAGTACTTTAGTTGATTGTATCTTTTTTGGACATCTTTTAGCTTCAGTTTTCCCCCTATTAGTCATATGGAATGCTCTCACTTCTCCCAGTGTACATCTCCACTTCTAAACATTTCATACCCTGATACTCCATTCTCAACTAGTTACAATTGTCTCTCATATCATTTAACAGGTCCTCTCTCTTTATCATATGCCAACATGCTGAATTTCCTTACTTTAGTCTGTTAACTTAACTCTTTACATATTTTGTCATCTTTCCACTTAATTTAAAACTGTGCTCAAAATGCCTGTAACTGTTTTAACTCATGACCCGTTTATAATAAGCCTGTTCCTACTGTATAGTCCATTAGTGGTCAGTCCTCAGACTATTTTACTGTTTGGACAAACACTGCAAATACCTCCAATTCTCCATTTATAAATGTGGAATGCTCCAGTCATCATCTTTTCCCAAATGATTTCATCCAGATGCACTATCTTATTTTGCATTTATTTATCCTTGTTAATTGGGAAGGTGTCCTGGTACACACACACTTTTCAGTTATGTCCCTAGGGCAATTTTGCAGGAGTATAAATGATTACACATTACAGGTTGCAAACTTGAGACTTGACCAGCACTAACAATTACATGTTTTGTCTATGAATTTGTAATGTAAAATGTTGTTGGCAATAATTTTGTGATGTATAATGTTTATAGAATGCCTTTTGTGATGTAATCTGGGAGCTTTTCCTCCAGGGCTTCCACTGAAAAGGTTATCCTTTGGGCCCAGTCAGACTTTCCTGATAAAAGCCAATAATAACCATTATATGAAACTAATACATTTTAGGTAATGTAATTAATATTAAGGATAATAGAGTTTACAAGAGATGAGGTTAATTTAACAGGTTACTCATCCATTCTTTCAAGATTTTCATTTATTAGTTTATGCTTCTCTGAGCTGGATAACCTGCATCATATTGCTTTCATTTGTAGTCTTCATTCATGCACCGTTAGTTTCTTTTTCAGCTGCTTTACTGCCTTTTTTTTTAACACACCTTCATTGAATTATCACTTGTGACATAGGCAGATAAAATGATTCTTCCAGTAGAACAGGGCAGATTGGGATTACCCAATTTGAAGGGGTATTTCAGAGCTACACAGTTAAGGCTCCTACACATAGTACATTACTGCTTTGTCTCGTCTCAGAACTGTGCTTCACACCACTCAGTTAGTTCTTGAATCTTACACAGATTCTATGTACCTTAATTTGCAGAAGGGCAACATTCTTATCTGTGTGCTGTGTATTCCTCCTTTTAAAATACATCTTCCTCTTCTGTTCCTTTACATTCTTGTACATGTATCTCTTTGCAAGCTGCACATTTCTTTCTCATTTCGTTAATATGTCTAACATATTACTACACTTGATTTCCTCAGATAGCTATACTGAAGTACCTATCGTCTTACCAGGTTGCTGTATAGTTACATACTAGGTATGACTTTTTTATGCCTGTATTTGTTTTCTTGTTTCTGTACTGTGTGTAGTTGAACCATGCCTGCTTATTATGAAAGATTAGAATAACCATACTGGCAACTGGTTTTCGCACAGATACAAATCACCTTTTACAGCCATCTCATAGTCTACTTTTCTGAAAACCACTTTATTTTGCTGGTGCTTTCTGGGAAGCAACACAGATGCACACTTATGGACAAAAGACACTTGCCAACTGTCATGTGTTTAGGATTTTGGGGGCTGAGGATTTTTGTAGAGTCCATGAAAATACAAGGGAACATGCAAACACCATAATGAAGGTATTTTGGCCAGGAGACCAGCAATAAAACCAAATTATTTTAAACAGCAATGCAGACTAATGCAACATGTTGTCACCTGACCTTCATCTTATCCTGTTTTTTTCAGCCAATAAAAAGTTCATTAAAAAAAATGTGCAGCAGTAGTATATTCCATAAAAATGATCCATTTGCAGTATTTTCCATCCATTATTTAAATAACTGACAGAATTCAAACTTTTTATATATACTAATAAATATAACTAACTCATACTCTGCTTACAACTGATGTATACAGTTTAATCAAATATTTCTGGATACAGGGAAAGCTGTATAGTTATAATGGACAGACACTTGGGTATTAATTTCATTTGAGAAGCACAAGGTTCTCTTGTATAAAATATACTTGAGTGTGAAGACCATAATTCAGAATTGCCCACTACTAATTAACCCTAAGAAAACAAATGTCATGGCCTTTGCCTAAGCCAGGAAATTACCCACTAGTCCTATTCTCTTAACAGATCATAATAGGAACATAATACCTAATGTTACTGAAATGAGGCACCTAGGCCTAATACTTGACCCTAACCATTCCTTTACCACACATTCAGAGTTTGGAACTAATGCAGACATTGCTCAATTAAAACTGTTACAAGATCAGTCACCTTCTTTCACCTATTGCTTTCAGGGCCATTGCTAAAAATATTTTAACACCCAAAATTGAATATGGCCTTTCTTTTCTCATTAGGCTTTCAGCCTACAGCATGCACAGAATACAGACTGCTGAGAATAAAATCTGCAGACCTCTGGATGCACCATTACAATTTGCTAAAAAAAAATGCCAAATGGCTTTCACTGCTTCATAGGGCTATTTTTCTTCTATGTGCTCTGAAAGTGCTAAAACAAGGTCACTGACCCCCTTTAAAAATTAAGATATCTTTACAAGACAACCATTACTTACTCAGAAGTTCATAGTACGATAATTTCTCTGTACGTTACCTTCCATTTAAAACTGTTGTAGGTGAGAGCACCTTTTTGAGATTAAGAACTTCAAAGATGCATTTAAAAAGCATCTCTGCTGGATTTACCAGCAGTTGCTACCATAACAGTGGTTAGAAAACTTGCCATGCCATGTGAATAGTAAAATACATTTAGTAAACACTTCTTAGCCTCTTAGTGTGGCATTTTTACATGTAAATACTTCACATGCATTTAAGAGTTTATGTATAGCTTCTATTGCTGCATTATATGCTATGCATGTCTTAGATGGCATATTGTATATATATTTTTTCACAATGCATTCATTCTTACCATTATGTTCTGAATGTTGCTATGCATTAATTTTGTATATAATATTGTTGATTGAAAGATTGATGTATTTTTTGCTTTTTAAGCTCTGGTTGTGGCTGGAAAGGGTCAACAGACCAGACCATTTGCCTGGTAAACAAATAGTAAATAAATAATGGATAGGTTTGCATAATTCCAATTCTAGAACATGATATGAATATATACTGCATCTTATAAATGAATGAACCTGGGGGCGTATCCTAGATGGCCAACTAGTAACAGCAACTTTTTTGAGCTCCACAATACTTACTAGAATACAGAAAAATTTTCCTTAACTTTTAAACAAAAATAGCATATTACTATTAAGGAACTTCTAATCTACAAGAATATCAACTTTCAAGTGTTTTCATTGAAAATTTCTTGTCAAATAAGCTAGAGATTTTAATACCAGTGGAAAGATGAACAACTCAAAGTCTTCTCATTCTGAAACTACACTAAAAAAGGAAATCCAAATTATGTCTGCCACTTTACATGAACTATCACTTAAAATGGACAGGTTCGCAGATAAACTATCACTTAAAATGGACAGGTTCGCAGATAACCTAGAAAACCTGAAGGGAAATTGCCAAAAATAGACTGATGTCTTCACAGAAATGCTGCAGCAGCATCAAGCTAAACTCTTGGACATGGAAACATCACTTAATGACATAGATGGAAGGCTTAGAGAAGATGAGTCTCAGTGTGAATTTCTTCTGCAACAAAATACCTGGTTAACAAATAAAATAGATGACCTACAGAACAGGGAGAAGAGAACAAACATAAGAATATTTCGTCTACCAGAAAAAAACTGAAGGTGAGGACATACTTTTATTTTTAAATTCATGGTTACCTGACTTCTTAGACCTAAAAGAAAGAAGGATTATCAAATGGGATAGAGAGAGCACATAGAGCCATAGGGAAACCTATTCCTTCCTCTCATAATGCACCTCCAAGATCAATAGTTGTGAATTTTTTATCTTATCTGGATAAAGAACTAATACTCAAATCTGCATGGAGGAAAAGTCCCTTGACTTACAAGAAATGTCAAATAAGGTTTGACAATGATTATTCCAAAAGAGTATTAGAAACTAGAAAGAAATCCTGGCCACTTGTGAGATTACTTAAACAAAATAAAGTTAAAGCGCAACTTGTTTATCCTGCTAAAATCAGAATTTTTCACTCCAATGACATAAGAACTTTCAACAATATTGAGGAAGCAACTTCATTTGTTAAAAATAATAACATAATCTCAATCCCAGAAGACATGGACTGGTCTTTATCTCTTACATTAAAAAGATCTTTGGAAAAAAATAACTGCACTGATGTATGAAAAAAGAAACTAAAAACTGATCTCAAAACTACAGGAGTCGCAAAGTCTCTCCAAGTATCAACTAAAGTATAAAAGCATACTAAATCTTCTATAGAGTGTGTATCTCCAGACCATTCGTATGTAAGTGAATTTTCCTACACACTTTAGCTAGTTTATATTATGTTCTTTATGTGTTATAAAGTTTATTCTCTTTCCTTAAAGAGAATCCAATACATGGTCTAACATCATCTCTTCATAACTGGCATATAAGCTGAAAACTCTAAACATCTTCTTTAATAGTATGACAGTCAACTTAATTTCCTTTTAATTTGGGTTAACATGTTATGGTTTTGCTTTATTTATGTAGGTTTCTCTAGTTTTAAAGTTTATTTACTATGAATTTAATAAGTTACTCTCACAATTATGAAGTATTATTTTGACAATTGCTTTAAACTATAAGCTTAACTATTTCAGTTAAGTAATGATTTTTTGTTTGCTTAGCATTTAAACATTCTCTTTGACAGTTTTTTTGTCAGTTTTTGTACATGAATAGTCACGAGCAATTAGAATCCCGGCTGATCTTGCAAATGAGTGCCTGTTGTCCCTCCGAGTATAAACGCAGTCTATCAGTTTCACTATTTGATTGTCACTGAACATGTAAAAGATTCACAAGTAGCGAAGCTCTCCAGTAGAAACTGAATTGTTTCTACACATACTGTACTTGTAACCTCCTATCATAAGCTTCCTACATGCTCATTGGGTTCAGCCCCTGTATGCTTATTATCTGTATTGTCATACAAGAAGGGATACGCAATTCATATAGAATTGTCGCTTAATGTGTAATTTCATATGCTTCTTGCTGTCTGTGCAGCCCAAATAAAGGATTTGGTGGTTGTTCTTCAGATTTCTGTCTGTCTACGCTGATACAGCACTCGTGTTTTATATGGTATTAGTTGAAGAGCGCTACTTCCCTTACATTTCTCCGTGAGTGGTCTAACATATGCATATGCCTAAAAGCCACTCAGACTGTGCATCTTTAAAATCGAGTGGGTCTTGAGATTTATTATATATACCACTTGAATGAGTATACTTATTTAATACATTAGTTTGCATTTTTTTTCCGTTAATCTTACTGCTCGCAGCTATAGTCTAAAGTAAAGTGGGATGCAAATTTGCTGCCCTCTAGTGGGGAAAATGTAGATCTCCTTGCCTTCTACCTTTTTTCATTTATACTATATGTTAAATGTCAAGGAACATGAGATTTAATGTGCCTTATGGGCAGCTCTGTATAATTATATTTATTTTACATTTGTTGACCGAGATAGTCTGACTGGATGTATGTCCATTTTCAGCGGAGGCCCAGGGAGAAAAGCTCCACATTAAGACTATTTGCAAGACAGAAATCTTGACCATATACAGTACAGATAATGTCAGACAGGTAAAACATTTCAAATACAGCAACTTTTATATAGTACTGTTACAGTAACCTTATTTATTTTACTTTTTTCCACTATTGCATTCCATATTTTAGGAATATGTACAGCAAAACAGTAACACATGAATGCACATGCACAAAATACAAATTGGATGTAATTACTTTTCTAATATTGATTAAAAAAGTAAATAAAAAACATTATGTTGAGAGTTAATTGTCATTTGGTAAACCTAATTCCTGTTCTTTTAATAGTTTTTTTTTCTGTTTTCTTTAGTTTTCCATTGTAAGGCATTACTTATAGAAGTTATAGACTAATAATTTTAAGGAATGAGTTAATCTGATCATATTAAAAAGAGATCTCGTATGTATAGTAAATATGATCTTCATTCAGTATAACTTTCTTTTCTTATATATCTTGGTCACTGCAATACAATTGGAATTTAATGACATAAATTGTTACACTTCTCTTGACATATTAAAAGTCTGATGACAAATGTAATACCCTTGAAGACATGCAAGTTATTGTTTTAAAAAGAAAAAGAAAATGGGTAAAACTGATTTGTCAAACAATGTCCACCTTCATTCTAATTGATGTCTACCATCCTAATTCGAGTATACGATACACTCATGAAACTAATGCAACATAATACAATGTATATTCTTGTGTATCATATATGAGCTCATATTTATTATTGGCATTTTATGGTAGTATAAAATTGGTAGTTAAGTTGTATAATCGAAACCAAGGTCTATCACTACCATGTTCTTGAAATAAGTGTTAATAATTTTGTTACATTCAAGATTCCTGTCTTTATAGTATAATACTTATAAGTAATAAAATGATTATTACAAGTCATGATTTTGTGATCCAGTTGACAATGCTCAGGAAAGAAAATGATCTAATGATCAGACATTCTACCCATGAAAGTAATATTAATCCACCCTATAAGTTACTTATTGCTATCTGTATTCCTGTTTATTGCATTTAAAGTTCATACCCAAGTAGATTAAGCAGAATGCATACATTTTCTCTCACTGACAAATATTAGATCTTGTTTTAGTATCTAATTCATTCTGGTTTGTGTGTCGCTTATTAGACTTATAACTAATCAGACTGTATTACTGTTATTTTACTTTCTAAATAGTAATAAGAACTGCTATAAATAAAGAAAAGAAAAAAAGAACTTATGGGCAGCCACAGTTACTAGAATTACAAGAAAGTTAGAGCTGTTGTGATTTAAAGAAATTCCCATCTCATTGATAAATGTTATCAGTTGCTCTGCTTTGTAAATAATTTATATTATTAGAATAGTTTGTAGACTGTTACTTTGCATATATAACTGAAGTCATTGTAGTTTTATTAACTCATGTTTAGTAGTGGCATAGTTGTTTCCCAACTTTTTAGGTTTCTGATATTATCTAGCCACTCTTAGATATTGCAACCTGACACACAGTTAAATTGCTTACTTTCCAGAATAATTTATTAGTTTGACAATATTTTATTTATCTTTCACTATTTGCAGATATTATTATATTGAAATATTGAAATTTTTTTTCAGCTATGAGAACTTATCTTTTTCTTGGTAAGTGGTGACTAACATTTTTATTATTTATCACACTAATTTCATAAAAAAATATTGGTTTTGTAAATATTAGTTAATAGTTGTACTCTCTATTATTTAAAATATAGTTTCTCCAGTAAACATATAATGGAGCTTCAGATCTTCCATTCCTTTTCAAATTGGTTTCAGAAATGAGGGTTAATCTGACAGAACATTTTTGTTTTGCCAGATTGGGAATGTTTTTCATTCCATGTTTATTAAAGGGTTATTTAAAGTCTTTGTTTATTCATCAGTATGAGATAATTCATCTTACATATTTTTTTCTCTTTTCTTTGACCTCAATTTAGCTTTAAACTAAGCATTTTAATGGAAATTGGCAATCTATCTTCAAAATTTAGTTCTTGTAAGGAAGTTACACAGATTAAATAATAAAGCACCTTGTTACTATAGTTATTTCAAATACTCCTTAATTGTTAATAAATAGGATGGGCTTAACTTTACTCTCATTAAATATGAACGGTTTAAACAACCCAAGGAAAAGATCTAACTTACTAAAATACCTAAAATTAAATAAAGCACAAGTGATATTTTTGCAGGAAACCCACTTTAAAGCTTATGATAATTTTAAATGGAATCCAACTGAATATCTGGAACTATCTAATTCCTCATATAATAAAAAAAAAAAACAGAGGAGTCTTTATACTATGGAGGAAAAGTATTACTATCCCTCAAGTTATTTATAACCATAAAGACAAAAAGATGGTCTATCAATAGTAATAATGAAATATAGTAACAGAATTTGGACTTTGGTGAATTTATATTGGTTTCCTGGTATAGGAGTAGGAACAGTCAAAAGGCACATAGATCTTATTAATAAAGTTTCTAAAGGTATTTTGATTTTAGGAGGGGATCTTAATTGCATTTTAGATAGTTCAGAGACTACCAATAAAAGACCTTTTTGTATTACTTCAACAGGGAAGGCTCTTAAAAAATGAGTAGATAATTTGAAATTATTTTGATTTATTTAGCTTTAAGAAAGAAAATTCATTACAATTTCCTCATTGTGATCATAGATTCAATACCCAAACTAGAATTGATAAAGTTTTTATATCCCAAGATTTAAAAATGAAAATATCCTATTTTTCTATAATCCCTTGTCTGATCACAATTCACTCATTCTTGAACTTCAAACTGATTTCAGGAGATTGACTTTCACCAAAAGAATTCCAGCATATATCACTAAATTAAAACAGTTCATGGTTGGATTCGTAAATACAATATTTCTTGTATACAAATTATACTAGTGATATAAATAGTTATTTTATGGGATTCCCTAAAGACATACTTGTATGGTAAAATTATTACTTGGCTTAATAACAAAACAAAGGAATGGGAGTCTGAGTTAGTCAATATTCAAAAACAAATCATAGAAATCAACTCTAAAGATTCAAGAGATCTAGTTGCTAAAAAAAAGGAAATTGGGGAATTAAATAAACAATATAATATTATAACTCATAAAACCAATCTGGCTTTAGAAAAATTAAAATTAAATTCTTTCTCTGTTTCACCAAAATATATGCATAACCTAGCAATGAGGTTAAAAAGGCACTCAACAGAAAATATCACAAATATAATCCATGAAGGAAAACACAACAAAAAAGTCTCAGATATAAATGACATTATAGATGCCTTTAAATATCATTTTACAGAACATTATAAAAATAATGATTCATACCATATCATCTTAGATTTAGACTTAAATTCTTCCAAATTAAAAAAAAATACTGGGACACCTAATTACAGATATTCAAAAACAAATATCCCTCCAAGAAATTATTGAAAAAATTAAAGAAAGTTAAAATAAGGCTCCAGGTATAGATGGAATCATTTTTGAAATATACAAACTATTTCCAACTTCTGCTATATCAATTATGCAAAAAGCATTAAATGAAACATATTTGTAGGGAATAATTCCACCTTCATGGAAATATTCATTAATCACCCCTATCTTAAAAGAAAATAAGAATCCCAACTTATGCAGTTCATATAGAACAATCTCACTGCTTAATAATGATTATAAAATTCTTATGTCTATATTGGTTAGCAGAATCAAGAAATCACTGATTTATGTCATTCGTGATGATCAAACAGGATTTATATATAATAGACATACTCATGACAATATTCAAAGAATTCTAACTATTATAAACATACTAAACAGGGACAAACAGGAGGCTCTTATAGTTGCTTTGGACATCGAAAAAGGATTTGACTTACTAAAATGGAATTCTCTTTAAAATTTTAGAAATCTATGGTTTCCCTAAACAATTTATTACTTTAATAAAAAATATTTACAAAAATAATATGGCCTATGTGAAACTAGGCCTGTTTACCTCAGAAGCTATTGAAATTACTAAGGACACCAAGCAGGGCTGTCCTATGTCTCCAATCTTGTTTGCATTAGCAATAGAACTTTTTTCTTCATCAATTCATTGTAATCCCAAAATTAAAGGCATTAATGTATATGACCAATTTAATCCTAAAATAATCCTTTTTGTGGACATATACTTCTTACATTAACTAATTCAGATGAATCTGTAAATGAATTAAATTTACTAGTTGAAAACTTTTATCACATCTCAGGTTTAGGTGTTAATAGTTCTAAGTCTAACCACATGCTGTTAAACAAAAAAAAAAAAAAAAAAAAAAAAAAAGAGACTCGTACAAATATAAATCAAATAATTGGAAAACAAGTTTCCTCTTTAAATTACCTAGGGGATTGTATTATGCAGTTAATCAAGATGATTCTACTTCTAAAGATAAATTACATTGCACTAGCTATACTCATAATGTCCAATAAGATTCTTTTAAAAGAAATAAATAGAATTCTCATAAAATTTATTTGGTACCCAAAAAGAAATAGGATAGCTTTCTTAAACCATATTAGACCTTGGGAAATGGGAGGGATTAATTTTCCTGATTTAGAATCTTATATTAAAGCTTCCATATTCAGAACATTTATAAATTGGCCTGATCCAAAAATTTCTTCTGCATGGAAATCCTTGCACACTATCATATTCCCAAATGAAAACAAATAAGTAAAAAATTACAACTAAATCAACAAGATAATAAAATCTGGCATATTCTCTGTAACAATCTACAATGTAATTCCACTAAACCTACCAATCAAAATTATATAAATTATATTTATAATACATTCAGGAGTTTCTTTAATAATAATATTGATATTAAATTATGGTTACAGTTATTAATTCCCTTTAAAATCACAAACATTTTTTCAATAACATTAATATAAATACTCTTAATACATGGGAAACAAAAGCAATTTACGTTAGTACCATTGTATGAGGGATTTCATAGTTTTGGATGTACACCAGTTAATTAATACATTTGATTTATCAAATTTAGATTGGTTAGCTCTTAACACTTTACTTCTCTACGCACAAGATATATGCAGAACAATTAACAATTCTTCCTTTAAATCCATGCCTAAACTCATATATTTTTGCATGAAGTACTATATAAAGAATTTAATTGGACAAATTTAATTTCAAGATTATATAAAATCATTATTAATTATAAAACTACTCCTAATCAGAAGTTTTGGAATTTTATTACTAGAGAAGATCCATTGTTTTTATCAAATGAGAATAAAACGAATCTCCTATATTCTATTAAATTAACCTCTAATATACAAACATGGAAAATTTTCTCGTGGAAGTTCTTGCATAGAGCTTTCCACACTCCCAGCAAAACTGCCAGATTCAATTCTTCTAATGATATAACATGTTGGAGATGTTTTTCAAAATGTATGGCCGATTGGTCTCATATTTTTTATGAATGTACTCACATTAAGAAATGTTTAGAAGATATTGATGAATTTCTACAAGCTATCTTTACTGATTCTTTTTTCTGTCAGTCATTAATTTTTCTGAATGTAAATGAAACTATTATGAACAACAAAGACCTTTATCTTCTCTGGACTACATTGGCAGTTGCTAAGAAATGCATCACAAGAAAATGGAAATCCTCCTCCACTCCAGCTCTTGATAATTTCCTAATCCTGTTAAAATACGTAGCATTGTTGGTAAAGAGAGTCAAGGAAATGAGAATCTCCCCTAAGGAATGGACTAATCCTTGGGAGAAAGTTCTCTCCCTTGTTGAGACACTTAAACTAGACACAGTTTCATCTACTTAAATGAAGAGGAGTTAAGATTTCCTCTAATAATGTGTAACTCAATTTATATAATTTTTATCAGCTTGTTTTTCCTTTCTTCATTTTGGTTTTGAGGCCATTTGTACATTTGTAAATAGTTTGTTATAATGTATTCTTGTTGGAAATGTAAAAGTTTATCATTATTGTCTTTGAAATAAAAAAATAATAAAATGACTTGAGTAAAAAAAATAAATGAATGAACCTTTTTTTGTAGGTCGCATTTTATTAGGCCATTAAACATAAATATTAAACAGAACATGCATTTTATCTCATTTGCTTTAATGTTTGAATATATTGCAGTTAGTCCTAATAACCAGAACATAGTCTGTCATATAAGCCATGAAGATACATTTTGTAATGGCAATCCTGCATTTTTTCCATCTTTTTCTACTTTACCACAGTTTATACACATTTAAATTAATTTATAGTTGTGCATACAGTGCAATTAGCAGAATTAATTATCAATTATGCAGCCTTTTTGGAGTCCATATTGCATTATATAATGCTTGTAGATAGTGTGTGCAATGCAACATTTTAATTTTGTATATTGTTAAACTTTCATTAACATCATAGATCTAAAAAGATTTACTCATGTCAAGAGCAATTTTTCCAACATTTTGACACTTGCTTAACTAAAACATGGATAAAAGTGTGGTACACTTAGTTCTTTTGTAAAGCATGTTACTTGCTTTGTTCTTTCAATAGTGTTTATTTCACTTAAAGTAACTGTATATGCAATTTTACAGTCTTCTGGCTAAGCTTTGTTCTTAATTGTGTGTTCCTCTGAATTAGTGTTGCTATAAAATTAAACCATTTGGGAATTCTGAAAAATTTAAGACTATTTTAATGATGGCCTGTTCTTGAGAGTGATATAATAGTAATGAGTTTTATTGTCATCTCACAGCAAAACTTGGCTGGTGTGCCTTAGGTGTGGGGGCTGCACAACCTCTGTGCTTTTGTGTGGGTTTTCTTTGGATGTTTCTATTCCTTCCACATGCAAATGATATGCAGTAGGTGGACTGGAGAATCTATTTGTGTTCATGCAGTGTATGTGTATGTATGTGACATGGAAGAGAAATATTGGCAATTTAAATTGGTTCATTTTTGCCAAACACTGGGGATGGTGGTAGCTGTTTATGGGGACCAAGGATCACTATGAGTCAGATCTAGTTCTGTAGTATTCAGTGGGGGCGTCTCTGAGGATAATAAATTACCAGTACAGTATGTTCTCAGCATCTGTTTTCATACAGTGAGTTTGATAACTTTAACGCACATTGTACCAACATGGGACATTGTCATTTATTTTTTTATTTATAACCATTTCCTTCAGTCATATAGGGAGATGCTCCTTGGCCACTGAATTAAACTGAGATCACTGTCCTTTTTAAAAAACATCATCTCTCAAAATATCAGTACTAAATCCAAGAAGAAAAACAGCTTAAATGTCAACATAGTGGATAGTTTTTAGCTTAAATACATTTTATGAACTGTTTGTTTTGAAGTAGAACAGTGACACAAATGTAATGATTTAAATTATAAATTCTGCCTTTAGGCGATGCAGTAGCTTTTTTTAACAAAAGCTTCCTATCCATATTAAACTATTTATGAGCACCTCAATGCAGGAAAATAGTCAAATCAAATTCTGCACCACGACTTCCCATAGATATAAAAAGCTAATGCATAACAAAAATAGCAGACATTTTCATGTAGAAAAAACAATGAATAGTCTGCAACAATATTTTCACTAAAAAAAAAAATCAATACCATACTACTGCACTAATGAGCAGGAAAACCACTAAACCTTCAAAACAGTGTTTATCAACAGTCGGACTTACAGTCTCATCAAAAATCACAGCCATTTATTTATTTATTTGACATTTGTTAACCAGGTATGTCCAACTGAGCCAGGTGGCCCATTTCAGTGGAGAACAGAGGAGAAAAGCTCCAGTTTACAAATATTTACAGAAGAGTGTAGAATACAGAATAGCAATGTTGACATGCAGCATTGAAACATAGAGTAGAAAAACTTGTATATACAATATTGTATGTGCAGAGAAATACAGTTGTTAGTATGCAATAAGGAAACAACATATATATTGATTATTACATCTAGTGGAGAACAGACAGAATTAATTTTTTACAATATTTAGAAACTCTTTAGAATAACATGAGTAAACAGAACAAACAAGTCATACTCTTTCCCAATTGCTACAAAATATAGCATAATGTGCAGATTTGACTTCCACCACATAAACATTGCTAGCTTGCTTAATAAATCCAATGCAAACAACACAAACCAACACTAATGTTATGTTGACTAAAAATTCTGAATTTTAAGTATACCTCTCTTACAGCTAACAATTTCCCAGTACAATATACCAAAATATAGCTATAGATACATATTTCTCCAAATAACTTTCTAGAACACACTATTGATTTAGCCGAACCAAAACAAACAGCATTACTTTCATAAACTATGTTCATGATAGATGAAATCAAAACAATATAGCTGCATCCCTGTTTTATCTGTCCAAAGAATTAGATTCACATCCAGTACTATTATGTAGTTTCAAGGAACAAGGTCTAGGAAAACGGTACAGTTAGTTGCTTTAAAACTAGCTTTAGGCACTGAACAGTGTGTACACAGGAACATTGAGCTCTAAACTCCACAACAAATAACATTGCCTACCACAATGTTCAATTTTAGGATGTTTACACTCTAATATATTCTGAATAAAATGAATATAGTCTTTCACCCAAGAAAGCTAATCTGATAAGTGGATATGCGGATGACTCAACACTAATGTACAAACAAACCTCTACAATAAACCAGATCCAAGATGACATGCAACATTACTTTGCTCCTAGCAGCTTTCAATTTTTACAATTAAAACTACTCCTTAATTCAAATACAGTTAGACTAATGATTTATTTCTACTGAACTACAGTGACTTAATATTATCAGTCAATAATACTTGCACCAGGTTAATATAAAACACAAAACTATGGGGAAGAATAGACTGTAGATAGATTTGATCAGCACATTAAACATGCATTTCAAAAAAACTAACCCTAAACAAGGATGAAGTCAAACCATTCATAACAGAATATGTATGAAGGACTTTTAACTCAGAAGTATATGCTTTCTAGTACCCTGAGTGCCTGATGTTTTGTGCTGCCTATCCTGTTATCTAGTTTACCTTGAAGGTGACAAAGGTGCTATCCTGCTTGACATGTAGTCGAGCTTTGTTTCATAGCTACGGGATATGTTAGGATGTGAATCTGTCACACCAGTGTCTTATTTACTTGATAATGGTTTAGTTCCTTTAAATGAGTTTTATGGTACCATTAGTTTTGCAAAGAAATAGGAGGTCAGGTAGGTTGGATCTTTTCTGGCTTGAAAGGCCAAGCACAAATGTCCACAAAGGCATTGTAAGAGACTGAGTACAGGGAAAGGGCTCTCTCTCTCTCTCTCCTGATGAGATCATGGTGTTTTACTGTAAGACTCTTGATTATTAAAAAAAAAAAAAAGGGATAACAATGATTGTAAAAATACATGCCAAGATGTTAACATCATTGTGTAGATATATACTTATATTGCTTTCTTTATTTCCACCAAATGATAGAATCTGGATGCACACAGTTTTGGATTGGAAAGGTAGAGCCTGACATAAATAATTTTCAGGATTCACAGGAAAAAAAAAAGAATTGTGACTTCATTAGGTCTAAGGTTTAGCACCAAAAAGGTGTGCTGTGGTTTAATATTGGCAATAAGTATAAATCTTTGCCAGGACCACCTGGTTTGCCCATCCTCTGTTATATTGTGGTATATCAATTACTGACACTAAACTTTGAAATCAAACCTTACTAAGCTATTACTAACTATATAATTTATGATCAAATGTTCTACCCTGTATTCCATACTGAGCATTTTAAGATTGTGGTTCAGCTTTTAATTGGACAGATTAATCTTTTGAGTTTACATGTTGGTTACATTAAACTTAAAATATGTTCCTTTTGTGCATTATTAAAATAAATATTTATTTTTTACATGTAACTGGGTTAGTCAGAGTGGGCCCAGGGAGCCCTTTTTCAGCAGAGACCCGATGGAAAAAGCTCCAACAAAGTAATTAAAAATAAGAAAAAAACCTAACCATTACGAAAACAGAGATAAATATACAATATGAATATATACAAGGCAAAAGTGCAGTATTTTGAGAATGCCGTAGTAATATATTTGAGAAATTTGGTTAGCATTAAGTTATTTACAAGGAATGTAGCAATGCTTAAAATAAAACAAAATTCAGAGTAACATCATGACAGCAAAGATGTATTTTATAGCATAGATAGTAACTACAGAGAGAGAAATATATGTAGGCAGTTTAGGTAAATGGCAGGCAGAGATGTTAATTGAAAGAAGAAGAGAAATTCATTGGCTAATTTCCTGACCAGTACAGATCCATGCATATTGGAAATGAATTTTTAGTTGCTTTTTGAATTCACCACATTTGGTAGTGGAGTGAAGGGACTACTCATTACATCTGAGTGACGCCTCCAGGTGCATCTGCAGTTAACTCCTACTGCTCCTCTAGGCGTCAAATATTACTTATGCATATTTGCATTAATAATTCCCAAACCATGCTACATACAAGGTTTAAAAATATTTTATCTTGAAGCATACATGATGGCAAACACAATTGTATTGATATTTGACCTCTGTCAATGAGTATTTGTTAGAATTGTAAGGTGATAATTTAATTTTTAAAGGCTCAGGCCACATCCACTAGGAGTTAAAGGTATATACTCAAAATAGTTGCACTGGAGTGAATGAGTTCCATGAGTGTGCAATTGAATGACTGTACAGTATTTTTCCAATATTTTTGTTTGGCTTGGTCACCTGCTGAAGGTTTTGTTGTGTGCTTCTGTGGTCACGATTGGGTGTATATGCCAGTTCCTAGCTTCTTTCAGCCCCCTGATATAAAACACGCTAAACGAGTTGCCATTGTTGCACACTAGGGCAGCGCTGGTTAAGCAGGTTTAAACTATTCGGGCTACCTAAAGTCCACTCTTCAAATTTTCCCTTAAAACTACCTTCCTCGAACTATACTACTGATCTAATCAGCATATCCTATAACTAAAAAGATCATCTCTACCTGACTCCGAGTAGACTATTCTTTATCTGTTAAACCTAGCACTTGCTCCTACAGTACTTATCACCTTGATACAGCACTCTTGTTATAGATAGTACCCCAAAAAGGCAAACCCCACTTCTCGGTCACCCACATCCCCCGGAATCTCTTTTAAAGTTTTTGTCTATTCCTTCTAGCATGTTGAGGGATCAGTTGCTAGTGTCCTCTCCTGCTCAGCTGGTGAACCTGGGAATATTGAGGCAATGTTACAATTACCTCATGTACACAGACAACCCTCTCCTCCTCCCACAAAACACAAATACATGCGAGAGATGCAACTATACGGCCAAACTGGAGGCTGAGCTCTCTCAACATAGGACTGGCAAGACCAGACAGGAGGAGAAGGTTACCACACACACTATAGACCCAGTCTCACATAGTACCATCACAACCTCAAATCATACACATAAACACACAAAGACATACTCAGAGGCTCTGATCAAAAATCTACCAAAACAGCAGAGGCCAGCAAAGCAGACACCCAAACAACTACCACCTCAGAACACAACACCTGCAACACATAGATCTCACAGTCAGAGTGTCAAACAGTCACAGCCCTTAAGGCCAAACACAATGCCAGACACACTAGTCATTGGTGACTCCATAGTCAGACACACTGACGTCCCGCTCACCAGACTGAGTAAGGAGAGGGTTACAGTAAGCTGCCTGTCGGGCGCTAGAATCCGCCACATAACGCAAGCACTCAGGTCTCTCAACAGCAGGTACAAATACAACTCAGTCATTGTCCATGCTGGTGTAAATGACCTGAGACGTACCTCCTTGGACTACATGAAAAGAGACATTGAGGAGCTCTCTGATTATGTAGCCCAGGCAGGTATGACCCTGACCTTGAGCAGTATCCTACCTTCACCAAGAATGATGCCACAATACAGAGATAAGATGATCAGCTTTAACAATTGGCTTAAACTCTGGTGTCATTCAAAGGGGATCCAATGTCTGTCTGCCTGGGATGACATGCTGGACAAGCCATGCTGCCAAGGACGGCTTGCACCTGTCACCCTGGGATTCTGGATATTGGCAAAGGCTCTTGCCACCCCATAGTGCCTTTTTAGGCAAGGCTCAAATTCTAAACCTACCACCCTAGAACACAAAAATGAAAAAACTAAGGGTAATGCTGCTCAATGCCAGAAGTCTCAATCTCAAAATGCACGCACGAGGCCCTTCTCAGTATGGAGAACATCGATGTCTGTGCTGTGACAGAAACTTGGTTCAAGGCTCCTGAGAGCACCCCAGCACTATCAGGTTTTTACCTCATATCATGCCCCCCAAATCCGGACAATACCAAGAAAGGAGGGGGGTATCCATATTCATCAAGGACACCCACACCTCAAGATTGGTGACAACGCACAATGCATCGGAGACCATCCAGGTGCAATTAACCATAGGCAAGACTGCTCTGCAAATTGTAGCATGTTACAGGCCACCCTCACAAACTCAGGAACCTCACATGGCTTTCCTGAAAACACTGGGGGGGATAAATGTATCTCCAAACACCATCATACTAGTTGACTTCAATTACCCTAATATAGACTGGGAACACTACTCAAGCCCAAACACCCTAGCCCAAAAGTTCCTGGAATTCATAAACTCAAATGCCATGGAACAACTAGTCACCATCCCCACAAGAGGAGAAAACATACTTGATCTCATCATCACGAACATGGGAGCACAATGTACAACACCAGAAGTATACCCCTCACTGGTGAGATCAGATCACAAACTAATCTCGCTGGAGGTCCTCATCCCACCCCCACCTGAAATAAAAAAGACCACAGTAAAGAACTTCTCGAAGCCGACTTTACACTTCTAAAGACTAGTGTGGTCTCCTTTAAGGCCTCGAGCCGTGGAAAACAGTACCCAAGCCGCTGAATCACTTACAAATGCCTTCTACCAGCACCTACAGGACTGCATGGATAAGGCAATCCCAAGCAAAACAAAGACTCTTTGTACCAAAGGCAAGCGTCCAGTCTGGTGGACCCCAGCCATAAACAAACTCTACAACAAAAGGAGGAAGCTACTACAAGATAGAGCAAAATCCTTAAAAGGTAAGACACCTTTGATCACTACAAGTAAAAAACTAAGAGCTCTCATAAAATCATCCAAAGCAAACTGAGAGAAAAATAGCTAAAGACTCAAAAGACAATCATAAGGCCTTCTTTAGCTATGTTAGAAACCTGGGAGGAAACTCCCAGATATGCTCAGAACTAGTTCAAAATGATGTGAAGATTACTGATCCTACAGACATTGCCAACATACTGGCTGACAGGTTCAGTGCAAACTTCTCCCCTCCCCCAAAAAGGAGATATCTATACCAAACGATTGCAGCCCCCAAACATCTCTAACGCCCAAGTGAGAACTGCTCTCTCCAAAGCAAAAAACACAGCATCCATGGGACCTGATGGTGTCCCCGGCTGTGTGCTCCACGAACTCAATGAGGAATCAAACCCACAGCTAGGACAGCTGTTTAATCATAGTCTCACCTCTGGATCAGGAGTGGCGCACTGTGACAGTGGTCCCACTTCATAAAGGCGGTGCCTCCACTGACCCTGGAAATTACCGGCCCATTAGCCTGACAAGCCTTATCTGCAAAGCCATGGAGAGGATCATAATGGATCTCATAAATAAAGACATAGGGAATTTGCAGACTTTGGATCCAACCCAGTTTGGCTTTGTCAAAGGCAGATCATGCCTTTTAAACTTGGTTGACTTTTTCAAACAGTCACCAAAGCCATTGATGAGGAAAGGCAGTCCATACAGCCTACCTCGATCTGGAGCCTTCGATACAATACCCCTCGGGTATCATTGAAAAACTCATCAGCTTAAATGTTAACCCATACATCACAAGATGGGTTGCAAACTGGCTGAGTGACAGAACCCACAGGGTCAGAGTTGCTGGCGCCATGTCAGACTCAAAGCCTGTCACAAGTGGTGTCCCACAGGGCTCAGTCCTGGGCCCACTCTTGTTTGGCATCTACTTTTCGAAGTACAAGCAAACACAGGAGGGTTATGGCTGACAAAGTTTGCAAATGACTGCAAACTGGGCCGAAAACACATCTGACACAGATATCCTTCAGAATGGTCTCACAGAAACGGATAACTGGTGCCAGAGCCATGGCCTAAAGTTAAATGCCAAAAATGCATAGTCATACCCTTCGAAAAACAAGGTTACCCCTAGCTACCATATAGGTGGCAATCCACTGAGCACAGAAGAAGTTATCAGGGACCTGGGGACCCAGGTTGACAGTAGCCTGTCATTCGACACCCATGTAGCTAAAGTAGTTAGGAAGACCTTCTACATTGCCCACCTTATCATAAAGGGATTCACATCTAGATCAAGGGAGGTCATAGTTTCCCTATACTCATCACTCATCAGACCAATGATTGAGTACAATGCCCCATTCGGAATGTATCTGACCCGACACTTGCAGCAGCTGGAGAGGCCACAAAAGTTCCTCACCAAAAGGATAAAGGGTCTCAAAAATCTGCCCTATGCTGCCCGACTGAAAGAACTTCAGCTCTATTCAGTCGCCACCTTGCTCAGAGGTGACCTGTGCCTGACATACAAGGCCATGTCAAACCCAGATTTGATGAATATGCTTCACCTCAAAAATCTAGATCCGTCAGAGCCACAGGCGGAGACTTAAACCTCGACACGGCTATTAATAGGACATGCTGGAGGGATAGATTCATCACCCAAACACTCCCTATGCTGTGGAACAAAATCCCGGTATATGTGAGGCAGAGCACCTCGCTGGCCTTGTTCAAGAGAAATCTTGACCAATGGATGGGAGATCGCAGATATACCCCAGGGATTACCTCAGTGTCACTGCTCGACAGAGGCACAGCAAAATAATGGGTATAGTTCCCCATACTAAAGGGGTGGCGTAAGCCACAAAACTATGGGCTAGGCTTGTAAATGCCCTCGGGCAGATGGCCTAGTATGAACCTATGAACCTAATTATGGATGTAAGGGTAGGGCAGGAGTTTGGGCTATTTACGATGCTGTGTGCAATTTGTAGTGATATTAGAAGCATGTGGGAGAGCTCAGGCCATCTTAAGCTTTTCAGGGATATACAATGATGGGATTTGAAGCTATTAGTGGTTGCGGATCTGGTTGTCTTGTTATAGATGTTTTGAATTTGGTTAAGAGATTATTTTGGAAGTTAGTAAGTATGGGAGCAGCATACAGCAGGGATGGTAGAATAAATGTTTGAGCCAGTATAGGTCAAGATTTGTTGGGTATATATTTGTTGTGCTATAGAATACCTAGTTTTTTGATTGGACTTTTTCATACAGTTTGATATGTAGGTCAAATTTTAATTGGTCTGTAGTAACACCAAGCAATTTGGTGTTTGAGTCGGTGGTGATAATTATATTATCTAAGAATGAGATGGGGATGTTGTCTTTAGCTGGATTGAGGTTTTTCAGAAGGAAAAGGAGAAGCTCGGTCTTTTTGGGGTTGAGAAGCAGGTTGTTTTTGGTTAGCCATTGTTCTAGCTGCAGAGATTGTTGAGTAACAGTGTGGAGATTTTGTATATTGTCGGAGGTGTTAATAATTAAGGAATCATTTGCATACTGTATTAAGGTAGAGTGGGGGGAGGAGACCTAGATGATTGTAAATATATTAAAAAGTAGGGGGCCCAGGACAGAACCCTAGGGAACCCCTGTCTTAACAGAAAGGGGAGAAGGATGTTTGCCATCTGATGGACTGATGCTGTTTGAGAGGTAGCTGTTAAACCAGGAGGTAGTAGAGGTAGAGTGTTGTACGTTGGAATGTTTGTTTAGAAGGATGGGATGGGAAACTGTCTGAAATGCTTTGGTTAGGTTGAGGAATAGAGTTGATATGAGTTTATTATGTCTGGCTTGGGCAATGTGCGTGAAAGATAGGAGGGCAGTTGTAGTACTGTGTGAGGGTCGGAAACCGTGCTGTGTGGATGTAGTTAGGTTTGCCTATAAGAGGTGGTTTAGTATTTATATATACATATATATATATATATATTTTTTTTTTTTACTCTTGTTAAAGCATGTACACACAGTTTCATGGCTCAGTCTGTTATAAGACTTTGGAATAGTTTAACAAATAGCATTAGAAGTATTACCTCAGTAAACATATTTAAATTCAAATTGACCAGTTATTGGTATTAGGAAACGTGGATCATATATTTAAGAATTCATATTTCTTGCTATACCACTGGTTACATGCAAAGCTATTGGCTTATTGCCTTTCTCCAATAGTTCTATTATTGCTGTACAGCAGATTTTTCTGAAAATAAAACAGTAATCATGAATTTAACTTCAAATAGTTATTGTTGCAGATTGTTTTATAGTCCAGCTACTTTTCAAATTCTACCATAACTTGTAGCTAGCATTGTCAGAAGAACCAGTATAGTGACCTAATGTTAATATGTTCTCTCATACAATGTACAAAAAAATGCATGAATCTTCAGAAGCCAGGGTCAGACTATGGAAAATGAGAGACCTCTTAGAGAATCAATAGATTCATTTGCCCTTTTATCTTGGAGCAGTTATAATACAAAGCATGAGGTTAAATTCTTAATTATGGCCTTAAACTTGCTGGATAGCCTTTTGTTTCAGTTCTTAAGGGAAACAATGCTGATATGTTATGGACTGGCTGCCTTTCTCAAAAGGTGAATGACTTTACTATAGATAGATCATGTTCTACCAACAGACAGGTGCGAATGTAGATTTGCTCTTGGTATCTGAGAAGTAATAGGTCATGGTTACATACAGCTAACATTATTTAAGTAATAGCATTACTAAAGCTTCATTACTAGGTGTCTGCTACAATTTTGATGGCTATAATTACAATACATAGAATAACATAATTGAACCTACAAAAGTGTTTTGATGGTAACAACTGTTAGAAGTCAGTGTTCTAGTTTATTTATTGAAGTGTTGAACTTGCACACCGGTCATTTCTTTTACATTCTTTATAGATGCTGTATGCTCCTTATAGTAGTAGCATATTTCTGAATAATTCCAGTGCAGGGAAAACATGAATAGACTACAGAAATTCCTTCATGCTTCGTTGTGTATTAGGTTAACCTCTAGAAAAGTCTATTGCAGTTAGCAACCAGTGTTTTTTACCATAATAAATACACAATCAAAACATTGTTGATGTCCACCATATGACATATCAGTTTTACATCCATAATACTTCAGTTTGAACATCTGACTTGCATTATTAAGAAAAGAGTTGCTTTTTATGTGATTTTCAGTCCAGTTTATTAATTGTTAGACCTTCGTTATAACTGGCTGGCTGTTATTTAATTCTTATTATTTCTACATGTCATGTTTAAGTCATATGTGTCTTATTGACAGGTAAACCTTTTTTGTATTGCAGAAACATTTATCATTGTTAACCTTTTCAGTATTTTTTGTAAGTTGCAATCTAGTTAGCCAATAGAGACTAAGAACGTATGACTGCAAGTATCTGTATAAATGTTCATGCTGCTTTCTGACAGTAGAGGCATATGTAGAAATAAGAAAATATACCAAAAGAACAGCAAAAGTTGCAGACAGCAAGATGTCATTGAAGGGAGATAGGGAGATCCAGTAATTTTAGAAGTTTTTTTAATATAAAATTGCAATGCCACAATGTGTGTTTCCTAATAGACAAGTAAACATCATCACCCCAAACAACGGATACTTGTTGCTATTCATCAACTCCTCTTTTGCTATTTTTCTACATGCAGTCTGGGTGTCGTATTAACTGTCGCCATCTTTCTCGATTCAGTGCCACACTCCTACCTTTAGACATTCATGCCTTTTGCAGGTCTTCTCTCTCACAATCCATTCACCTCTTTGCTGTATCCCCTCATTTCCTCTTGCCTGTCCCAAATCCTCTTCACCAGACTGTCTTCTGCTTTTCTACACATGTCTGAACCACTGTAATCTCTTCTTGATCTTTTCTGCAATTGGAGTTACTTTGGCTTCTGCTCTTAACTCATTTCTTCGTCTATCCCACAGTGTGCATCCTAACACCCTTCTCAGGCACTTCATTTCCATCACCTCCTAGCTTCCTCATCTGCTCTGCCTTGGTTTCTGTACCACACAGTAATACTAGGTCGCGCCACTGTTTTTTGTGCACATTTCTTAGGCATTCTTTTGTCATACACTACACCTGACACTTGACAGTTGGTTGAAGCCCCTCTGAGCAGAAGGGAAGTCTTAATGAAGAGGTCAAAGCTAGAATCAGCCACCCCTTCCAGATGCTTTTGATTTCCCCAATTTGCTGGTTTCACCACGGTCTTATCTGGATTTTGTTTCATACCATGTGCCTTCAGTTTTGCATTCCATTCCCCTATCCTTTGCTGAAATTCTCATACAGCAACTTTGTTGATCTCTTCCCTCCGACCCATTTGCTATTTGTCTGTATCACTAGTATGAACAGCAATGGGCTCAGAGTTGAACCTTGATGCATGCCCATTCCCA
Source organism: Protopterus annectens (assembly GCF_019279795.1). Classification (NCBI taxonomy): domain Eukaryota; kingdom Metazoa; phylum Chordata; order Ceratodontiformes; family Protopteridae; genus Protopterus; species Protopterus annectens. The sequence goes on along the minus strand of NC_056743.1, from coordinate 558,631,445 downwards.
CTGGGAATGGCTCTGTGAGACTGAACAATGTTCGTACTTGAGTCATTGGGTACTTGAACATAGTCTGCACTAATTCTAACAATGTTTCTGGGACTTTAAACCACCACAGGAGTTCCTAAATCAGCTTTAAGAACTAGTCATTTGCTTTCTCCAAGTCTAGTAACGCTCAGTTGAACTCTTTCTTCATCTCTCACTTCCTCTCAACTATCTCTCACTGCAAACATTGGGTCAGTTGTGCTGCATTCTGATCCAAGTCTGAAATGCTCATCTCCCATTTTAATTACTACTACTCTATCAGTTTGAATCAACCTGTCCAGAACTTTCATGCAGTGTGACAGGAGTTTCATACTTCTGCACTGGCCACAGTTGTGGATGTCCCCTTTGTTCTTGTACACTGGCACGAGTATGCTTATTCAGTCATCTGGGATATGCCTTTCTCTCCACACTGCTATGAGTACCCTCAGGGGGCCATTTCTCCCTTGTCACCCAGCATCTTTATCATATCTGCTATGACCTCATCTGAGCTTGCTGCGTTTCCTGACTTCATTTGCCTTGGTGCTGTTCTTTTTCTTGCTAGGGCGGGGATTCTCCGCTTCTATCATTATAGGCGGTGTCTGGCGAAGTACAGCTTCTTTAGGGTTTTCATTCAGAAGTGCTCCTTCCATCTGCCTTTGTCCTGTGGACTGATGAGCAGGTTGTTGCTGGCATCCCCTATGAAGGCCATCTGATTATCTTCTTTATCATTCTTTGCCTTGCAGTCTGATATGGTTTTGTGCCACCTACTGAGTCACGTTCCCGAAGCTGGTCGAGTGCCTCTGATGCCCTTTTCTTTGCTATTGCAACTCCTTTCTTAGCCAACCAGTATTGCTTCCTAGCCCGGTCCATGTTTTCTATCTCCCACTTTTTCCTGCAGTCCTTCCTTTTGACGACTTTCTGGATTTCTGCATTCCACCACCAGCTTCCCTTATGTACCTTATTATACTTGGCCTAGCCATATATATCTTCTGTAGTGCTCATACATGCTGCTTTGAGATGCTGCCATTCTTCATCTCCACCTATATCCTCTTCTTGGGGTGCTAGAGCACTGAGTAACTCCTTGAACTGTTATATTTTCTCTCCAGTCAACTTACAGGTCTTCAGCCTGGTCTCTGTTGACCTTAAGAACCTTCTACTACCACTGTTTTTAGCCAGTTGTGGCAACCAGTGGTTTATGCTGTGGGCTGACTATTTTACTGGGGATGACTTTGCAATCACTGATTCTACCCAGTGCCCTTTCCTTATTGGGAGGAAGTCTGCCTGAGTTGCATGTTGGCCCCACTTGTGATCGTGATGCTTGCTTTCTGAATAATGTGTTGGCTCCTATCAAGCCATTTGCCTAACAGGTCTAGAATGGCCTCCTCCTTTATTCATGTTGCCCCACCCATGTGGACCCCAGGCAGTCTTTATATCCTACATTCAAATCACCCATTATCAGCACCAATTCATGTTGCCCTGCAACTACTGTATGAATGCACTCGTTTCCATACCATCACAACCTTTACTGTAGAGCATAGGCTGAGATTATGAAATGCATTTTGATGACATCCCTCATTGCCTTCTGAAGCCTCTCTCACCACAATTTCAACACCATTTCTAACCTTTCCTCCTGCTGAGTAGTAGACTCTGGATACCAAGCCAAGTGGCTTTGCTGCACTGCCCTTCCATCTCATCTGTTGGATAATGTAGAATGTCTAGCCTCCTCCATACCATCATGTCATCCACTTCCAAGCTCTGTCCTGTCATTGAGCCTACACAGAATGCAGCTATTCCTAGTTCATGTTTGGCAGGTTGATTGGTTTTATGTCTAGCTTTTTCTCAACACAGCTATACCAGGTAACCCAAGCTGGGCAACTGGCCACCCAAAAGCTCATTTACATACACAGATTAGCATGAGTCCCTGGCATAGGTTGGTGTAGGCCAGATCTGCAACCTGCTTATCACTGATAACTACCCATGATAATTTTTGGTGATACTAGTCAACATGACTGAATCACCTAGAACCATATTTTCCACCATAAAGTGGCTAACCCTGCTACAGTGCTCAGTCTGTGATTAATGTTCTCCTATCTTGAGGATACTGTGCACACCACAGTAGATGCCCAAAGTGGTTGTTCTATACAAGTCTTACATGTAGAGTCTGTGCTACTGCCCACAACTCCATTCATTGGTAAGTTTAAGATGGAAACGCATAGTGGGAGGAACACACAGACACACAATGTGCAAATGCAAACTCCAAATAGGCATTGACCGGAGGTCAGGATTGAACATTTTACCTTGTGCATCAAAGGCTAAGACCTTAACCATCATACCAACTGGTCTCTCTTGCTGCTTTATGAAGTTGTATTTCAGTTAATAATCTGACATCAAGCAAAAAAAATGTATCTTTAGGAAGAAGTTTACATTCTTCTAAGATTACAAAATGGCTTATTTTCATTTATAAAGCTTTTACCATACAAGTATGTTTCAATGTTATCCCTTTCTATTTTTGCAGTGTTTTTCTATGTTTTTGGGCATGTTTTCTAGCCCATTACCACAAAATATTAAGCAGCAGCAATATTAAATTTATGGCATGTTCTCCAAAACATTCACCATCACCGGTATCACTTTTTCCATTGTATTTATTTAACATTTGTTTACCAGGAAAGCCCGACTGGACACAATCCTTCAGCAGATGCCCGGGGAGAAAAGCTCCACATGTAACACATTAATAAAGTACAATTTCACAGGTACATAATCATAGCACTATAACATTTTGCATCTAATCACATTAAGATAAAATGCTTTAAACATATGCAATAATTATTGTTACGATGAATAAAGAACACTATACAGGTACAAAAGTTAACACCGGTCAGATAAAGTTTACTACAAGTGACTATACTTGGAATAGGATAAAGTTTTGAGAGGAAAACAGATATAAGAAGAGGGATGCTTGCTGGATAAAGTAAGGTTTACTATCTGTAAAAAAGGAAAAGAATTACTCTAGGTGAGCAAGCAACAGATGGCGTTGGACTAGCCAGGGGTGACCGTTACAAATGCAATGGTCTTGAAGGCGTGTTCTAGGGATTTTTTTAAACTGAGTAAAGGATCTAGTGGCTGATATGAGTGAGCAGAGTGTTCCAATTTTTGGCTATAAAATTTGAGTAGAGAGAGAGAGACCTGCAGTTGTTGGCTTTAGTTGTTTGAAGGAGAGGTTTGTTGTTGGAGCATAGGACCCTGGGCACTGGAGTAGGTTTGAATTAGGTTTTGCAATGCAAGGGTTTTCTCAGGGGTGTACTGAATTGTATTGGTTAGTATAAGTTGTCGGTAGAGAAGATGATGAAGTTCAAGCCAGTTGAGTTGTTTAAGGACTGAGCAGTGGTGTGTGAGCTATTGGTGGTGAACTTTGCAATTTTGTTATAGCAGGCTTCAAGTTTATATCTGATTTTCTAATATTGGTGAGGACTGGGGAGGCATATAGAAAGAAGTGTAGATATGAGATGTGTGTATGCTATCTCAGATCTGGTGCTATCTGTGAGGAATTGTTTGTTTTTATATAAGCCCCCCTAGTTTTTTGTGTACTTTCTTTATGGTGAGTGAAATCTGAGTGTCAAATTTCAAGTTGCAGTCTATTTCAACTCCTAGAAGTTTGGTGCGAGTGACTGGAGAGAGAGTTTGATTGTTAGAAATGAAAGTAAATGTGGATATGGGAGTGGTGAGAGTAGTCTGTTGGAATACATGAAGTTTGGTTTTATTGGGGTTTAGTATTTGCTGAGAGTTGGTAAGCCATTCTTCTACTTAAAGGAAAAAGGCATGTGTTTGTAATCCCAGCTCTTGGAGGGAGGGAGAAGAACAGATTGATGTTGAGTCATCAGCATATTGGATGACTAAAGCATGTAGAAAAGAGGTGTGGAGGATGTTAGCGAAGATAGAGAAAAGAAAAGACTAAGGATGGAGCCTTTGGGAACACCCAGTGTGACTGGTAATAAAGGCGCGAGTTCATGCCTCCACTGTACTGCTTCCTGTCTATTTGTTAAATAACTTTTAAACCAGGTTAAAGTGGGTTTGCTAAGGTCCTGTTCTGTGAGGGATTTCATGAGCTGCTTGTGGTTAACCGTATCAAATGCTTTGGAGAGGTCAAGGAAGATGGCGGCGACATAGTTGCCATTATTTCTATGGTTGTTCACTGTATGAGTGAATAACATAAGGGCTGTTGTGGTACTGTGATAGGATCTGAAGCCATGTTGGGTGTTTGTGAGAAGATTGTGGGTTAAGAGGTAGTCCATAAGCTGTGTGTGTATACACCACTCCAGTATTTTGGAGAGACGTGACAGTATCTCGAGTTACCCCCTTTGTGGAGTGGAATAATGTGTGAGATTTTCCAGATGTCAGGGACTAGATTTTTGGATACTGAATGGTTAATAAGAATGGATACAGGGTATGCAATGGTGTCAGCAGCTATTTTCAGAAATTCAGCTGGGAGTTTATCAGTGGCTAAGGTGGTAGGTTTTAGTTTCTTAAGGAGTTTAATTAAATCAGTAGAGACAAGATGGAAGGTAAAGCCATTTTTGCTGTTGAAATTGGATGGTTGGTTGGAGGATGGACAGCTTTTAGTATTGGCAAGTGCCAGAACGGATGGAGTGAAGAATTTGTTGAAATGAATGGCAACATTGAGTGAGGTATCCATTATGGTTGGGGGGGGGGGGACTAGATTTACCAGGAAGGAGAATGTTAATAGCTGATCAGAATTTTTGGGGGTTATTTTGATATCTAGTTTGCATTGTGTTGCAGTAGCTAGTGTAGTCTGTTTTGACACACCTTTGTCTTTTTACGGAGTTCACAAAATGCCCGTTTGTCTCTATGGGCTCCAGTTTTGTACCAGTGGGCTCAGGCTTTATCTCTAGATTTCAGCAGAGATCTAGTCTCTTTGCTCATCCAGGGCGCGTAGTTGGATTTTGATTCTTATAGTTCTGAGAGGGGCATGGAAGTTTAAGATATCTAGGAAGGTAGAGTTAAAATGTTGAACAGCTTCATCAAGGCTGAGGTTTTTGAGAGGGGTCCAGTTACAGGCTTTGAGGGTATTAATACAGTTAGATGGGTTGAATTTTTTTTCGTTTCTGATTGTTTGGTAATTGGTGGACTTCTGATTTGTGTTATGTCTTATTATATAAGTAGGTAAATGATACTCAGGTTGTCAGACAGGCATCTGATTGACAGATAAGCAATGGTCTGTTTGTCAGAATTCAGTCAAGTATTTAATGTCTCTTGGTTGATTTGTTGATTCTAGTGGGAGACTGGATGAGCTGTGAAAATCCATGGAGGTTGGTGAAGCTGGTAGGAGAACTGGAGCTACAGGTTAACCAGTCAATGTTGAAGTCCCCCCAAAATGAGGGTTTCATGTTGGAGGAACTCAGAGGCCCATTCATGTAGGGTTTGCAATGTGGGTATGTTGTTCCCCTGTGGTATACAGCAGCCAATTATATTGTCATTTTTTCTGAGGCAAATTTTTAGTTGTGCATGTAAGATTTCTGCATTACCTAAGGTAGGCTTGTATATATCCAAGCTTTCTACATTTAATAGATTTTTAAATAGTAAGGCTACACCACCTCATTTTTGGGATGTACGATCATTACGTAGGATGTTATAGCCTGGTGCTAGAATTTCATTACTGGAAATAATCAAGTTTAAGCCAAATTTTTATTAATAACACTAAGGAGAATATAGGGAAAGATGAGCATGAAGGTCATGGACTTTTTTGCTAATACTTCTGAAATTCAAATTTAGTATCAACAGGTCATTAGTTTTACTAGGAAGTTGGTGTTTAAGAGCTGGGCTGCTCATTAGCTGATTGTTAACAGATGGGCCAGGATTAGGATGCATGTCTCCACTGAGTGATAGTCTGGCTGTATCGTTTACTTTGGTTGTTATGAAATTTATGTACTTGTCATATTTCGTGGATATTTTATTGGAATGGTGAAAGGGTAGGATATGCTTAAGGATGTGCGGTATGATGTTTATATGTGGAATAGTTTGGACATGGTGCCATTTTTTATTTATTTTATTTTTTCTTACATTTGTTGACCGGGCTAGTCTAACTGGATATATGTCCATTTTCAGTACAGGCCCGGGGAGATGAGCTCCACATAAACAAAAAATATTTGCAACTTCAGGTACACATCAACAAAAAATATTAGCAACTTCAGGTACAGTACTAATTTATGGTGAAGAATACAATTGTTATATAGCAGCATAGCAATTTTTAAAGTAGCATATAATAAAGAAAAATGGAAACACACTAACAATAGCAAATTGAGGCACAGTAGTATTTTACAGTGTAGAATACAATTGATTATATAGCCGCATAGCAACTTTAAAGTACCATATAATAATAAGAAAGGGAAATAAGCTCTTTATAGGTGTATATATAGGTGAAAATATATTCATGCAGTAAAAATACTTACTATACCAGTTCATACTCAGTAGTGATTCCTATAAAAGAGTAAGCTGTTAAAGACTTTAGTTAGCTTAATTGGATCTACTCGGTGAGGCTAATGAAAGAGTTAGATAAAAATTGCAAATGGTTAGATAGGTAGAGTTTACACATAGTGGAGGATATTATTAGTCTGGGTTACTACATGGGCATATAACCAATGGATTTTAAGGTATTCTCCAAGTTGCTTTTTGAACAGTTGCACTGAGGAGAGAGATGAGAGTTCCCTTGGAAGCAGATTCCAGGATTTACCCACGGTGTTGGAGAACAGTGAATCCCCACCCTTAGTTTTGGATTTAACTGTAGACACTAGTACTTTATTGGCTGAGCGAAGGGTTGTCAGATTATTACAAGGGGTTAGAAGGCTGCTAAGTACTGGAGTATTATTGGGAAGATAAAGGATCCTGTGGGTAATAATACGTTGGTGAAACTGAAGTTGATTATGTAGTTCCAGCCAACCTAGTTGCTTTAGGTTTTGACAGTGGTGAGTTCTAAATGAGGAACCAGTAGCAAATCTGGCAGTGTTATTGTAGGAGGTAGCCAGTTTAAGGTTTTTTTTGATAGGTTGGTATAAATGGGAGAGGCGTAGAGGAGGGTAGAGATTAGATGGGTATGGGCAATAGTAGTTGTAGCTGTTGGAGTAAGGAAGGGTTTAATCCTGTAGAGGGAGCCTAGTTTTCTGTTAACTGATTTTATTGTGTTAATTTGTGGCTCAAAGTTAAGATTATGGTTGATTGAAAAGTGTTGATACTGTAGGGCAAGTGGTAGTGGTGGAATGGTGAGGTGCATTGGGTAGGATGTTATAAGTAGTAATATGTGCTAGTAGTATGAGGGTAGTTAGTATTGCCTGTGTAGAAATGTTTAGGTGAAACACAAGTAATATAGTAGGTAGAGCTGTTTGAGCTATCTGAATTCTTGTGTAGGCCTAGCTATGAGGTATTAGTTAACGGTGGTAGTAATGTCTGAGATTTAGAGTGTGATTAATGGGTTATGCTAGTGTGGTCAAGTTTTGTAGGAGTGAAGGTTGTATAGGTGTAATTGCAAGAAAGGTTAATGTGCGAGTGGTAGGTGATGTACTGATAGTGGTTGGATGGAAGACTAGGATACTGGTGGTTTATTGGTCTGGTGGTATTGAAGTAATGTGACTGGCTAGTATGGGAGAGATGTAGTGATGCAGGTTTAATGGGGTTGGCTGAAGTTGTGGTAGGGGAGTGGTTTATGGAGTATAAATTTGAGGAAAGAGGGGGTGGGTGGTAATACGGTTAGGGTCGGGGAGCGGACCTGAGCATAACCAGGGGAAAATGGAGTGGGCTGCAACCAGATTGCAGTGTGCAAAAGAAAACAATCAGCAAGAAGGTAACATTGTTGTTCTACAATTGATTGTGTAGGTTAACAAAACCTTTCTCTGTGAAGGTCAAGTATGAGCTGATTTAGAAAGGAGATTGTGAAAAAGTAGGAAATAAAAGCACAGTTCAAGATACCAGATATAGGAAAGGGAGTGATCTTAAAGTTTTGGTGCTCTATAATTTGCAGTATATGGATAAGACTAGTGTTGGGAGAAGGGGAGAGATTTTGGGAGGTGGAAAACACAGCTGAATGCATAAGACCAGGGAGAGAGTGGGGTGTAGGCAGTCAAGTTCAGTGTGTATGGCTCTAATCAGTTTTAAGGTAAAGAAGACCAAAGTACTTAGCTTAGGTAATTACCTCTAGTACAGTAGTTGAAATATGTACTCCATGAACAGTTGTTGGTGGAGAGCCCAGGAAGTGAACGTATTTCAGTCACTTAAGCTGTATTCTCTGAGATGCTGGATATAAGCCACAGCAACCGGGTCTACTTTGGAGCTGTAAATGTTGGCGCAGGGGTTATTTCTGTACAAGGTAGTACTTGGTCACCCTTCGAGTAGCTTAAAAAAATAAAAGTAGAGCCTTCAGAAAATGTTAGCACAGAATTCTTAAAGTAAGGAGTACATAGGGAGAGTGGAAGGTAAGTAAAAGAGTGATGGAGAAATGGAATGGAGAATAATAAAATGGCCTAGACTAAGGATAAGAAATAGAGTGGTTGAGATATTAGTTGGAAAGAAGAGGAGTGAGAGGTGAGTGGAATGCAGCAGAGTAGTAGGTACAAGACTTGAACTTATCTAATATAGACAAAGAATAGATGTTTAAATAGCAGTTAGTGAGTAACAGATTTTAAACTGTGCAATGCAAATTTAAACGAAGCAGTGCAAATACATTTGTACATGAAGCTGACTAGAGACTCAGATTGTTTCAACTTGTAACAATTTTAACTAACTGTGTCTGATTGTATCAAAGGTAAAATCAGTCACTATAATATGTACTGAATAGTACAATTTAAACTAAGCAGTGCTAATACTTTTGTACTTGTAGTTGGCTAGAGATGCGTTACATAGTTCCAACTGTAACAAATGCAGCTAGCCACAACTAATTGCATTAGAAATGTAGGGTCAGCCACTATAATCTGCAAAAATGCATCAACATTATGCGTGAACAGGGGTCTTTGCAAATAGACAAAGCACTATGCAAATAACATAGAAACTGGTCACGGCTTTGTCTGTTTCATTCAACTTGGTAGATGCAAAACCCAATAGTAACTAACACCCTCAGTTGAAACAAAGTAATGACTAAGGACTAAACAGTTGCAGATAAGAAAGGCAAGTACTGCAAACCACCTTGGTCGAATTTTAGATTAAATAAAACAGGAAGTAATCACGAATGCTTTCTTAAGTTCTGGGGATGACATTGCTTCTTCACTGTTTGTTCCAATATACTCATTACCAATCAAGAAATTACAATACCCATAATAGATTGTAATGCACATTTAAATAAGGCAAGACAATACAGAATGTACCTTATTGGTGCACACACTAATGACTCTGCAGCTGGAGGGGATTCTGCGTCGGGGACGAAAGTTTGAATGGGAATGTGTGAGTGGAGTAAAGATTGTGCCCGTGTCAACCAGGACTCTAATATGTTTCTGAAGATAACTGGGGTGGGGGGTGAGAGAGGAGGTGGCTGCTACCAGATCGAAGTGTGTTTGTGAAAGAAAACAATTGGCAAGTGGGTATCCTTGTTCTGCAATTGGTTGTGTAGGTTAACAAAACTTTTCACTGTAAAGGTCAATTATGAGATGATTTAGAAAGGAGATGAAAAAGTAGCAAAAAGCACAGTGCAAGATACCAGATATAGGAAGGGTAACAATGTAAAGTTTTGGTGCTGCATAATTTGCAGTCTATGGATAAGACTAGTGTTGGGAGAAGGGGACAGATTTTTGGAAGTGGAAAACACAGAGCTGAATGGATAGTGAGGATAGGGGGAGAGAGTGGGGAGTAGGCAGTTGAGTTCAGGGTGCATGCCTCTAATGCGGTTTAAGGTAAAGGAGACCAAAGGACTTAGCTTAGGTAATTACCTCTAGTACACTAGTTAAAATATGTATGTAGTACACTAGATAAAATATGTGCTCAATGAACAGTTGGAGAGCCAAGAAGAGAATGTACTTTAGTTACTCGAGCTGTACCCTCTCAGAAATGATGGATGTAAGCCACGGTAGATTTTCATCTTCAATACCCACAACATTATGACAAGGCTGTTCAACATTACTTTCACAGCTAACAGAATCCCTTACAACTTGCTTCTCAGATGTGGGGATCTCTGGTACTATAGAAGCAGTAGTGGGCAAGTTTGGTTTATTAGGGTCTAAGGTGAGGGCAGTTGTGCTACAAATGGTCTGTTCCCTTACATTTCCTACAAAACTTAAAACAATTCTGGGAAATTATGGCCTTCTTCCCCGCATTAAGGCCATTCCCTTTTAGTACAATTTTTAATTAAATGATCAGGAGAGCTACAAAAAAAGTCATGCTTAGGTTGCCCTACAATAAAGCACACTATCTTTAATCCATGCATAGCAACAGCACACGGAATATGAACAAAGTTGTCATATGACATTTTTAACGTGACATTAGACTCCCAAGCACCAATTCAAATGCTTTTATCATTATGAATTTTTAACCTCAAAACCAGAATGACAAAGAGAAGAAAAGAACTTTTTCAGCTTGAATATCAACTGTATGAACCTAAGCAGCAATACCACATTTTGGTTGAATATTTATACCAACAAGGGTATAGTTGGCCTATGGGGTAGACATATTTTTGACACATGTCAGAAGAAAATTGTCAGCAATTTCAAAAAGTTTTAAGTTACATCACACAAAGGCTCTTTTCCTACATGGATGAAGGTTCTTGTGTCTTTAACAGAGAATATCCAAGGAGATATAACAGTGTTGCAAACAACATAATACATTTGCTCACCTAAAATTGAACAATTTGCACAAGTAGCCACCTAGTCTGATGAGGAAAGTTTGTAGTAGATGTAGCTGTTTTCTGAACCATGTTTTCATAGGTTAGTGTTTTCTTTCAGTAGATCACCAACAGCACTTGCTCCATGCATCTCAGAGAAAGTGAGAGCATACTCCATGCATTTTAACCTCTGGCCCTGATTGCCTAATATCCTGCTCACCTTACAAATTAAAAGCAATCCATTATATCTCCCCAAGAAGCAGCAGCAACTGTTAGGTTCACTTTCATTCATCTTCATCGGCAAATCTATCATCTTGTAAGCCACCATCTTCCAAAACACTTATTAAAATGCACCATCTCTCTTGGAGACACTTTCCTCCAACTCCACCTCCTCCCAGTGTGCATTGCAACTGCCCTATGTCTTGTTGCATTAGGTTCATAGGTTAGTACTAGTCTAACTGTCCTTGTGGGCCATTTTAAGCCTAGCCAATTACCCCATGTGAGAATCAAACCCTGCACCTTGTGTTTGTAAGGTAAATACATTAACCATTATGCCAACCTCCCAGCAAAGATTAGAAGTTCCCTGGTGACCTTGCCAAATTCCCCTTATTCAGTGCAGGTATCACCTTGAGTGTTCCCAAAAAGAAGCTATTGGCCTAGTTTGACTAACCTGGTCAACTAAGTATAAATAAGCACTTGAAACAATTCCCTGCAGAATAATTAGATGACTTCCTGTTACACTTGCCTTTTATTATCCAAGTAATAAATAAGCTTGTACAAAAATGCAGCTATTCTAAGGTTATGTATTATGTAACACCTGAATTCAGTTTCAATTGTTTGCGATATGTAGTTAATATTTATCAGATGCTAAAAGGGCACAGAAGTAACCCCAGGCCTCTTTCTCTTCACTTAAAAATAATTGAAGAATCTTTTATTTTCATCTAATGGTGAAGGCAGATGGCTTCAATTTTCAGCAAGCTATAGTATTTTATATTCATATTGCTCTTTACTTGATTAAAACTGTGTGTCTGTAAAAATAAAGGAAAAAAAAGTCAGTGTAGAATGAGCTGTTGTAAATCATCCATAAATACTTGATATCATTCCATGAACATTGACAGCAAATCTTTGTGTGTAGTAGATTTTTATTTCTCGTAATTCAAAAAGATTGAAACCAAAAACATGGACACTATCATGGATATGAAAATTATAAACTGTCACATTTATGCAGAGCTGTCAAGAAGCAATTTTAATGCAGATTTTTGCCAAAAACATCACCAAATGTTATGAGATGCATTTCTTAAGCAAACACCATCATAATCACAACATTTCTCAATAGTGTAATTCCAGTGGCTCAGTACTGTATTTTTGTTATACTGTTTCATGAATCCAGTCAACGGAATTTTTATACACATTACACAGAAACATTTTTCAAAGTGACAAATGTTTTGTTGAGAAAAAAATGGTGTCTATCAGATTCATGACAGTTGCTATATTATAAGTTCCTTGGGTCACAGTTTCACGCTTAGGATGTTACATCATTGAAAAGCTTGAAAGACATAGCATACATATCCACATTGCAACTATTTATAAATTTATTTTGTTTATTGGGTGAAATGTTTATTATCTCAGGTGTATTTAAGCCATAACTTAGACCACAGGGACAAGAATAAATGCAGTGTGTGTGTGTGTGTGCATATGTTTGTCTCTCTCTCTCTCTCTATATATATATATATATATATATATATATAAACATCTGTATATCTGTATATGTCTAGATATATATATATATATATATATATATATATATATGGCATAATTCATAAAATAAAATGCACTAGTGTTAGAAAAATATGTTCTTCCATATCACTGTTGCAGTATTCTTTATAAAAGGGATCCCCTGCCAAGAGCAGCCTAATGTTAGTCTAGTATACCAAAGCCTTTTGGTTGGAAAGGGTACGCCGTATGTCACACACATGCTCTCCATGCATGGTGTAGGGCATATAAAGGTGACTTCTAGCTATACCATACTTTGGTGACCGTCCTAATGCCGTCTTCAATCATCTGTCTGAAATCTTGTTCATCTGCTGGTTTCTAGTGCTTTGAGATAAGTACCCGATTGGGGTTTTGGGTTTTATCTTGTGAGATAAGTATCCGATTGGGGTTTTGGGTTTTATCTTGTGAGATAAGTACCCGATTGGGGTTTTGGGTTTTATCTTGTGAGATAAGTACCCGATTGGGGTTTTGGGTTTTATCTTGTGAGATAAGTACCCGACTGGGGTTTTGGGTTTTATTATCTTGCATGTGTGGGAGACAGACTCCCCATAAAGATCATCACAAGCAGTGTATGTTCTGTTTAGGCCCTTCCAAAGACCATACATCTTGTGAGATTTGTCAGCTCTTTCTGCCCTCACAATTTACCTAGAGAAAGAGCAACTTACATTTTTGGCTAAGGATACCATGGAAGGGGTCTTCATGGCCCAAGGGCTAGCCATTTGTGAAGAAAATGCCGAAAAAGTTTGGTATGAATCTTTGGCTGTACCGCCTCCACTGGACATTTCTCTTGAAGCTGAGGAAAACTCAAATTCTTTCCTGGATTCCCCCTGCCATGACTGCAGGGACCTGATGCCACACATGCTATGGACATTTTGCAGATATCTGCATCAGATGTACAGTGGGAACCATGGCTGTTTATTATTGAAGGGTCTTGAATGTTCCTCAAGTTATAATAATGGAAGATGTTCTGACTACCATTATTTAGTGCCATCAGTGTTCAGGGCCTCCAAAACTTTTTAAGGCTGATATCCCACCCAAAACAAAGAAAAAATATAAACATTTTACCTGCTCCAAAAGATCCTCAGACTGAATGGCAAAACTTCACTCAAGGCCTGTTGAATGCCCTTATGTCTCTCAAGCATCCACGGGGAGTTTGTTCCTAATCCCCCCCCCCCCCGGTCTTCTAAACCTCTTAAAAGACAGAGGGAGCAGTATTCTTCTGAGGCAGATGCTGCTGATTCTGATGGAGTCCCTGACTTATTCCTTCCAGATTCCTTTTCCCCTTGACTATGGTTCTGAAGAAGAGACCATCAGTCCTGACTCTCCTTTTGAGGAGATTTTATTTGGTAATACTGTTTCCAGAGTGATGGAAGTTATCAAGTGGGACTGTGCTCATGTCTGATGCTCAAAAGAGGTGGTATGAGTTTCTATCAATGGAGTCTCCCAGATCCTCTGCTGTTCCATCTGTTCTTGCAGCCTTGCTTAGATGTCCTTTCCACGGCTTCTGACTCCCAACTCTGTGCTCCCAAAAAACCTGATGGGTTTTATAAAGTGCCTGAAGACTGTAGGTTTTTTTTAATAAGTGTCCCTCTGCTGACTCTTCTGTGGTGTCTGTGGCTTCTGATAAACCTTCCAAATTGTTGTCTTCCACTCCTCTGATTGCTTTCTGCAGGTTATGTGGAATACAGGTCTTTTCCTACCTGGACAACCTGCTGATTCAGGTCTCCTCTCAGTGATATTATTTCAGCATCTACATTTCACCATTTCTGTCTTGCAAAGCCTGGGGTTTACTGTATATTTCCAGAAGTCATCTTCCTCAGGATTATGTTTTTCTGGGTTGCAGGATTCAGACTGTTCCAATGCTGGCATCCTTGCCTACCCCGCGGCCTTCACTCTCATTGCTTTTTTTCAATCCCTTCTTCCACTGGCTTTAATCTTAGCCATTCTGAGGACTCTGGGTTACATGACTTCACTGATTCCTCTGCTCCCTCTGGCCAGGCTCCACATGACAAAGCTCCAGTGGTTTCTGAAGTCATTTGGCTTCAACATTCTCATCCTTTAGATTTTTTAGTCTCTCTACTTCCATGCTTCAAGCTACAACTTCCATGGTGGCTTCATCAGTTCTCCCTTAACCCAGGCCTTCCTTTCAACCTCCATTCACCTCTCAGGAACTTCTCATGGATGACTGAAACATGGGATGGGGGGCCTCCTTCAGCCCTCTGAAGGTACAGGGGCTTTGGTCGCTTAGACAAAAGAAACTAAATCAAAGAGATGAGAGCTCTTCTACTGGCTCTTCAGACTTTTCATTCTTTTTTTTTTTATTCCAGGGCCCCTCAAGATTGTCACAGACAATATCACAGTGATGTATGTCAACAAATAAGGGGGAGCCATGGTCGTATCTCCTATGCAGGTTAGCCCTTCAGGTTTGGGATGTAGTTATCCAGTATCAGGTGACCCTTCAGGCAGTTTACATTCCCTCAGATCAGAACATAGTGGTAGATTTTCTGAGCAGGCCCATGACATATTCCCATGAGGAGATGCTTCACAGGGATGTTTCTAGACATTGTCTACTAGTGGGATACTCCAAGTAGATCTATTTGCCTCCCCTCTGAATAGGCAACTTCTGTTCTGTGCCATGCCGTCTGGTCTGGAAGGTGGTCACCCTCTCTTTTTTTCCTTGGAAGGGGGAGTTTCTTTATGCCTTCCCCACATTCCAAAAGACCTGTTCAAGATAAAGCAGGATGGTCCCAAAATCTTGCTAGTGGCTCCCATTTGGCCCAGAGGACATTGTTTCCCTCTTCCATATCTTGCCAATGGCAATCATGACAAGTTATCTTATAGGGTAGACCTACTTTACATAAGATAAGTGATCCCTCATCCATCCCCACCTGTACACTCTTCAACTGGCATTGTGGGTGATAGGGTTTTGATCCCCTACAGACACCTTTTTTCTGAGGATGTGCTTTGGGTCCTGCAGGAGCCAGGACACCTACTACTAGGAAAGCTTAATTATCCAAATGGAAGAGATTTTCTGTCTGGTGTCTTTCTCATAACCTGGATCCACTTATTGTGATGTTCCTTTGAGCAATTCACACACACAAGATAGAATTAGTCCTGGTTGATATTCTTCTGTTAAGGCCCCCACCTATCCGCTATCTCTGCTTTTCTGCCTTTGACTCCTCCTTTAACATCTAGATTTGAGGTGAATCAGTTTCTTAAAGGCATCCTTTACATTAGGCCTTCCAGGAAGCCTGTCCCTCATTCCTGTGGCCTTAATTTTGTTTTAGAACAGTTGACTCTGAGTTCTTTTGAGCTTGCTGCTTCATCTTCCTTACAGCATTGTTCTTGGCAGACTGTTCTTTTAGGGCCTTACTTCTACCAGATGGGTGTCAAGCCTTTATGGCTCTTGCTCCTTTTTTAGTTTTCCATAAGGACAGGGTGTCCCTTCATACTAATCCTTTTATGCCCAAGGTGGTTAATGAGTTGTCTCTTAATCCATTTGCCCACTTTTCTCCCTTCTCTGAAATCTGTTAATATGAAGGTTTTGCACACTTTGGATTTGCATATAGAACTCAGAAATTATTTCCATAAGACACTAAAGCTTTCCTTAAATCTAAACAGATTTTTTTTTTTTGTCATTCTAGGACTTTAGGTTTGGTTGTTTCCAAGCAAACACTTTCTTCCTGGATATCTAAAACCATTACTTTTCATGGGAAGAGCCTTCCTCCTTCTATTAAGACTCATTCCAATAGGGCTGTGGCTTCTTCTGGTGCTTTTTTTCAAGGGTATGGATACTAGTTCTATTCTTGAGGCAGCAACCTGGACTTCTGTGCATAGCTTTACTAAGCAATATAAGTTGGATGTGGTTTCTAGGGCCAGAGCCATTCTCCATGGCTTCCTACAGAGCTCTGCTGGTTCTTCCAACTCGCAATCTTCCTGAGCTTTTGCATGTTCCCTATTGTAAGGAATACTCCAACAGTGACATGGAAAGACAAAGTACAGTTGCTTAAAATCTTACCATGACAATAGATATTGTCCTTTTCACTGTTGTAGAATTTGCTCCCTCCCTCCACCCCCTGGTCCATTTCCTTTCTGGATGTGCTTCTTACCTAATAGTATCCTTGGACTGTCATTCCTACTGATGCTTTTCAGTTCTGAGGATGGTATATCCGGACATCACCTTTAAGTCCTACTCCATGCATGGGGATCATAAGTGTGATGTATGGTGTCCCTTTACAACCAAAAGGCTTTGGTGTACTGTCCAGATGTTGGGCTGCTCTTGGCAGGGCATCCCTATTATAAAGAATACTGCAACAGTGAAGAGAAAGACATATGCTGTTATAGTAAGATTTTATGCAACTATACTTTATACCACAAAATGCTAAAATGCAGAAAATCAAAATCGTATGACACAGGCATTTTAGCTAAGATGCTAGTAGCATGTTGTGCAAAATGATAGTACAGAGGGGAAATGGATTTTTGCCCTTTCTCCACTGTACTGTGAACTCTGAGTTGGTATATATAATTATTAGGGGTGAGAGGAATTGTTTACGTTCTTTTTGATGCTCCATGTTTTGACCTTTGATGGTCATTCTTTCATGATATGATATCAGCTTTTTTCATGTTATGAATATATTCCATAATATATACATATATTGGTAAATGACATTTCGTCTGACTCATTTAGTGTAAACTGAAAATGTCTAAACATTTGCATGTGTCATTTAATCTGATAGAAAAGTGATGTAGGCTATTACAAGGCAAATTGCTCTAATGCACCATTTGTACATTGTTAATGCCCACCCACATGTTTCTGCTTCACTGCAGTTTTGCAACCCTGTATGCAGTATATTTAAGAAGAATGTTTGGGAAAGGTAAAGACCGTCTAGGTGAGGGGTGCAGGGCAACAATCGCCACCTTAAAAATGAAGTTATGGAGTAGTAGTTGCAGTATTTGAAGTTTTAGAAGAAATGTGATTCAATTTAATGTGTTTTAGATTAATTTTTTTAGATGTTTTGTAATTAAAGTTTATTTGAGGTGACGTAATGTATATAAATATATTTGAAATATATATTCATGTATGTGTGTCTGTGCTCACATGGGAAAATGTATTAAACATATTAAAATACTGGAAAAAAACTAGGGTGCCAAAATAAAAGAAATGTAGACATGAACATCATGTAAAATTCCTGCAGATAGTAAGGTTATAAAAGAACCGAACCCTTGCATGCTGAGGTATGATGCGAGAACCTTGTTCACCTTTCTGCCCATGCATGTTTCATAAATCTACCAATTGTCAGTTAATGGACCCCAGGTTCTGAATAAAAATAAAAAAAATTGTCTTAGTTCTGGTTTAAGCACTTGGGTTCCAAACCCAGTAACTTTACATTAGGAGGATTTGTGGTCTAAAGTCTTGTGGCAGGAGATAAGCTTACACCCTTCTAGCTGGAAATTGCTGGTTGATGTCCTGTTGTGTCTATTATTCTGGTGTCTTAGTTGTGGCTTAAGCACATATGCACAAAAAACAATTGTTTTACATTGAGGGTTTGTGGTCTAGACTCTTGTGGCAGTAGAGTTTGGCTTACACCCTTCTATGCTTGGGATTGCTGCATTATTTAAACTGCTTTCTGCTGTTGACTGTGATTGTATGCACTTTGAATTTCTAGTACTTATGCATTTTATAGCATAGGTTAGATTCAGACTCACTGAATCTAGACTGGTATCACTTGAGCACTAAAACCAACTTTTCACTTAGGTACTGAAATATCTGTGGCTTCCAGCTAACTAAGTGCCTGTTTTTGCTCTAATATTGCACTTTTGTATTTGCATTCCACTGTCTCTCTGAATTGTCTGAACTACTTTTGTCACATTTTACTGCACACTGCACTAATTCAGCTGTAGCACTGTCCATTCCAAGTGTGCTGTTTCTGAGTCTGTTTTGAAACAACTGAGCATCAATGTCAAGCCACTTTGGTTGGAAAAGGCCCTTCTACACCATTGTGTGAGGAGAGTGCTGTCTGGGTCCCATCTAATCGAGGGTGACTGGAGTAGAGCTCATAGTAGTGTTATTGGTGAGTTTGAGCTAAAAATGGTGTATTCTTGTTTTATTTAAGCCCTGTGTTTGCACTTGTTTGCATGTAGTGTTCCATTGTGTACTGCCCCACATAGTGGTGGTTACCGATACAAATGTTTTTTGGCTAAATTTTCCCTCAACACTGGTCCTCCTCCAGAGATTTTTCCCGGCCCTGCTCTACTGTCAGGTGGAACACTAAACCTAGCCTCAGAGGTACCAACACACCTCTCACCCACTAGCCACTCCTACGTGGGACCTCTTTTCCTGATCATATAAATTTACCTATCGGTATGTATGGACAATTTCCCACAGTTTCTCCAGCCAGCTTGGTTGACATGGCCATCCTGAGGCAGTGTAACAACTGCCTCGTGTTCACTGACAACCCTTTACTCCTAGTCAACAACACATGTGAGAAATGCAACTATGTTATGAACCTTGAATCCATGCTCTCTGACACACCAGTTAGTACATACGACAATGAGCGGGTTGCCAGCATGCACACCTCACCTCCTACTCCACCCAAACCCACATCACACATGCCTACATATGCAGAGGTCCTCACCAGAAACACACCTAAACACCAGGGGCCTCCAAAACACAAGCACGCTATACACAATACTTCTGAAGAACACATTACACATAAGAGCTCATGCACCAATGTCTCACTGGTCAAATTCTTAAGGCATAACACAAAATCAAACGCATTAGTCATAGGTGATTCCATCATGAGACACACTGATGTCCCTCTCACCAGGTTGGATAAGGAAAAGGTCACAGTCAGCTGTCTGTCAGGTGCCAGGATATGCCATATCACACATGCACTCAAGTCTCTCAGCAACAGGTATTGTTATGACTCTGTCATAGTCCATGTTAGTGTGAATGATTGGAGGTGTACCTCTTTGGACTGTATGAAGAGAGACATGACTGAGCTCTTGGACAGTACGTCTCAGGTAGGTATGTCCCCTAGCCTTAAACAGCAATTTTACCTTCACCCAGGAGGATGCCTCAATACAAACAGTAAATGATTGACTTCAATAATTGGCTTAGCTTCTGGTGTCATTCTAAGGGGATCCACTATCTGTAGGTCTGGGATGACATGATCTACAGACCTCGATGCTTTGAAAGAGATGGTTTTCTTCTGTAACCTCTGGGATTTTGGCTACTGGTTAAGGCTCTTGCCACCCCCACAGTGCCTTTTTAGGCAGTGTCTCAAGAACAAAATTCCCCAATGTAAAAACTCCATCTAAAAACAACCTCTGGGTTATGCTTCTGAATGATAGGAGTCTCAACATGAAACTGCACTCATTGGAAGCTGTCCTTACCTTGGAAGATGCAGACGTGTGCAGTCATGGAGACTTGGTTCAAGGTTGTGGAGACAACACCAGCCATACTGGTTTACACTTCCTTCCACATATTCAGATCTCAAACTGAAGGTATGAAAAATAAAGGTGGTGGTGTATCAATATTCATTAAAGATAAATACACCTCCAGTTTGGTTAAACAGTATGATTCTCTGGAGACACTTCAGATGCAGTTAACTGTTGGTAGGACACATATTCAAGTCATTGTCAGATACATGATCCCCTCCATGAATCAGGACACCCACTCTGCCTATTTGGATATACTTGAGTCTATCAGGATACATCCAAACACCATGGTTTTGGGCAACTTTAACTACCCATCCATTGACTAGGTAAATTACTTGTGCTCAAACTCACTTCACCAAAAGTTCCTCATCTTTAATTTTAATGCTGTGGACCAGCTGGTTGACACCGCCACAAGGGGTACCAACATCCTAGATCTGGTGCTTACCAATATGGCAGACCACTGTAGCACCCCCATTGTGAGGTCCTCCCTAGTGAGATCTGACCACAAATCGGTCTCATTTGAAGTAGCTATCACACTTGAGCCCCCCCCAGCAGCAACTGAACTAAAAAACTTCTTCAAAGCAGATTATAACCTCTTACAGGATGGTATAAATAGCTTCACTGCACCTCCTTCCTCAGATGGAACTGGCAACTATACTGAGCTCAACACCATTGCTTTATATGAGCACTTGTGCACTTGCATCAACTCGGTCGTACCTGATAGGCCCAAAACAAGGTCCTCAAGGAAGAGCAAACCTGTCTGTGGACAAATGCCATTAACAGGCTTTACAATAAGAGGAAGAAATTGCTGTTTGAGTAAGGAGGAGTGAGCCCTCATAAACTGGAAACACTCCCTCCACAGCTTAAACAAGCAAATAAGACTTCTTGTGAAGTCCTCCAAAGCAAACCACGAGTCCAAATTAGCTTCCTGAACAAAGGACAGCCACAAGGCATTCTATAGTTACATCTGTAATCTAAAAGGAAAGGCTCAGATTTGTGCTGAACTGGTAGTTAATGATACCACTCATACTGAGCCTGTGGACATGACTAACCTGTTGGTCGACAGGTTCTGTGAAAACTTCACTCCCCTGTCCAAGCCACACATACACCATGACATCCCTACCAGGTATATCTAAAGAGCAGGTCATAAATCCCCTCTCTAAGGCTAAAATCACAGCACCTATGGGACCTGGTAACATCCCAGGCTGCATCCTACATGGGCTGCAACATGAATTAACAAAACCATTGGGTACTTTTTTCAATCATAGTCCAAGCAAGGACTTCTTACCAGTTGAATGGAAAACAGCAACAATTATTCCCTAGTACAAAGGTGGTGCTTCCACTGAGCCTGGGAACTAGAGACCTGTTAGTCTGACTAGCCTTATCTGCAAGTCCGTGGAGCAAATTACCATGGACTTAACAAAGATATAGATAATCTCCAAACACTTGCCCCTACTCGGTTTGGATTTGGTCAAAGGGAGATCATGCCTGTTAAACCTGGTGGACTTCTTTGAGACAGTCTCCAAGGTCCTGGATGAAGGGAAATCTACGCATACAGCCTACCTGGACTTAGACAAGGCATTTGACACTATTCCCCACTCAGACATCATTGACAAACTCACCCAACTAGGCATCGACCCTTATATCCATAGATGTCACTAAATGGTTTACTGATAGAACTTGTATAGTCAGAATACTGGAATCCACCTCCAACAAACTGACCTGTAATCAGTGGTGTTCCACAGGGATCATTCCTGGGACCTCAACTGTTTGGAATCTATTTCTCCAAAGTACAAGCAAAAACTAAAGGTCTGTGGTGGACAGTTTGTTGATGACTGCAAACGAAGTGGTCATAGAATCTCCAAATGTGTCAACATTCTACAAGAGGTTCTTACACAAACAAATGATTGGTGCCAAAGTCATGGCCTTAAGCTCAATGGAAAATGCATCATCATTGCTTTCAGTACAACCGATGTTCCTGCTAACTACCACAACAATAGCAACACCTTAAGTATGCACTCGGTGTTTAGAGACCTGGGCACACAAGTTGACAGCAATCTTACCTTTGACCACCACGTCTTCACAGTGGTAAGAAGGGCATTCTATATTACTCAACTCATAAGTAAGGACATTGTATACAGAAAAAAATTGTAGCCTCCCTGTACTCTTCCCTTATCAGGCCAATAATCGAGTACAACACCCCTTTTGATATGTATCCTTCCAAGCACCTGCAGAATTGGAGAAACCACAAAAGTTACTCACAAGGAAAATTCAAGGGGATTGTCTCAAATCACTCTCACTTTATTCTGTTTCATACAGACTACTCAGAAGTGCCCTCTGACCCTACTCTATTGCTGCAATGCTGCATATCCATAAGTCAAATGGTACATGGGTTACTCGCTCTAAAGACCTTAACCTGGTATGTGACATAAATAAAACCTGCTGGAGGGACAGATTTGTCTCCCAGAGGTTATCACACCTTTGAAGCAAACTCCCACTTCATGTCAAACAGAGCACCTCTTTGGCCCTCTTCAGATGTAGTCTGGATGACCCTAAATTCAGCCCAGGGATTCCACCTCTGTCCCACTTGGACAGGGGCGCAATAGGTGCTGATCATGGAAATAAGGGTAACAACTTGGCTAGGCTTGTAAAGGGCCCCAGGGCCATTAGCCGAGTAACTTCTTGTGAGCCTATGAATGTGCTCCTGTATTTCTTATAACAGACTGTCTTGCTTCAGACACTTAAATTTAGTAAAAGCAACACATTTCAAATAAAACAAATACAATAAAACCCCATAAATTAATCCTTTGATTAGCAGAGTATCAAGATAACATTTGTGACACAGCGTGAGGCATTTTGATTAAGCAATGGCAGAGGGTGTATTACTTTATAAAGTGAGGTCCCATACAGTACACATCTTGAGAATGCTGAACTGTCGTATGTTTGCGGAGACTGTTGGGAATTTGTCTTGTGTCTGCATGAGATACAAGGCATTTCCAGCAATGACTTTAAGCCACTACTTTTATTCCCTGTATGAAATCACATTTCAGATGGAAATGTGTATGGGGTGAGCAGCTCCCAAGGTTTCACATGTGACATCTTTCAAATGTTTGCAAGAATTTAATCTTTTATAAATTATTAAAAAAAATGTTTACATGTTAAATACAAGCTCATAATATTGGGAGTTATTCATTTGGGTCAAAAATGTCAGGACACTCAAGGATTTATATCATGTGGTCTGAAATAACATTATGCAATTACATCTCAAGTGGTGATTTTACAGATCCAGCCCAGTGCAGTGAGGGATAAAGCCCTAAATGTGTTCCCAGCCCAGGCGACATGCATTCAGAGGCATGGCATGATCACTGGAGGTACTGGAAGGAGGATGGGAGTGAGTGTCTGATGCTAGCTTGACCATCCAGTGGACAGGGAGATGACCTAATCTTGCTGAAGTTGGGAGGTTTTGTATGGGGTGGTAGCATATATGCACTTCCCAAAAGTAGCCATTGTGGACCTTACAATAGTGCTGTGTGGTGGTAAACTAAGGACATGCTCCCTGGTAGTACTGTGACACTGCACCAATGCCCTTTATCTCCTCAGTGGTCCTGGATCTTGACCTGCAGAACAAGATATATATATATATATATATATATATATATATATATATATATATATATAGATAGATAGCATGCACATGTAACAAGAAACAGCAGTGGGAATAATGGACTGACTACAGACAGCAGCAAAGTAAAGAAGGTAGAAGGAATATACCACAGACAATGTGGACAAAAACGGTCATTATGGTGGATGTAGTTGCTGTACCATTTAATAACTGCAGAAGCAAAGACTGTGTATAAACAGCAGATATCTGAAGGACCCCTGAAAACAGTGATGCAAAAATACCTAACACACACAAAAGGAGTTGCAAGACAGGAAAGTTTATACAGTGAGAAAACAGTACATGTCAGTCATTCACTTCTGTCTTTTCTGCAGGAAAGATGTTCCTGATGGTCTAATTCTGTCTAATAATTATTACCTGTATGTTAGGCTGGGCTAACCTGTGCTTACTACATCCTTCTGGGTTCACTGCCCAGGATTTGAGCTAGTGTTGGTGACACCTGTTATAATTTGCAAGCTTCCCCTGCACATAATGCATGGAAGAGTTCTCCTCCTCATATTATTCTAAAGGTATAATTTCTGAAAGCATTGCACTATTCAGACTTTACAGTCCATATAAGCGAATATTGCAGCTCTTCATAAACTGTAAACTGTTTCCATTATCTAAACTAAAAACTGCAAATGTATACATGGAATCTTGTTTATGGATCCCAGTCATTATGAGATTCTAACATATTACCACAGTATCAATTGCTCAGTCAATCAATTTTGATCTCTTACTACATAGCCAAACTATGGAACCCCCCCCCCCCATAATACCCCTAACCACATCAGCTTCAAATCCCTACTACAATCCTACCTGCCATCAAATTGGATATGTTCCTGTTCATCTCCTGCTTGAAACCCCCCCCCCCCAACTACCGGTCATTCCAGCAGCCCCATCTTCTCGCCACCTAGCAACCTTGCACTCAGCTAAACCTCTACTTCCTCTGCAAAACTTCTAGACATACTTATCTTCTGCTATTTTTTTGAAGTTCTTATTCTCCAAATGTTCAAGTGCTACAGCCTGAACATGTATTTTCTTTTGCTACACTGCTACTCAAGCCAGTCTGTATTCAAGCATAATTACTTTCATGCTTTGTACTTCATGCTTTATCAATATTGTATATACATTGCTTGATATTCATGATTATATTGTCTGTGTAATTCTCTAAGAACTCGTATACTGTATTGTATTGTCTGTGGAGCTTTTCTCCCTGGGACCCTACTGAAAACGGGCTCTTCTTGGCCCGGTGGACTTCCATGGTCATCAAACTGCAATAAATAAATAAAATTGTAATAGTATAACTGCCATTTCACAGTACACAAATCCAAAACAAGGAAAAAGAAACTCTGAAAGGCCATATAGTACGTATTGAACAGAAAATAAGTATCAAAAGTAATGGATGTTGCTGGTTTCTGGCCCCAGAGAGCTTTCAAAGATGGAACTGATCTATTTTTGTAAGAGGCTGAATCTTGGTTGCTTGATCAAAACTGTTTGTTTTTGTACCCCTTTGATCAATCAGCTGCAGGTAATCTCACTGGTGACTGGATTTATTTTTGCATGGTAGCACCTTTCAGTTGTATAAAAGATACAGCAAGGTTTGTAGAAAGCTTTGCATAACTACCCTTACCAGATCTCCTGTAACTTGGTTTAGTTGTATATACTAGGGGTATGAATTATTTGCTTCTCAGTTTATTTTAACTGTTGTAGGATCCATTAAGATGAGCTAAAAATGAATGCAATACATCATAGGCAGTTAAGTCTGAATGAGGTATGAACTGGGCAATCTCATGTATATTTCTAAAATTCAGTAATGTATATTTTTTACTTGTAAATACTGTGGCTTTAAGGTAAATAAAAATGTTACCTTTTTATCAAGACCTTTAAGAAGAGTAATTTTAGCATATAATGTAGAGACAAGGAGCTGTAACTCCGATATCAATATTGTACCGTGATAGATTGCATCAGTGGTTCTTATCCAACAGGCAAATATATTTTGTCAGATACTCCCGTTTCTGTTTGTTTCTTAATCTTTTGTCTTTTCAAGTTTGCCAATAAACAAACCACATTATTTTCCACATGCCTGGGCAGCTATTTTCAAATGTGCTTGTTTTCTGTCCTTTTGAAATGTCACAAATGTGCCTTGATTAGCTGAACAGTAGCTGCTTGTTATAACTCCCTTAACGTATCCCTTTGTAACAGAAGATTGCTGTCAGATGTCCTTTAATGCAATCAACTCAACAAATTACCACAACGGAGCACTGATGGAGAGGAGTCATGTGCTGTTTCTGATGTACTTTCTATTGCTTGACAAGTAAGCTCATCTGGAGCTGGCCGACACTGCAGGATAAATAAAATATAATTATTCTGAAACAAATAAATGGCTTTGCATTTCTTGAAGCCAGGACATGTGAGCACTGAATAATAATATAGCAAAACTTCTTGCAGGAAAAAAAAGGATAACAAAGCATTCAGAATATATGGGAAAAGAAGTGATTTTTTTAGGTCATTTTTTAAAATTGCAACTTACATAGGGTCTGTACTCCATTCATTTTCTTTTGTTATATGTACATGAGACCCAAAAAGCAATGAGATGTGGTATACTATATTGCCTTAATCATGAAAAGTGCAAAGGTTGCAAAAATAGATTTCTGTGAGACAGTACATTGTTTAGTGACATCACACTTCCAAATTACAAAGGTCCCCTTCAAAATATTGTTTTTTTTAGAAAGTGAAACTTCATATGGTCAAGACCATATGATCGACTTTCTGAAATTTCTGTTGAGATTGTGGTACAGTAGAGTGTGGGAAATTTATACTTTTCCACCACTGTAGTGCGATCTTGTTTGTATATAAAATTTGCTGGGGCAGGGGTCATGCTCCTGCAAAATATAGTTTTTAGTTATTTTTTTATTCTATGTTACAGAACACTGATATGGTCATGAATATGAGGGTCAACATTGTGTAACATCCATGTTATAGTGGCTACACGCGCACACAAAATATCTCTCTCACTATGTGTGTATATGTGTGTGTATATATATATATATATATATATATATATATATATATATATATCCTTCCACAATCCATCCATCAGCAATCCACCCCAGACTCCTCTATCATCCAATATGCAGATGACTCAACAATCATCTGCTCAGCCTTCTCCTCCTCCGAGCTCTAGCAAAAACCCAACTAGCCTTCTCCAAAACAGAAACCTGGATGTAGTCTAACCATCTGGCACTAAATGCAAATAAAACCAAGCTAATGTTTTTTTCCCCTACAAAAAACTCCATTGACAAATCCACATTCACCATACAGAGCCAAAACAACACCCTCCTTAAAATCGTTCCCAACACCAAGCTTCTTGGCATCATTATTGATGAAGAACTAAAATTTGACACCCACATCTGCTCCCCAATCAAGAAAACCCACCAAAAGTTAGGTTTCCTGTACAGGCACAACCGCTTCCTAAACCCCTCTACCCTTCAAACTCTTGCATCCACCTTTCTACTCCCCTCCCTTATGTATGTTATCCCTGTTTTCACCAATCTCCATCTTGGCCTACGGTCCAAACTTGAATCCTGCTAGCACAAGATCTCCAAATTTGCAACCAATTCTCACAAAACTCATCCCACCACTGCCACTCCCTCCTCACCCTTAACTGGCTTGATCTACCCAACTACCTCAGTTACCTACAACTCACCATTGCCCACAAGCTCATCTTTAAACCTGCCAACTAACCACCTTTCGCTACTTCCTTAAAACCTTACATTCCCAACCGCTCACTCAGATCCAAAAAACAAAATCTCCTTCAGGTCCACAAACCTGCACAACCTCCTGGCCATCAACTGCTGTCCCACTCCTTTAGCTAAACAGTGGAACTCTCTCCCCACACACCTATGCAATCTACCTAACCATACAAATTTCAAATTTCAGCTACTCTCTCATCTTTCTTCCAAATGGGAATGCCCTTGCCACGCTCCAACGTAAACTCCACCCTCATTCCACCTTGCACTGACTCATCCAGCTATCTCTGCTATTACTTCATTCCACCCAAAAAAATCCCTTTCCTACCAAAAACTAATTTTCTCTCTAATATCTATTGTACTATGCTCTCCAATCTCAATTATACTATTACCCTCTCCATGCATAATATTTTCCTAACCTACTAATAGCTAGTAGCTATATATTTTGAAATGTTAAACCTATAATTGAGTTTATAATAAAAATATTCACTTTATGCAAATGTTGAAATTTCTGTATTGAATTGTCTTTTCATTTTTTTTAACATTGTGACAAGCCAATTGCAAATATCATGGAGCTTATCTGTAAATGTTTAATTAGCTGTATGAACTATGACCTTTTGTAACATGTGAAATGTAACTTGCAATTATTGTGGAGCTTTTCTCCCCAGGCCTCCACTGAAAATGGGCTCTTCTTGGCCCAGTGGACTTCACCGGTCATCAAACTTAAATCAGTTTGTGCGCACAATTATGTTACAGTATAGGAAGCAAGAGTACCTCTTCTCTCTAAAACACAGTGCTGACACAGTCTTTTTGTTTTTGGAAGGGGGGGTGGGCTCCGGTTCCCCTCTGATCATTCAGCCTTCCACAACTGGTATTTTTACCCATTTGTTCCTCCAGGATGAAAGCATTTTAGGTCCATTTCTTCCCTTAGGAGTGAGAGTAGAGAATGACAGAAATGGTGCCATCTTGTGTGTGTGATTTTTTTTTGTTTGCTTTGTAGTCCTGGGTTTCCATACATATGATCACACCTCCAATAGCAGGCATACAGTTAGCTAGTGAAAGGGGTGTCACCATATTTTGTGCATGATATATAACCTTCAAAGGTCCCATATATACTTGCAACAAGCATTTCTGTACATTCCCTTTCTCTGTACTTGAGAAATCTAACATGGAACCTGCACTGCTGTTTTGGGTACCAAACCCTTGCACCTGTAAAAGATGAGTGGGCTCTATCTCATTATTGTTGGCTCTCTATCCACCAGCATCTCCAGTGCCTTAGCCACTAAGTGAACCTGTTTGCTTTATTCCTTCTGGGCCATAGAGATTGCACTTGGTCTTGTAATTAAACTGCCCAGAAAATGCTCCGTCATGAAAACATGAAAATATATGAAACTTTTGCTAGTAGATATGGAGCTTTAAAAGCAAATTACAAAGTCACCTCAAGACTCATTTGTAATCAGTGGCAGAGCTGGGATCATGGTCAAATGGGGCCCTAGGAAGGGAAAATGGGACAGGGCCTACTCAGCCATTCTAATATCCCATTACTTGGCTGTCTCTCTCCCTTTACCATAAATCAGGGGCAGCCCAGGAGCACTGTCTGACAAAGTATCTTGGCCAGATTGCACAGTAAGCAAACTACTGGTGAGCAGAAAAATCTGTACTGAAGAAAGTCATTTATTAACAGAGATCATAGCCTAACTCAAACTCATTACCAATAGCTGTCAAACACTACTCTAGCCCTACAGTGCACAATTTCATACCCATGTGCCTGCAAACAATGTTAAATTAAAAATGTATTCAGAGTTAAAAACATTAACATTAAACTTGACTTAATTTTGTCTAGTTTGTTCACATCAACAATCTCAATCAGTAAAACAAAGGATACTACGGCTTGTACGGAAAGAAAGTGGCTAATAGGGTGATGCTTGTGCTTGCTACAATCAATTCATTCCTTTACACTATAACTACTCTGAGGTACAGAAAACTGATATTTACACGTGATCAACAATCACAGCCCCTTGCATCACCGTGTACACCGCAGATGTTTGTTCATAATCAAATTAATTAAAATATACATAATGACCTAGAAATGTTTTTCAATTCGCTGTGAGAGCCATATTGTGCAACACATTACACCCACCCATGCCATTCCATTCCCTTATCTCAGAAATAAGAGTTTAAGACCCAAAATAAGAAACCATTTCTAAATATTGCTCTGATATATTTAGGATGTTGTGAATATAACAGAGTTCATTTTCTGATAGAGAATTATTTAATGACTGCAATCAACACTTTCCTAGAAAAAAAATATTTTTTGTTAGGAACAGACCATGACTGAAACAAAATTAAGTATAACTGAGATCTGTGCCTTCTGCATGTGCGCACACAGGTGCAACTAGCAATTACAACCACTTGTATAAATGTACACCTGAGAGTTGTACTTGAGAGCAAGTAAATTAATAAACACATTAATAATGAACTAGAAATACATGTCTGGTAGCTGCTGTCAAGAACCGTAAAGTTCAAACCATTGCATCTCCTGTCTGCCCTTTCAATTCCTATGAGAGAGAATCCATCACAAGGGCCCCAGCTCAAGAACATATTTCAAATATTGCTAGTACATACATAGAAAGTTGCATTTTCTGGGGGATGAGAAGTCTAAAACTCAAATGCTTGCCATTATTTAGGGATTGTAACCCTCAGCAACAACTTGCCAGAAAGAGACACATTTTACAAGGAACAGATGAAAACTGGGTAAAGTAACCCATTGGAGGGAGTTCCCCTTTACATGAGCACAGGAGGAACGGTCTTAAGTGACTTGCTCAAAATCGCACAATATGAAAATGGCTGTGAAAGGAACCAAACCCTACCATTTTTACTAGGGAAAGCAGATTAATAGCGCAGAGTTTTAATCCATTGCACTAAATGCCAAATAATTGTAGTTCACTTAAAACATTGACAGAAAAATAGGTGTTGTATTGACGTGCATTTTCTGAGCATATGGCTATGGAACTCTAATAACTGATATTACTGGCTGACTGTAATCCTTTGTGATTTCATAGGAGATTACTAGGCTAATTGATCTGGAGGTCATTTTAAGCCTAGCCATTTCAACCCAGTGTAATACCGTAGAGGTACTAATCAATACCCATAAATGCATTTAGTGATGACTGCCCATGTCCAAGATTTGCCAGGAAATGAAGAATATAATTAGTGACACTACAAAACTGAGGCAAAATCAGAGATGAACAAGAAACAAATGCTTTAATTCACTTAAAATTGTTTACAGAACAACAGGTTTTGCATAAACCTGTATTTTCTTAATAAGAACTATGAAACTCTTACTTACATTAATGCTTTGTGATTTACCAGAATGAGGGATGGGACAGAGATATACAAAAATTAGTGACAGTCTGCTGAAATGGAGACTGGTGAGACAGCTTTGCCTTTTGCCTCAGCACTATGTGCGCATACACATATAAGAAATTATAATTGTGCCACTTAATGCACTGTACAGTTTCTTACCACATACATAGAGTACCGCTGAGTAGTATCATTTAAAGACCATAGTAGTATTTCAGGCTGGTCTGCTATTGCTCTGTTTTTTTTATGACAAGCTTCAGTCTC
This sequence comes from Protopterus annectens, assembly GCF_019279795.1. Taxonomy (NCBI): domain Eukaryota; kingdom Metazoa; phylum Chordata; order Ceratodontiformes; family Protopteridae; genus Protopterus; species Protopterus annectens. Next base: position 558,600,373 of record NC_056743.1, on the reverse strand, counting down.
TCTGTCTCGTTGGCTCTACCTTAGAGGCAATGAAAAAAAAGAAATTGGAGCTGAGTGCATTCACATTTAGAAGGTAAAGTGGGACTTGAGAGATGTAATAAGCATATCTTTTGTTGGTTTCTAACATTCCTCAGTTAACACTGGCAGCTTTGTGCTGGGTTTGGCCTTGGGAAAGTGATTCACGGAGACTGGAGGCGGTTGCCCCTACTAACAACCTGTAGCAGACAGAAAATGTATAAGATTTTTGTATGTACGAGGAAATATTCATTCTACCAAGGTCATGCCATCAATGTCTAAACTTAGATGGCAGACAGCAATGATATTTTTACCAAACTCAGTAAAGCTTTTCACTGGTCTTCACTGAGGCATTAACAAGGCAAGTATGATACAGTGACTCTTTTCTTGCTTTAGTACCAGTTTGCATACATGCAATAGATGCAACGAAAAAAAGTATAGGGTCAGAAGTGAAGGAGTTTTCTGAGGAAATAAGCCATTGAGATACACACACACGTGTGTGTGTGTATATATGGAAATATTGAAATGCATTGCAGTATGGATGGCAAGAACATTGATTACAAAAGGTTGACAATAAAAACACTGTCAACTGCGCATATGGGTAAAATCATCACACATGCGACCAAAAAACTCCTCAAATCGCTTTTTTTTTTTTTTTCCTCAGGGAGACAAGACCCTCTGCACCCTCCAACACCCCCTTACTAATTGTATATACTAACTCCAAGATTGCCCAATGCATGGGGAAAGAGAATATTCCCACAGCTGAGGATTGTTGCTATATCATACCTGTTGACATCTGCATATTTATTTATTTTTATTTATTTAACATTTGTTTGCTAGGAAAGTCCGACTTGGAGCAAAGCCAGTTTTCAGTGGCGACCCGGTGAGAAATGCTTCAGATGCATGTTTTTGAAACTGAATATTTCAATAAACAAACTTTGAAATATGTTGACCTTTTGACAATGTGGTATGTTCACATAACTCCATTGAAACATACACACACACACACACACACACACACACACACACACACACACACACCTGTCATTGTTTTTTGGAAGACACAAGTTCAAGTCTTCGCTAAAGGCGTTCCTTCTCATTTTTCTTTCTATATGCTTTTGTCTTCTGTGAATACACTCACTGTCTTGTGCCACTATCATTTTAAGCTGTCTTAAACTCATTTTTAACTTCTAGCCCAGTAAATATAAGCCTGGCATTATCCTGGACTGCAATACAAGGTTTTCTCAGGTGATTTTTTGTATGTCTACTTTGATTCATCTTTTCAAAGTGAAATCAGTTGATTGTTCTATAGTTGTATTTTACTGTACTTTGTCTTTTTTTGTGTGTGTTTTAGCATTAAGTTTTGGTTATAAGCTATGATAAGATAAAGGTAGCTTCTATACCAAGACAGTTGAAAACAAGACATTCTGGGGGTAAGTCTGGAAAGAACTAGCCATCAAAGATACTGTCAATTGTGGAAGAGGCACATACATATTTAGGTCTTTATACATTCAAAACTCAAGTTAGAGTGCAGAGGTAAAGAAAATACCCTGCTATAGGCTAAAACTCTCAGCTAATGTGTATGCGACTTATACAGGTCTTTTGTATTGCCTATATCTTTTTAAAAAATACATTTTTTGTAATATAAAACAGAAAAGGAATGAATATGCTTCTACAGTGAATGGTGATTTGGGTTACTTAAGCGGAAACAAAATATTGTGACACGTGACTGTACTGTCAGAAATGCTAATTATTCTTGCGCATTCTAGGGTGTTCAGTTGTTGAAGTATAGCAAAGAAATAAAAAGAGCAAGGATTTCTCAACATTGAATACTGGCTTGTGGTATATTAGCATTTGTTAGATGTGTTTTCAAAAATGAAGTATGAGGCCAGAAACAGAAATTAAAGCATCATTCCTTCTACACATTCGTAATATTATTGTATCCAGTGTTTGTAGGTGGCAGGAGGTATACTTGTCTATATTTATTCACTTCTGGCTGTTTACGTTCTTCTCCGGTTCGCTTCTCGGCTGGGGTGCCTTCTGTGCAGAGTCTGCATGTCCTCCCTGTGGTCACGTGGGTTTCCTCCGGGTGCTCCGGTTTCCTCCCACAGCCCAAAGACATGCAGTAGGTAGATTGGACACTCTAAATTGGCCCTAGGTGTGAGTTTGTGCATGTGTGTGCCTTCTTCGGAAGGTTGGGTGCTGGGCTGGCAACTCAACACTGTAAAACCCTACTGTCAATCATGAGCGGACAGATTATCCGCTGTGTCGACCCCTAACCGGGAAAAGCCGAAAGAAGTAGTAGTATAAACGTAGTCACTTCCCACTGCTGGGAAAAATGCTCAGATTTATAGCAGCAAAAATTATTCATAAAGGTAGAGGGGGGATGAGAGAGAGTACCAGGTGAGGGCAAGAAATTAGTACTCCTTTGGTGAATAGTAGATCAAGAAATAAGAGTCATATTAGGTGGGGGGGTATGGGGGTCACCAGCAGAAGGAGAAAGTATGAGGAAAAATTAGAGCAAAGAAGCAGGAAGAAAAAAAAATAGAAGAGCAGTAAAGCCCCAAGGGACGGCAGAAAATCTGAAACACCTGGAAAGATGAGGGGAATAGAAAGAAGGAAGTTAGAAAAGCGATATAAAAAAAAAAAGTCAGGGTGATGCTCAATGCAACATGTTTTTCTTGTGTCCTAAATGCATTTTGGCACCTTTAACCTTATGGGATATATGTCATGTTCTAGTTCTGTACTACACTAGTGTATACTCTCTAATGAGTAAATCGTATGGAACTTTGTATTCCAGTTTTCATAGGATCACAGGAAGTTACAAGGCTATTGGTCCTGAGGCCCTTACAAGCCTAGCCAAGAATTTAGCCCATGTTCCAACAAATCAGCACCCTGTGCCACTATCCAGCAGAGACATAGGTGGAATCCCAGGGGTGTATTTTCTGTTGCCCATCCAGTTTGCGCTTAATGTTTAATGAGGTACTCTGCTTTATGTGGAGAGGGAGTCTATTCCACAAAAGGGGGAGTCTCTGGGACACATCTGTCCTGCCAACAAGCCCTATTGATGTCACAGACCAGGTTGAGGTCTCACTTGCAGGTTACTTGAGTGGAGCTTGACTTGCACATATGCAGCAGTCCTATCAGGGTGGTGTCTGAAATTGCTTTGTATGCCAGACAGAGGTCACCTATGAGGAGTCTGTAGGACACTGAGTAGAGGGACAGGGCTTTTAGCTGGTTTCTCAGTAGTAGCACTAAAATATGAACCCCTGTGACTAGCACTTGCTCTAGAACCTGCTGGAAAGCACTAGGAGGCCTTAAACTGATACAAGCACTCAACTCTCCTTGTTAATAAGGAGAAATTAACCATAGGTACTAAACAGTCTATAATTGCAAAGTACCTTGCAAAGGTAAGGGAAAGCAGCTCTTGTATTTTAAAAAAAAGCACCTAAACAGGAATGTCCAAGGGTCAGCTTCCAGTGACTTCTCCTGTTCACCTGGTGAATCTGGGCATACTGGGGCAATGCAGCAACTGCCTCATGTACACAGACAACCCTCTCCTCCTACCATCCAACACTACAACCTGCGAGAGATGCACTTACATGGCCAAACTGGAAGCAAAGCTCTCTTCAGCCAAGATTGTGCTAGACAGTTAAGAGGAGAAGGTTAACACCTGCACTACACCTCAAGCAACACATAGCCCTTCAAAACCTACACCATCAACACCCACACATAGCAACACTAAACCCACATATGTGGAGGCCCTTAACATTAACCTGCCCAAGCAACCAAGGACCTCTGAAGCTGAAACGCAAACACCAGTCACAACCAAAGTGACACACAGCTCACAACACCAGTGTGCCACTCAACAACAGCCCCTAAGGCAAAACAACGTACCCAGCACTTTAATCATAAACAACCAAACCAAAAACCACCTCCAAAGGAAGCCTTTAAGAAGCAAAAATAGTAAAATGAAAGAAAGGCTTCCACCACAACAAGAAGTACACAGTACAGAAATAAAAAGCACAAATTTTGCTGTTCAGACTGTGGGTCAAACAGGATAAGCACTTTCAGTTAAAAAAACCTTCTTCAGATCTGAATAAGTTTTTTTTAACTGAAAGTGCTTATCCTGTTTGGCCTGCAGTCTGAACAGCACAATTTGTGCTTTTTATTTCTTCATTTTATTAAAGCTTGTATCCTAACAGAATTTTTCAGTGTACTTCTCGTTGTGGTGAAAGCCTTTTTTTCATTTTACACTTCAGTCATAGGTGACTCTGTAGTCAGGCACACTGATGTCCCACTCACCAGGCTGAACAAGGAGAAAATTACAGTCAGCTGCCTGTCTGGTGCCAGGATCCGCCACATAACGTATGCACTCAAGTCACTCCACAACAAGTACAAATATTACTCTGTCATTGTCCATGTTGGAGTGAATGACTTGAGACCTACCTACCTGGACTACATGAAAAGAGACATGGAAAAGGTCTCAGATCATGTGGCCCAGGCAGGTATGACCCTAGCCCAGAGTAGCATCCTGCCTTCACCCAGAAATATTCCACAGTATAAGGACAAAATGATTGACTTCAACAATTGGCTAAGCTTCTGGTGTCATTCAAAGGGGATCCAGTATCTGTCTGCCTGGGATGACATGATTGACAGACCATGATGCTTTGCCAGAGATGGACTGCAACTGTCACCCCTGAGATTAAGTTTACTGGCTAAAGCTCTTGCCACCCCTATAGTGCCTTTTTTAAATAAGGTTCAAGGGACAAAATCACCACCATAACAGATACAAGCATGCAAAATCTGAAGGTAATGCTACTCAATGCTATTAGTCTAAACCTCAAAATGCCCTCTTTTGAGGCACTCCTAAAAATGGAGAACATCGATATCTGTGCAGTAACTGAGACCTGGTTCAAGGCTCCAGAGAGCACCCCTGCAATACCAGGCTACAACTCTTTCCACACTTTTGGCCACCAAACCATGACTGAAACACTAAAGGTGGAGGAGTGTCCATATTCACCAAGGGTATTCACACCTCCAGGCTAGTTGCCCAACACAGTGCATCTGACATTCTCCAGGTGCAACTAACGCTAGGTAAGACTGCAATCCAAATTGTAGCTTGCTACAGATCCCCCACATGTCCCAAGATTCTCACTACACCTTTCTAAACATACTGGAAAATATTAAGATACAACCAAACACCCTAATACTAGGTCATTTCAACTACCCTGCCATTAACTGGGAAAACTACTTTGGTACCAACACCTTTTCCTAACGGTTCTTGGAATTCATAAATTCCAACATCCTGGATCAACTAATCCATTGTCCCACCAGAGGCTCCAATATCCTAGACCTGGTCATTACCAACATGGGAGATAGATGCTCCATACCAGTGGTCACCCCCTCATTGGTCAGATCTGACCATAAGCAAATAGCATCCACATCCTACCCCTCAGTAAGGAAACCTCAGTCAAAAACTTCTCCAAAGCCAAATTCATGCTACTCAAGTCAGAAGTGACAAACATTGACACCCATGCAGATGGGAGCTGAAAGTTTGACTGCTAAATCCTACACTAAGGCATTGTATTTGATTATAGCAAGCTCAGATGCTCATAAGCCTAGTACTTATTATACAGCAGGAACTTCTCATTGTAACATTTGTTAATGTCTGTTATGTACTTCACAGATAAAAATTCTAGTTGTCTACTGATGTACTATGTTCTTCATCTGTAAATATGTTGTAAGTAATTGCTATGTTAAATTGTTAATTGCTATGTAATCCAATGTAACTACTGTCTATTTTACTGTGGAGCTTTTCTCCTCGGGCCTCCGCTGAAAATGGACCTACGTCCAGTCGGACACTCCTGGTCAACAAATTTAAATAAATAAATAAATAAATAAATTGTACGAGCACATCCACTCATGCATGAATCGTGCCATCCCAATTAGAACCAAGATGCTCTCCTCCAAAAAAGGAAGCCAATCTGGTGGTCTCCTGCCATAAACAAACTATACAACAGAAGAAAGAAACTGTTGCAGAAAAGAGGAAAATCCCAGGATGCAATTAACTCCCTTACCAGCCTCAATAAGAAACTGAGATCCCTCATAAAATCCTCCAAAGCTAGTTATGAAAATACAATTGCCAAAGATTTCAAAGACAACACAAGGCATTCTATAGTTATGTCAAGAATCTAAATGGCAATGCTCAGATATGCTCTGAGCTACAACAGAATGGCATTAAATATACTGATCCCAAGGATATTGCCAATATCCTGGCAGATCGATTTAGTGCCATCTTCACCCCCTTCTCATTCCCTAAAGGGCCCATCTCAATACCTAAAGATTGCCAAATTCCAGTAATCATGGCCACACAGGTAGAAACCGCACTCTCCAAAGCTAAGAATACAGCATCCATGGGACCAGATGACATCCCGGGCTGTATACTACATGAACTACAAAATGAACTGTCACCTGACCTAAGTGTCATGTTTAATCATAGCCTCACCTCAGGCTTTGTGCACACTAAGTGGCGCACAGCTACAGTTATCCAACTCCACAAGGGGGGATCCACCGTCCCATTAGTCTGACGAGCCTGATCTGCAAGGGCATGGGAACGCATTGTCATGGAACTTATAAACAAAGACATTGGCAACCTTCAAACACTGGACCCCACCCAGTGTGGATTTGTGAAGGGCCGATCATGTCTCCTGAACCTGATTGACTTTTATGAATTAGTCTCCAGAAATGTGGACAAGGGTAAGGTGGTCCATACAGCCTACCTGGACCTCGCCAAGACCTTCAACACCACCCCCCACTCTGGAATCATAGATAAGCTTACTAAGCTGGACATAAATCCCTATGTCATTTGGGTTGCCAACTGGATTACTGACAGAACACAGACTGTAAAAGTAGCCAACTCCAAATCCAGCTCAGGGTTCAGTCCTGGGACCGCTTTTGTTTGGCATCTACTTCTCTGAAGTACAGGCCAACACTAAGGGACTCTGGCTAAGAAAGTTCACAGATGACTGCAAACTAGGAGCCATTATTGAATCCCCAAATGATGTGGATATTCTACAAAAGGGCCTTATAGAAACAGATGCTTGGTGCCAGAGCCATGGGCTCAAGCTTAATGCCAAGAAATGTATAGTTATCCATTTTTGGGAAAACCATGTACCCATGAATTACCACATAGGTGGCAGTACACTAAACAATGAAAGTGTGATGATAGACTTGGGGACACAGGTGGACAGTGGTCTCACCTTCGATAACCACATTGCCACAACAGTCAAGAAATCCTTTTATGTGGCACACCTCATCACTAAGGGCTTTTCATCCAGAAAAAAGGTCATTTTCCCACTGTACTCATCCCTCATTAGACCTGTTATAGAGTACAATGTCCCATTTGTTATGTACCTCACAAGACATCTGCAACAGCTGGAAAGGCCACAGAAATACCTCACTAAAAGAATCACAGGCCTAAAGCAGATGCCCTATGCTGACCATCTTAAAAAAACTCCAGCTATACTCTGTGGCATATCATCTACTCAGGTGATCTCTGCTTAACATACAAGGCCATGTCAAACCCTGAGCTGTTGGACATGCTCCACTTAAAGAAATCCCAATCCCTCAGAGCCACACACTCCAGGGATCTAAACCTTGTCATCACATTGCACAAAACATGCTGGAGGGATAGGTTTCTGACCCAGAGACTCCCCATAATCTGGAATAGACTGCCCATACATGTCATGCAGAGTGCCTCCTTGGCCCTCTTCAAAAGGCACCTTGACGATTGGATGGGAGAAGGGAAATTCACCCCGGGGATCACATAAGTCGCCCTGCTAGACAGGGCTCCAGGGAAGTAAATATTGTGGGAAGAAATATCTAGGGAGTTGTATTGTCTAGGCTTGTATAGGCCCTAGGGCCGATAGACTAGTACCAACCTATGAACCTATAATCTGTGCAGGGTCGATGTTTGAGGCCCAGCATTCTCTAGGTGAGGAATCTCTGTGGTCTCTCCATCTGCTGCATGTGCTTTGTGAGGTACACGCCAAAAGGGGCGTTGTATTCAATAATTGGTCTTATAAGGGAAGAATATATGGAAGTTATGTCCACCTTGTCCGTGGATGAGATACCCTTACTAATAAGGTGGGCTATGTAGAAAGCTTTCTGTGCAAGAGAGGCAATATGGTGGTCAAAAGTCAGTTTGCTATCAACCTGGGTTCCCAAGTTCCTCACTACTGACTGTGTGCTTAGTGCCTCATCAATGTGACAATTTGTGAGGATGTCATCCTCCCCAAAAGAGATGATGATGCATTTTTTGGCATTCAATTTGAGGGCATGTTTCTGGCACCAGTCATTTGCTTGGCTGAGACCCTCTTGGAGAATGTCCATATCACTAGGGGAATTGATGACAGCACCCAGCTTGCAGTCATCTGCAAACTTGGTCAGCCATAGCCCACTAGATTTGGCTTGCACCTCTGAGAAGTATACCCCAAACAGCAGAGGCCCTAAAACCAATCCCTGAGGTACACTGCTTGTTACACGTCTACTACTTGAGGTGGCTTCCCCTAGTTTGACTAGTTGGGTTCTATCAGTGAGCCAGTTTGCTACCCATCTGGTAACACATGGATTGATGCCTAGTTGAGAGAGTTTGTCTATTATACCTGAGTTGGGGAATAGTATCAAAGGCCTTGGCCAGGTCAAGGTAGGTGGTGTGCATCATTTTCTCTCCGTCTCTGGCCTTGGTGACTGCTTCAAAGAAGTTGACCAAATTAAACAGGCATGACCTCCCGTTGACAGAACCAAACTGAGAGGAATAGAGTATTTGGAGGTTGCCAATGTCCTTGCTAATGAGGTCCATGATAATCCGTTCCATGGCCTTCCAAATCAGGCTAGTTAGGCTGATGGGTCTATAATTTCCTGGATCGGTGGACGCTCCACCTTTGTGCAAAGGGATGACAGTGGCTGTCCTCCACTCAGCTGGGATGAAGCCGGTACTCAGGCTTTGGTTGAACAGGGTGCCTAATGGTGCTGCAAGTTCATGCCTGAGTTGGATGCAGCCTGGGATGTTATCAGGTCCCACAAAGGCTGTATTTTTACCTTTGAGAGGGCAGTGATGACTTGCTTCCTAGAGATAAGGGGAGGGGGGTAGGTACTGGGGATGTCCTGTTTTACTGTTGGAGGGGACAGAGGAGTGAAGTTTTCACTGAACCTGTCTGCTAGCAGGTTGACTATATCTACAGGGTTTGTGTATGTGGTGTCCTTGACTACCAGTTCTGAGCAGATCTGAGTGCTTCCCTTTGAGATTAAGGACATATGTGAAGAAGGCCTTATGACTGTCATTACTAGATGTGGCCAGTTTGGTCTCGAAGTTTGCTTTGGAGGATTTCACTAGTGCTCTTATTTGCTTGTTCAGGCTAAGGAGAGATTGCTTCTAATTAGACATGTGCTCCTTCTTGGTCCTGGACAGCAATTCTTTTCTTTTATTATAGAGTTTATTTATTGTGGATGTCCACCAGACAGGTTTACTCTTCCTTGAGGGGGATGATTTTGTCCCGTCTGGTATTCCTGATTCCATGCAGCTATATAAATGTTCATATAATACTTTGGTGTACGTTTGGACATATGTGCCAGTTTCTGTGGAGGGGAGGGGGCTGTTAAGCTGTTTATACCTTCACTCAGGAGGTTGTAATCAGCTTTGGAGAAGTTTTTTTGTTTGACTCTAGCTGGGGGGGGGGGGGGGGGTCAGGGGAGATGGTGACTTTGAAAGTGACTGCTTTGTGGTCTGATCTTACCAGGGATGATGAACACTGTAGGGATACTGCAGTGGTTACTCATGTTGGTTAATACCAAGTCCAAGATATTTTCACCTCTTGTGCAGGTGTCAACCAACTGATCCAAGGCATTTGCATTGATGAAATCAAGGAATCTCTCGGCATTTGTGTTTTGGCATGAACATTTCTTCCAATTTATGGTTTGATAGTCACCCATGATCAGGGTAAAGGGATGAATCTTGATAGATTCAAAGAGATCCAGATAGGTGGAGTGGGCATCTTGAGTCAGAGTTGGAGCCCTGCAGCTAGCTATGATTTGAATAGGGGTCTTGTCAGTTGTTAACTGCACCTGGAGTATTTCCTGTGCATCATACTGTTGGACCAGCCTAGAGGTGTGTATGTATTTTATATATATTGCAACTCCTCCTACTTTTGTTTTGCTGCCCAGGGCTTGGGGTCTGAATGAATGATAGGATGATGGGTAGGTTAGGTGGTATGGCTGGGGTGTTCTTTGCAGCTTTGAACCATGATTCTGTGACTGCACAAATGTCAACTTCTTCCAGGGTTAAGAATGCTTGCAATGAGTGCATTTTCATGTTTAGACTCCTAGCATTTTGTAGCATGACTTTTAATTTACATTTTGATGAAATTTTCATGTTGGTAGTTTTGACCTCATGGGATTGCATAAAAAGGTACTATGGGGAGACAAGAGCCTTTGCCAAGAGCCTGAAGCTCAAGGGAGACAGGTACAGACCATCTCTGGCAAAGTATCGTGTCTTGTCAATCATGTCATTCCACGCTGTCAGTTATTTGACACCCTTTGAATGACACCAGAAACTGAGCCAGTTTTTAGTCGATCATTTACCGTTTGTATTGAGGCATCATTCTGGGTGACAGCAGAATGCTGCTTAAGGCTAGGGACATACCTGCCTGGAACATGAATTCTGCAAGCTCGGTCATGTCTCTCTCTATGTACTCCAGGGAGGTACATCTCATTCACTACAACATGGACTGTGACAGAGTCACAACAGTACCTGTTGATAAACTTGAGTGCATTGGTGAAATGGTGGATTCTGGCACCTGACAAACCGTGACTTTCTCCTTATCTAGCCTGACAAGGGGCACACCTGTATGTCTCAAAATGGAGTCTCCTATGACTAATATGTTGGGTTTATGTTTAGGTCTTAGTGGCTGTGAGAGACAGGTGTGTGGACTGTGTGTGGTGTGGTGGGCAGTGGAGTTTGCGTGCATCTATGCCACAGAGGTCTCTTTTGTTTGGATATGCTTTTGTTGAGGGCCTCCGCATATGTGGGTGTGTGTTGTGTAGGTGTGGGTGGTGTTTGAGGTGTGATATACATGTTTCCAACCTTCTCATTGCCAGATATACTGGTTTGTGGGGGAGAGAGCAATGACACTGGGTGCTTGATGTATTTGCATCTCTCACAAACTGTGTTCCTAGGTGGTAGTAGTAGAGGGTTGTCCATGAACATGAGGCAATTGCTACACTGTCTCAGGATGCCCATATCGACCAGACTGGCAGGAGAAAATGTAGGAAACTGTCCATCTATATTTGTCAGAAACTGAAAGAGCTAAGAGGGTAAAGGGAGGAACGTCTATGAGTAGTACTATTAGATAACACAAGTGCTACTAAGGAAAACCTGTAGCTGGAATACCTCAAAAGGTTAAAAATTGTGCATCTGAAGCTTTGGATGCCACAGACCTGTATCTAGACTGTGCTACTCAGTTTTAAGGTTAAGAACTTGGTAAGAAAAAACTCACAATGAAGCACGGATTAATCACTTATAGTCAAAAGAATAGAACTTGCAGTATGAAAAAAATACAGTTAAGCAGCAACAAAATGCAGGTAAACAGTAATGAATTGCAGTGGGTAGCAATGAAATATAGTTAATCAGTAGATTGCTTTGAAACAGTAGCTCACAAATCACAACAGTAACAAACAGCACAAATAAAGTAGTGTTTCAGTAGAATACTGTCATCAATTTAGTGAGGCCATCAACAAGCAGTAATAAATATGGCAAACTAAATGCAGTTTAACTTCTAAGCACAAGTAGCAAAATGAAGTAGAAAGAGGTACAGTTGTTACCTTATTTTGAATATTAAGTATAGGTGCCAGATGTAAAGCAGGATAAACAGTCATTTCCTCCTTCTCATAATGCAATAACTACAATTTCCAGAATGGTTGTCTGTACAGGTTGTCTGAGAACCATAAAGTATGGCTTCAAGGAATTCAGTTTTTCCTTCACTGAGCAATATAGTCAAGGAGCCTTTAAAGATGCAGTGTTGCTACATTTTTTGCAAGTTGCTGGGGAGAAAGTATTGAACTTGTATAATACATTTGGTTTAAGGAGGAGATGAACAGAGTACTAGAATAATGGACTGATATTTCAGACTTGCTATGAGATGAGAAAATGTCTGATATAATCTCTTAGCACTTGTTCTTCACAGGGGTACAAGCTATGGTGGAAAGTTAATATTTACACTACGGAATTAAAGAAATGAGGTAAAATCTCAGAATTTAAAGGTTACAGGATTCATTAAACGATAATTATGTTTGGTATTCATAATGATAAAATGAGAGGGAAATTTCTGAGAGAACATTTAATATTTAGAAGGTAATTCATGTCTGTAGGGTAAAAAAAATACTTCACCTTAGTTAATGGTGAGATTAGAGTTGTGTAAACCTGCATGCAAGAGAGAAGATATAATAGAGTAAAAAATAGGCTCAAGAGCTACTTCAGTCTATATACTGATTATAAATTATAGCCATTGCTACTTCAAGACAAAAAGTATAGTATAGCTATTACAAGAATTACTGTATCCCATAATGCACCGATGCTGTTGCCTGTGGCCAGTGTATTTAAGATGAGTGAACTGTTAATACAGAGTGAAAGTTATTTTTGTTAAAATTTGTAATGTATAATTGTAGAATGCTTTTTCTGGTGTAAAGGCGTTTGCAGAAAATAGGTATCTGGTGGAACATTTGACTGGTCAGCATGGTGGCAAAAATTCATACCATTTTAAGTAGTGAACAAGCTGGATAAAGAAGTAGAAAATTTTCAGGAAAACACTTTGTTGTACTCCATTAGCACATTTTTTGTCATTGTGAGCAGGACAAAGCATTATTTGAGTTAATAATTGATAAATTCCATGAAGATTTTTTTTGCCAAAAATTAAAATGCACTAATGTATACAAGCCAAAAGTAAATGTGTTGTTTTTTTGTAAGATACTTACCTGAAATGGCTGAACATTCTGGGTTTAACTGAACAAGAGAGAGACAGATTAGAGAGATTTGTTCCTGGGCTGACTGATGAAGTGCCTCAAAGGTTACAACCTGACTGAATCCAAATTTAGAAGAGAGCATACAAATCACCAGAGAGGTGGAACTGTTAAAAAGCAAAATGTAACTTGTGAATGGAAAATATTGTATACAAGCTAAAATTCAGAGAATATGATAGTGAAAGAGAGTGATGGTACTTGTCAAAAAAAAGTATGTGAGAGAAGCAAAGTGAAGAGTGTACACTTTGCAAGTAAACGCGAAGTAGCCATAATCATGCTGAGTGAGAGCCGTGTGCAGCATGATACAGAAGGTGCAAAAGATGTAAAAGGCTGGGGCCATTTTGTTCTCATAGGTTCATAGGTTGGTACTAGGCTATCAGCCCTAGGGCCTATACAAGCCTAGCCATAACAATTCCCTGGCTATTTCTTCCCACATTATTTACTTTCCTGGACCCCTGTCTAGAAGGGCAACTGACGTGATCCCTGGGGTGAATTTCTTTTCTCCCATCCAATCGTCAAGGTTCCTCTTGAAGAGGTCCAAAGAGGCACTCTGCTTGACATGTATGGGCAATCTATTCCAGAGTCTGGGGAGTCTCTGGGTCAGGAACCTATCCCTCCAGCATGTTTTGTTTATTGTGATGACAAGGTTTAGATCTCTGGAGCGTGTAGCATGTCCAACAGCTCTGGGTTTGACATGGCCTTGTATGTTAAGCAAGATCGCCTCTGAGTAGACGATATAGCTGGAGTTTTTTAAGGCCGTCAGCGTAGGGCATCTGCTTTAGGCCTGTGATTCTTTTAGTGAGGTATTTCTGAGGCCTTTCCAGTTGTTGCAGATGTCTTGAGAGGTACATACCAAATGGGGCGTTGTATTCTATAATGGGTCTAATGAGGGATGAGTACAGTGGGACAATGACCTCCTTTTTTCTGGATGAAAAGCCCTTCGTGATGAGGTGTGCCACATAGAAGGATTTCCTGACTGTTGTGGCGATGTGGTTATCGAAGGTGAGACCACTGTCCACCTGTGTCCCTAAGTCTCTTATCACACTTTCTGTGTTTAGTGTACTGCCACCTATATGGTAATTCATGGATACTTTTTTTTTCCCAAAGGGGATAACAATACATTTCTTGGCATTGAGCTTGAGCCCATGGCTCTGGCACCAAGCATCTGTTTCTGTAAGGCCCTTTTGTAGAGTATACACATCATTTGGGGATTCAATAATGGCTCCCAGTTTGCAGTCATCTGCAAACTTTGTTAGCCAGAGTCCCTTAGTGTTGACCTGTACTTCAGAGAAGTAGATGCCAAACAAGAGCGGCCCCAGGACTGAACCCTGAGGTACTCCACTTGTCACTTGTCTGGAGCTGGATTTGGAGTTGGCTACTTTTACAGTGTGGGTTCTATCAGTAAGCCATTTAGCAACCCATTGGGTGACATAGGGATTAATGCCCAACTTAGTAAGTTTATCTATGATTCCAGAGTGGGGGATGGTGTCAAAGGCCTTGGCAAGGTCTAGATAGGCTGTGTGGACCACTTTACCCTTGTCCATGGCTCTGGAGACTGATTCAAAGAAGTCAATCAGGTTCAGGAGACAAGATCGGCCCTTCACAAACCCAAACTGGGTGGGGTCCAGTGTTTGAAGGTTGCCAATGTCTTTGTTTATAAGTTTCATGATAATGCGCTCCATGGCCTTGCAGATGAGGCTTGTCAGACTGATGGGACGGTAGTTTCCGGGATCCAAGGTGGATCCCCCCTTGTGAATTGGGATAACTGTAGCTCTGCGCCACTCAGTGGGCACGAAACCTGAGGTGAGGCTATGATTAAACATGACACTTAGGTGAGGTGCCAGTTCATATTGTAGTTCATGTAGTACACAGCCCGGGATGTCATCTGGTCCCATGGATGCTGTATTCTTGGCTTTAGAGAGTGCATTTTGTACCTGTGTGGCTGTTATTACTAGAATTTGGCAATCCTCCGGTATTGAGATGGTCCATTTAGGGGTGAGAGGGGGTGAAGTTGGCACTGAATCGATCTGCCAGGATATTGGCAATATCCTTTGGATCAGTATATTTAATGCCATTCTGTTTTAGCTCAGAGCAGATCTGAGCATTGCCATTTAGATTCTTGACATAGTTATAGAATGCTTTGTGGTTGTCTTTGGAATCTTTGGCAATTTTATTTTCGTAACTAGCTTTGGAGGATTTTATGAGGCATCTCAGTTTCTTACTGAGGCTAGTAAGGGAGTTTTTGCATCCTGGGATTTTCCTCTTTTCTGCAAAAGTTTCTTCCTTTTGTTGTAAAGTTTGTTTATGGCAGGGGACCACCAGATTGGCTTCCTTTTTTTGGATGAGAGCATTTTGGTTCTATTTGGGATGGCACGATTCATGCATGAGTGGATGTGCTCATACAGTGCCTTAGTGTAGGATTCAGCAGTTGAACTTTCAGTTCCCGTCTGCATGGGTGTCATGAAGTTTGTCACTTCAGACTTGAGTAGCATGAAGTTGGCTTTGGAGAAGTTTTTTTATGGTGGTTTCTTTACTGGGGGGTGGGGGTGGGTCATTACTAACACAAAACAAAATAAGGTATTTCTGACAATAAAGTTGAAGATAATGTTCAGAAAGCTTTTTCCCTGGCTTCAGTGACTGAAGAAGACTGGCAAAAAAGCACCCTAGTTCACAGTTCGTAAATGACTTTTCATGATTCTTACCGGGACTGCTGATACTGTGGCAACGTCACCTACAGAAGCTATGTGAGGTATCCATAGTCACATGAGACAGAAATACAGAGCCCTACAGCCAAAACTCAAGGGTATTACTAGATTTTTAGCCATGACTGAGTGGAAGGGGTAGAAACTTGAATTCTGGGTTTATATGAGGGATGGTGTGTACATAAAAGCAAAACTTCAACCTAAAGTTCTTAGTCTTCTCTATTCCAAAGGCAGAATATCCAAAAAGGCAAATAGAATAAGAAAAACTCACTTTATTAAAACAACAAAGCTTTCGGGAATAACCCTTCCTCAGTGTTAGTCAAATAGCAAATAAATTTAAACATATATATACAACCAGAACCACATGACACAGCCATCCTATGGTGATATAATTAGAAACCATGCTCATTAATATTTATGGTAAACACACATAATTTTATTGAATGTAATATTTGCTGTTTGACTAACACTGAGGAAGGGTTATTCCCGAAAGCTTTGTTGTTTTAATAAAGTGAGTTTTTCTTATTCTATTTGCCTTTATGGTGTGTACATAACCTGCTCATCAGGGCTGTGTCATACAAGTCAAGCCTAACTATAAGAATAAATGAAGACAGAGTGGATGTGTTTGAAGTTGCTTTTGACTGTGAACCAGTTAAGAGTTGAGATTAAGTTAAAAACCGAACAGTGTTCCATATACCTTGACTGCATGTTTATGACAATGTATGTGTAAAACTACAGTTAAGTCCTCACTGTCCTCAATCATATAACGAAGCAGAGAAAGCAGTCCAAACATCTAAATATATATGAAGACAACCAAAGCATCATAGAGCTCTTATGTTGTATTGAGTTGCTCTAAAAACTGCTATGCAGAAGTAAACCTTTCTCAGCTAATGCTATGAGGACAAATGTATGCTTACCTGCCAGTGTTCAGTCAGAACTTGCACCAACATCTATTCCATGTGACTCACTTAAACAAAATTACCAATGAGCTAATGCTTTGTATGATAAGTGGTATTCTGTACAACCACTATCTGTCATCCAGTCCAAGAAATGCACCTCAATTTGGGGGGAAGAGTGGGACACAACATGTATTTAGGTGACAAAAACTAATTTACCAAGGTCTTAGATGGTGCAGTCAGGGATTACTCCATCTTTAAGTGAAATTAGTGCCATATTTGAGTAGTTCTGATGAACATTAAATGTAATGCCATGTACTAGAGAATAAACCTGTCTGGACTGCTGCTTCTACTACACCATATGATTGAGGATACAAGTACAGAAACAGGATCATTCCAGTGTGTTGAATCTGTATGTATTCATCAGTTGTGCACATATCCCGTTACCTCTTAATCCCCTCTACTTAAGGGGAATATGTGATAAGAAATTCAAAGGTGCTCGAGTCCATTAATACTGTGAATATGTAGTCTAACCATTGCCACTTTAAGAGAAATGTATAGCATGGCCATTTTAATAAGAACTATATCCCATAATGCATTGATTCTAGTGCATGTGGGCAGTGAATTCATGATGAATGAACTGTTAATATTGTTTCTATTGTCCTTCCATTTTGTACAGAATAAAAGTCTATGTATTCTGACATAAATGACACTTGTTCAACATTCATGATGCGTATGTCTGCTTACTCATTAAAGATGGGAAATATGAAAACAGTGGAAAATGTCATTCGGATGTCTAAAATGTCCGGAAATGAAATGCACATGTAAAAGCTAAGACATTAGAAATTGTTTTACTAAATATATAAAAGTATATGAAACAATTCTGCAACTTGAGAATCACAAGCGGTGCAACAAAACCACGGAAGTAAGCAATTTTGCTTTAATACAATTTTAAAGGGTTGGTGCTAACTAATGTGGTACACTGAATTTAAAACAATATGTTCAGTCAGACGTTTGAGAGAAGAGCTGAAAATTAATCAAAGTTTGATATTTAAATGGTTGCAGACACCAGTGAAATGTATACTCAAGCATTTAAAATACTAGTTCTAAAAGAATGAAAATTAAAGCCATTTATGTGCAAGTTGTTTGCTAATAAAGGTCATAGTGTAGTATTATTGATTCAGAAACTTTTACTCATGTTCGCAAAAATAAATTCAGGATTTGTTTTCAGTTAAGATTATTACATGTTTTTTTTTGTGTTTCTTTATTCCTGTCAACAATCAGCTGCCCTCTTATCCCCTGCCACCAATTTGTTCTTCCATAACCTCAGATTGTTTACCTCCAATCATCTGTGGATCAGATCCATACCTGTCAACTGTCCATATTTCCACAGAATGTCCAAGTTTTTGACTCAAATTTTTGGGTTGTTCCTCATAAAATTTGTGGTTTTCTGGATTTTGTGGCAAATCAGTGGGGACTGAATTCACCAAATAATGAAAGGCATTTGAATTTCAGACTTCATAACCTTCAGAACATGTATGGTGATACAAGACCTTTTATTGTAGCAACTTTCTAAGTTTACAAGAGCAATATTTAAATTTTGTCCCTATTTTGGGGGCTTTGTCCCCCATTATTTTTGGCTTTGTCCAGATTTTTTGTACTAAGAAGTTGAGAGATGTGATCAGATCCCATGTCTCCCCTGAAAGAGCATCACAATCTATAACCATATTGAGGTTAGAATTGACATGAGCAGAGAAGGGGCTATCATCCAGGCAGTCATACAGGGGCATTTATGTGTGCTCTGACCCCAGCTCCCCACTGCAGCAGTTAAGGTGGCCACTATAACTGCCCTGGACATGTATGCTTTTATGCATGCTGATTCCATTTGTATTTTATAGTGATTTGCATGCCTTGACATAGGTCCCATTGCTTCTGGAGGTACCTGTGAGAGAGAGAACCACTTCCAGTAGATGTCACGACCAGAAGCCTAGCTGCTCCCTTCATCAGAGTGTGGTTGAGGTGGTGTTACCTACTCGCTTTCTCTTTCTTAGTTAACTTTTTCACTAGTCAGAGTCAGCTGTGGTCAAAAGCAGGGTTGTATCCTTCTGAGCGTTTTCAGATTGGAGGAATATGCAGTCCCATCTGTGCAGAGCTAGTTGACTTGTAACAAGTTTAGTGTAATAAGAAAAAAATTGCTTATGTGCAGTTGAGAATTATTTCTTTCTGTGCATGGAAACGTTTCCTGTGCATGCTGTTCAGCGGGAGGTAATCATATTTAAATCCTTTGATATTACCTCTAGTGAATAGTTCAAGGAAAGTTCCTGTAGCCTTGACAACAATAAATAAATGTGGGTTACACAGATAAAGAAGATGGATGTGATTAGGAAAAAGCCTGACCGTACTCATTAGGTGAATATTATGGATTCTGTGGTAAAGCCTAATAAAACTATTTATATGGATAGACTTTCAGCATTGAAGTACTGAAGAAGTGATGGCTACCTTCGCTTAGTTCGAAGTTTTGTACATTGAATTCACCTGTAGGACAGTACAGATTTTTCAAGCATCCATAAGACATCTCATTAGTACTTTCAGAGTGTTTCACACAACTGCCGTGCAGATGGCTATTTTGAAGACGTTAATATTACTGATCACTGGTATCAAGTGCAACAGCAGCAGGGCATGACAAGAAACTAATTCAACTACTGAATAAGCAGAGACACTAAAAGCTCAAATCCAGCAAGAGTAGGTATCAAGTTATGGATGCAAAGCTAAGATTGTCATGTTTTGACTTGAGGGTTTAAAAATCAGATGATGTAAAAATCAGAGCTGTGGCTCAGATGCCTTTGTAAGAGACCAAGCAAGTGGAATGGTGTGATTTCTTGGTATGATGCGATATTTTTCTAAGTATGTCAGAATAAATGTGCCATTAAGGAAATTTTTGGAATAAGATGTTGTATTGATACTGCGGCGATGAGAAATAAAATAGTTTTCAATTACTCAATTATTGACAAAAGTGCTCACAAGGGGTCTATGGTTAATAGATGAATGTGCTGTTCGAATACTAATTGTTGAAACCTCTATTAATCGAATGGCCATATCATCATAATGATTTTTATCAAACGATAATAGTTGGCCACAATAAAGGAAGTGTAAACAAATACTTGCATACTGGTAATGTACCTATAAGGAAACCTGTCCTTTCCCCACTGTAGTGTGACCTCAGAGTTGGTATATATAATTAGCGGAGGGTGTGGTGGGTGCATCCCCCACCCCTAGCTAATTATATATACCAACTTCGAGGTTGAACTATATGGGCATGAATGACTTATTGACTAAGGAAAGTGTCATTCACAGACTGTGTTGGCAAATGGTGCAAAACTGTTTTTTCTGTGATGCAAATAAAAGTACTACTTCAGGTCTCAGCCTCGCATGGATTTTTCTGGTAATAGAACCACTACTGTCCGCATCCATTTATACATAATTTTCAGTCTTTCCCTTTCAGCGTTTTTCTTAATACTTCAAAAATTACTTGTGCAAGCCTCTTTGTACTGCACTGTCTGAAGCATTGTTTTTTAAAAAAAGATGACTGCTGTTTGTTTTAAGCATTTTGCCATCTGTAGTACAAAAATTATATTAGCTTCTCAAATTTCTTTATAACTGCTTTTAACTGTTTTCAACTGAACTGTTTTGGTTACTCATCTTGTTTATTTGATATTTTCTGACGCGGCGTCAAGTCCCTCTTGTTATGGATTTTGCTTTTCAAGTATCAACAAAAACAAATTTAGGAATTTTGACTTTGTCTATGACCTGCAATAAAATCTGGAGATGGAAGAATAGCACCTTACAGTGAAGTATTTCTTTATTCCAATAATAAGTGAGTTTTCAGATAATTTCTGTTAGTTATGTATCTTCTTAAGTAAAAGCTTTAGAATTCTATATCACCCTCTTCATTTCACTGATTAATTGTGTATAGATGGGACAAGGTGCCACATACATCTCCACTGTTTCATATAAAAGCTTTTTGATTTTCATGCTGATATATTGGTAGGCTACTGTCTGATAAATGAATCTGAAATACTAAGCCCCAATCATATAGCTCCAGTACACAGATTACATTTGTACTCGCAGCAGTTATTACATTTACAGCCTGTGGAAATTCTAGAAAGTAATACAGATCTAATATGAATCTGTTGCTGTTGCAGCCTTTCTACATGGTCTAGGCAGAACTGAGTAAAGCACAGCTTCTCTTGAATTATTATTGGGGTGAACCGTGAACATTATATAGAACACATTTCTGACATTTATTATCTGTGCACCTATCCCTGACCAAAAATAACACTTAAATGTCTCCATCATTCATATTTGACATTGGCCATAAGAGACATGTATATTTTAGCAGCACTTTCTCTCTGATTTGCCCCCCCCGCCCGAAACAATAAGTCTTTCATACTGCCAATTCTTTATTTAAATACAAAGCAAAGCTACATTTCTTTCCTAATAAAAGTGTTGTGATACACCCAACCTCATAGCCACATATTTATTTGTATCTCTTGATCATTTCTGCAACTATTTCAGCTTTATTTCTGTCATATGTAACTGTGGAAGTACCCACATAACTTGTAAGTCATCTCAACGCAGGTCTCTTGTTAATCTAGCAAGTATGAACACAACTGGGAGTATCTTACTGTACACCTCTCTCCATGTCTTATTACTCATGCTCATGTCATATCTCTACAAAAAACAGCAACATCCTTTACAACCAGTGAGAGAACCTGTATAAAGACATTTGCAATATAGTCCACAATGCATAGGCTTTCTTTAGGATGCTTATTTATATTGCATATTTTCATTAAGCTGAGATTCATCAACATAAATCAGCATTAGCTTAAACAAATCAAATCCAGTTTATTCAATGTGTTGTGCCCCTACACTCTATCTGGACAGACATCGGATGGTGAAGACTCCTTTTCATCTCCAGGAATGAGAAGGCATGCTGACCTAGGTTGTGAGGTTAAATATGCGTATATAGTGCACCCAAGTGTGTGTGCTTATGTATAACTTTTTTTGAGAGACTACATCTACAGTAAAGGTATTTTTTGTGTGAACTCAACAGAAACAGTAATATGTCAGTGTCACTTATGAATAACCAATCCAGAAAAGCATTGCCCTTCAAAGTATAGTTCTCAAATGTCCCTAACTTTGCCTAATATTTTTGCCATGTTCCTCATAATTTTCTGTCTGATAAATCAAGAAATATCACAGTCTATAATGGCATCAATTAGAGATTCATACTTGTATTGAAAATGCATCTTGATACAAAGCCTGTTCTATTACATTTTTAAGTTGGGGTGATTAAAAATGCCCCTAATTTTGAGCCTTTGCTCCCCCATTGTTTTTGGTTTTGTCTAAATTTCCTGAGCAAAGACGTTGAGAGGTGGGTGTGAAGATAAGTAAAGGCTCCCAGCCTAGCCAGATAGAATTTTGTAGATAATACTGTCATTTGTAAATATTAATATAAGCCACAAGCTTGTTCTCTTAAATGGGAAAAATGGTGTTAAATGTGGAACTGCAAAAATGTAACAGTAGTGCACTTTGCTGTAACAAAGCTAATAAGTTAATTCTTTGATGTCAAAACTTGGAGCCGATAAGTCTGGATGAAGGAATTCTGGCTATTGTCTTGAGACCATAGTTAATTGCTACAATTTGCATGTATAAATTATTTTATTGTTCTGGCTTCCTGACCAGCTGCAAGATCAAGGGCTATTAACCTCTGAGAATCTGTTATCCTGGGAACCAGAAAGAAATGATGTAATCTGAAGTGAATCAGTGGTACTGTTATCATTTTAAGGACAGACAGAATGAGGACATTAGAGTATTTGTCTTGAGAACATCTAACTCTCTCTGCCTGTGTCTGTATGTAAGTAGGATTTTATAACTGTGTGTTATCTTAGAAATAGGTAGGAATTAGGAAGATTAAACTAAGTGCTTTTCAGTGTTGATGTCAGATCTTTTCTATGGTATTATTTTTATGTATTTCTCTCTGATCTCTGAACTCTTGACTAGCACTGTGTGGTAAGAAGTATTGTCTTGTGTTTTTATTATTTATTATTAAATATTTTTAAACCTTTCAACTGTGGCTGTTTTGTGTAGAGATAACATAAGCTCTAAGTGTACATTGCATGTATATAGTGAATACTGTACCAAGTCACTCCAAATAAGTATTTACTGTTAGGTTGCACTTACATTTGGGATAATAATACTGCACAGTAATAATTGGACATCATTTTAAGGGCCTTTGAGTAGCTGATAAATATTAGCTGGGTGGTGGCAGTGATTTCTACAATATAGTCTGGGTAAAAGGGACACAGCTGGATAACCTGTGCCAGCCTTCCCCAGGAGTGTCTGCATGGTTATATAAACTCTTATCTCAAAGTGTGTATATGTCAGCTACTTGGGCAGGGACACAAAACACTGGTTGGACAGAGAGGGTGCTGGAGGTTTTAGTTTGCCCACTTTGCTGAGATCTGGACCTTATAGCTTTGCCAGTGGGGAGTCTTATTGGAGACCTGGAGAGAAAGGGAAAACCAGCCCCAGATTGACTGGGATCTCTGTGTGCTCTTAAGGGAAATTGTACTTTACTGTGTGTGTGTATTTATTATCCTTTCCCTATATGGACGCCCCTCACTGGTGTTAGTAGTGAGGATTGAGGCTCCTTGATTGCTGGGCTTCAAAGGGATGCAGTATTTTGTATTAAGCCATGATTTGATATAACAGCATATATTAGTCTGTTACATACATTATGTGCAAGTTGGTATCATGCCTTTGTATATCCCTACTAATATCTAACTGCTTATAAAAGTGTTTGTGCAAGATGGTTACTCTGTTTATTTTATACTCATGTGTCTTTCAAAACAGAGCAGAGAGTAATGCCTGAAGTAAAATTTGCCAAATTCACCATTATACATATTTGTCACAGAACATAAAGGCATGTTGCTTTGGAACATTACCTGGTTTTAATGATTTTTGGGAATTATTGTGACTGAGCTCATCACCAAAGTCTTAAGACCACTAGTTTCTCTCTCTTTTCTTTTTAATTTTTTCCTCAACACTTACGGTGGTGAGGTTGGAACTAAACAGATTCCTAAGCTTGTTCACTTTTTATATTTTTTTATTTATTTTTTTTTCAAAGTAGCAGTTTTGGCAGATCTTTATTCTGTAAATATAGCCCATTCTTTTGAAATGCTCAACTTTTCAACTTAAGGCATTGCTGTTGTACTTCATTAAGCATTGATTATCAAAGTCTTCCTTGAATGGGTAACTTCACCAACACATGTTTAGGATTCTTTGGTACAGTCATTCCCTGCCTCAGCAGCTGAACATCTTTAATTCAGCACAGCAGTTCATCCAGTATCAGGTATACCAACTGTACTGGTCTGTCCCATAACTGCTGCAATTTCTAAAATGCCCAGACTCAAAATAGACAAACTTATTTATTACGCACACTTCACAAAAATGCCTAAATATGCTGTGGTATGCTATACTGATCATCTTAATGTGAAATGCTCACCCCTACTGCCTTACTTCTGCACACAGAAGTGTAGTTCAGTTTCATCCAGATCACATTAGCCTTTCTAATTATTCCATTGTCAGTTAAATGAGAAGAGACTGAATTACATGAACCAAAAGTCCTTTCTACAATCTACTAGAGTAGCTGGGTGTCAGAATATACATAAATCATAAAAATTAGGGTGTCTTGATGGCCCATTAGTTAAGGCTTCTGCCACATATCTCTGATGTTTAGTCCTTTTTGAGAGTCACTGAATGCATGGAATTTGTGTTCACGCCTCATCTGTATGAGCTTTGTTTACGTAGTCCAGTTTTGTATTGTCCATCTCATCCCTTCCCCAAAAAACTTCCTTGACCTAATACTCTTAACTGTAATTTCCACCATGGCTTCTTTATTCTTGTCCTCTGTTTTGTGACTGCATCTCTGATTCCTGAGATCAAAGAATAGGACAGCATGAAAGAAGCAGTAAAGGCTTGATGAAGAGTATGGTAGACATTGAGTGCTCATAATATAGGGCTGCTCTTTGGCTCCAGGATTTGTTTTTTGGTTAGTTCATATGATCAGCCCAGTGGCTCCCCTTTCTTCTTGTGGAAACAACTATCCCACCTGATTTATACAGTTATTGCTATGTTGCTTTCCCAGTATGTCCAATAATTTATGGTCTCCCAAAAATTCATAAAAACTTATGCTCTCCGATGAGACCTATAGTTGCAGGAGGATAATGGATGACAACAGCTATATCTAAATACCTTGAAGAACTTAACCTTTATTAAAATATAGTAATAGCTATGTAAGAAATACTTATGATTTTCTTGTAGGTGTGAAAGAGGTTTTAGGTTTTAGGAATGGGGTTATGTCCCGATATGTTTCTTGTGTCAATGGATAGCAAATCCATTTTTACTGTTATTACTAATGAGATAGGACTACAATTTGTAAGAGTTTCTTGTCAAGCACAGTGGATATTCAGCAGGGAACATTTCTTGTCTCATTCTTATGTTGGAGACGGCCTTAGAGAATAATGCAGTTTCCTTTAATGACATTTTCTGCAATCAGCTACTGGGGGTGGAAATTGGTACCCCAGTAGCAAATAGTTATGGAAATTTGATATTAGCCAGATGGGATGAAATGCGTATTTATGATGTGAGTTCACCTACCTTTTTTTTTTAAGAATGACTATTTGATTTTTTATAAGCGTTTCATTGATGGCACCTTCCCCCTTTGGAAGGGTTATAACACTTTGCAGGTGTTTAAGCATTTATGTTATGCCACTGATTTTCTTGACTTTGAACTTAGTTTCTTCAAAGTTAAGATAAATGTTCTTTATCACCTTATTTATAGATAGGAAAATGCATACGGCCATACATATGAAGAATGTTCAAACAACACGGTATGTGCATGCTAACAGCATGCAAGCTAGGTATGTGTATATAGGGGTGTTGTGAAAAGGCAGTTCCTACACGGAAGTAGACTTAACACTCTGGATCAAAGTTAATAATGAAATTATTCATATGGCACAACAATTTCATTCTAGGGGATATGATACTGCAATAATTGATGAAAATATATGATATATGGTTTTAGAGTGAGAGGGGATAGCTAAACCATATTTATATAGTACCCAAACCCCTGAAAATGGTGATAAATCTAGTGAAAGAAATTGGTCCCTTGGTTATACAACTAAATACAACAGATGTTTTGGTCAAATCAAGAATATTATAGAAAAGAACGGGCCATTTTGTGATCTGATAATGATTTAAAGAAATTGATAGGAAAGAGACCTCAATTCATATGCAAAAAAGAAAGAAATCTTAGCTTTCATGTGTTAGATACGAGACCAGAGAGACCAATGCATCAGAGTTTAAATAAGACAGTCCCATGTTTAAATTGCACTTTGTAAACATATAAACCCTGCATTAGAATTTGTGCATCTGATCACCAATGAAAAGTTTGTGTTTAACACTTTGCTACCTGTAACACTAATAATGTGGTTTATCTTGACAATTGTATGAAATGTACATGTTTCTATATAGGTAAACTAATCAAAAGCTCAAAGAGAGGATAGCATTGCATCTCTCTGATAACTTATAGGGGTACTAACACAAACACCCTATATAAATATATATCAGTATGGTAATGAACATGTATTCAAACTTAGAGTTTTACAAAAAGTATATGTTAATCACAGAGGGGAGATGTCACCCCGAAAACTGAAGCTATAAAATAAAAAATTATTGATTATTTTAGGGCAGACAATCTCCATGGCTTAAATGAAATGAATAAAGTTAAACCTTGAAATCTTGCAACTTAGTCTTTTAACATATTTCTTAGACCTTTTTAGATTTTACCTGAGCATATTTTATGGTTTTGTGACTATAATTATTACTCATTATTTTCAATATTTATTTACATCTTTTTATTGTTTTTTTGGGGGTTTTATGGGTGTATGTATATATGTCTCTCTCTCGCTCTATATATATATATATATATATATATATATATATATATATATATATATATATATATATATATATATATATGTGTGTATATATGGGTCTACTTTACATGATCGAACTCTCAAATATTCAACTTTCATATGGCCAAGACCATATGAACAAACATTTAAAAGTTCAAACATGTAAAAAAAAAAAAAGTTTCTAGTGGGGAGGGGGGGGCAAGCCACCCTGCACCCCCCAGCTATTTAAATGTATCAACTCCGAGATCACACTACATTGCGGTATAGGGAAATCTTCCCATTCCATGCTGTATGGAGATCTCCATTCAAACTGTGAAAACCTTTAAAAGTTTGATCGTATGGTCTCGGCCATATGAAAGTCTAGCTTTTAAAAGTTCGATGATCTGAAGGGGGATCCATCTCTCTCTCTCTCTCTCTCTCTGTGTGTGTGTGTGTATACACACACACACACACACTATATATCTATATATAGAGAGTGACATATACGCATATTTTCAGTACTTTCGGTACTTATAGGGTTAATTATATTACTTGTGTTTGCAAAGCTGGTTTGTTGGTTTTAAATCTATTTAAATATTGTGAGAATTGCTGTACACTGTTTTGCATTGAAAAAAGTTATTTGACTCAAAAGCTTTGTATTGTATGAATAAAGTGTTTATGTATGACAGTTGGACTATTGGTTTTTATTGGATTCTGTTTATTTTACTTTTTAAGTCTGTTTAGCTGCTTGTTCTGTTTTTTTTTTTTTTTTTTTAATACTTCATATTCTTGCACATAAAAATCTACTGCCAATCATTTGCGGACCGGAGTTCCGCTGTGGTGACTCCTAACCGGGAAAAGCCGAATGACACAACATTCTTGTAGAATATACAGGAAGTCTGCTTTCTTGTGTGCTATACCATTTCTATGAAACAATCAGTTAAATTAAAATGAGAACAGCTAATTTTAAACTTTGAAGAATTACAAAGAGAAAGGACTATCTTTCTAAACTGCTTTACTGGAGATACCTAATCAACATATAATTAATTTGCAATTATACAGTAAGTTCCTAAATGTGGAAAACCAACTCCTCAGTTTATCCCAAGATCTTAATTTTTAACAGAAATTTTGTTCTTTAAGGAACCGCATAAAAAATTGTATTAATTTGACCTGTTTTAATATAAAAGAGAGACGTGAATAATATATAATAATTATGGAATAAGAATGTAAGTTGATGACCATGTTCAAAAAAAAAGGCAAAAAAAGCAAATTAGATTGTTTACATGTTTCCTTAAAAGAATTAATTTGTCACTACTGAAATTAGCATTTCTGCAAATTTTACTCTCTGCCAAACCAATTCAAATTTTCAAATTTTTTGCTGTATATTCTGAAAAAAAAATAGAACATTTATCATTACAATATAAATTAGACATGGAATCAGAAAAGGTAAATTCAGACCTATTTATATAATAAATTGAAAGGAATAAATAACAGAATTGCAATACTTTCAATTTATTAGTCATCAATATAATAACCCTTTAACCTATTATTACATCTTAAAGTATTAACACAAAACTGAATTGCTAGTGCAAATGAATGTGAAAGAGGACATTATTTTCTTTTGTAATCTGAGTATCCGTGGATAAGAAAATAACATTATGGAGTTTTACAGCAAATTGTTAATATTAAGGGGATTAAGAGTAAAGGAAATGCCAGGTCATGGTGAAACCAGTCTTAAAACATGGCTGAACGTTACCAAAATGACCACTGAGAAGGAGGGATATATGTGAATTGTGGTGTGTATGTGCACTAATGACCTGTTAGAGTAGACAGCTGAACTGGTAGCAAAGAAGGCTGGGGTCACTGGCAGATAGATACCATGACTGAGTATTGCCAGAAATGTTACCTGTGCTCTCATCCAAGGCACACATATATATATATATATATATATATATATATATATATATATATATATATATATATATATATAAAAATCACACACAGACATATTTTTTTATATTTTGTTTTAGGGGAAATGTTCTGACAATGTTTTTTGTTTGCTAGAATTTTCTCAATGTAGCATTGTTAGAATTATTTGTTAATGACTCTCTAGCATAGCAGAGCACTTCTACTTAAATAAAAGCATACAAGTGACCCAGAAATAGAAGCTGTGGTATAAATACTGTTTAACTCCAAAAATTAGTATATGATAGCATAAGTAGTTTGTGACCCAATAATGTGTTAACAGAGCTCTGATTTCATTAAATGTTATCTTTGTTTTGTTCAGTTGTATCTGATATTTTAAGACCAGAGAGGAACATACATGCATCATTAATAACTGATAATGTAAAGTCACTGCTGGGACAAAGTCCGCTCTACAAGTGCCTGCCTCTTTGAAAAGGGGAACGCAACATCCAGACCAGTGCCTCTAGCAGAGAGAACCAAATGACATGATAATAAATTTGGAGGTGAAACTGGAAAATATTCATGACGGAGGGAAATACTATAAGATATTGCTTCCAGCAATATTACACTGAGCTAAAGGTACTGGTTATATAATGTAATTAAAATCACAACTATATTTTGTTTGGAAGAACCTGCCTCATTTGCACATGTGTATAATAATTTTAACTAGTTTTATAAAGACTGGTGGTCTCAGCTGCATTAATTTTCCATATCAGAGGACTGTGGCAAACACTTCTGGAACCCAATAGCTACTCCGCAGGCAGTGATTTCATTAAAATGGCTGACCTCAGTGGAGGTCTTTGCGTGGTATACCTGTCAAGGTAATGGCTCAAGCAGACTGTGCTAGGATCTTTTTGACTTTGTTATTTTGGTTTATAAAAATATTTTTTTTCACTTGTCTAAGCACTTTAGTTTACATAGCTCAATGTTATAGATGTTACTGTTATTATGTAGGAAAACAAAGAGAATTTTGGGAAAGGATAAAAACATATTACACACATTAAGAATTTTAAAAATGCTTTGAAAAAACATAGTGTAAGATGTAGAAATTTTAATAAGTCAGTTTTAAATGTTTTGGATTATGTTTCTCCCACTTTAAGGGGTGGGGATTTGAGTAATGCATTGGAAGTAAGAGAGCTAAAATGGCAATTATGCTTCAATATAAACATTTTTCCAGGATTAAATGAATGTTTACATATTGTTACCTAAAATCTACCAGTCAGGACATGAAAGAATATTTTTGTAGTACTAATTTGTATACATTTGAGTTTATTAATTTGACAACAAGGAACTTGCAAGTCATGTCAGTTCTGTATCAGTATTATTTAAAAAAGTGTTTAGATGTCTTTAGTTTTTTTTTTCTGATGAAGTTTATGTAAAATGTGAATGAAATCACTTAATTTCTTAAATTGTTTCCAATACTGTGCATACAGACAGTGCTGATTTTTCCAAGTTTCAGTTGTTTAATGCAGTTCTACAGTAGAGGTGTAAAGTGTTAGTTTTAGCTCTCTGTATCTGGATAATAAAGAGAACAAAACAAATTAAATATGGCAGAAAGTGCAAATGACACCAAACTATACTGGTATGAGTTATCTTTACTAGGAGTAGAGTTAGAGACTTAAACCACCCCATACTGGAAGACGAGGAAGCACCAACCCAGTCCCCGTATTGGTAGGTGAGGATGCAGTGTCCTGTCCCTCACAGCACCCTGAGTTTTATGAAATTCCAAGTTACCTACCTTCAGATAATCAGTTCATTTTTAAAAAGGCACAGTGGGAAAGATGACTCCTTTGGCAGAGCAAGGGAAAATATAGATGAATTTATAGGTGAAAAAGCTAAAATGATATTTTTACTTCCTGCCCATATTCTGAATTGTAAATTAACTTAATATGCAAAGTGATCCTATAGTCAGAGACTACAGCAAGGTTCTAAATAATCTTACATGTTTTGATCCAAGCACTGAAAATGTAGGAAGCTTATATCGGCAGGATAACATAACCATTAGAGCAGCAAGTCAGAACTGGAATAATAGGGGATTAGAAGACTGAGGAATTCAAAATGAATAATAGCCCAGTGTTGTGCTGTGGGTTAAAACTGTAACTTGTAAGTGACAAGAAGAGTAGTACATAAACCTCTGACCTCTGTAGTTTAACAATGATAGAACAAGACATTCAAAAAGCGAACAAGAAAAACTGATGGAGGTCCAGGGAACACACAAGTCCAGTATAGACCACAGAGCTAGTAGCAACCACCAAAAATTTATTGAGCAAAAACATCAGTCAAGCGCTTTCGTCTTGTATCAAGACTGCATTAGAACTGCAGTAATCACATAAACCACACAATATAAAGGATCATCCTGTAGTCTGGGACGATTCTGCCACCATATTGAATGAATTTCTTGAGTATATCAGTGATAGTACATTTTTCCTACAGTTTATCCATATGTTTGATCATGATTCAATGGCCTGTTTGAATGTATTGGTAACCAACCATTATTCAAGAAATTGTTTTTGTTCCAACATCTACTGTAAAACAAAAATGTTTTCCAGCTCTTACCTCCATTTAGATGGCATCCGCAATTTCAAAAGAGGGCTGTTGTCAAGGAGCAGTTGGTCAGGCTTGCTCATAAGACTTCTGATGATGCCACCTTCACTGTTGAAATAGACAAACTGATTGGCATGTTCAGTAAAAGAGGTTACCCCAATGAGTTATTGGAAAGTATTAAGGAAGAAGTCCAGGGTAAGAGGAGGAATGTTTTTTACAAACCGCTACTGCCTATTCCTGGTGGTTGAACTGATGACCATTTGGCTGATAACAGTTTGTCCAAAGAAACACAGCCATCAGTTGTCCCTTTTGAATGTTCACTAATAATCACTTTTTCTGTCAACATCCGTGATGTAGTAGTGGACACAGTACATCATTTTTGGCCAGTTGTGATGAGTATCAATGAAGGCAAAGAATTGTTTGGGTTCAAGCCAAAGGTTGTGTTCAGAAAGGGCAAGTCTTTTATGAACCTTTTAGAAATTAAAGGTGACGTGAGTTATTTAAGTAGACCTAAGGGCATGTACAAATACAATCATTGCTATTGTCGTCCGCATATTTTGTGAGACTCATTTTTCATCAGAAATAGGAAATTTAAGGTAAAAAAACACTTTAATTGTATACATTAGGGGGTGGTATATGGAGCTCTTTGTCAATGTAAGGCATTCTACTTTGGAAAGACTAGTCCTAAGCTGAAAGATAGAATTTATGAACACTTGAATGACATCAAGAAAGGGAAGAACACCAATGCCTTGTATAGACATATTTCACCTTTTCCTGAGCATCACTTCAAGTTTGTAGTGTTGGACTATATGGAATGGGATGCAAGCGGTTTTAGTACAGAACAACACCTCAACAGATAGGAACTAATCTGGATTTTGATGTGTGATGCCCTTACTCCCCTGGGCTTAATGACTGCTGTTCCATTACCCCAATACTAAAATTGAAAAGTATGGAGGGGTAAATTCATTAGTCATCTTTATAATTTGTTGCATATACCTTGTTGCAATATGTTTGGCACTGTTTTTTCACTCGTATACACTGTTTCAAACTGTCAGTACATTTTTAAGTTTTTAATTAATTCTTTAAGCATTATTTGTATTGGTCAGTTTTAACCCCATGACTACAGGATGTTCCTTTATATTGTGTGGTTTATGTGATAACTGCAGCTCTGATGAAGTCTTGATACAAGATGAATGTGCTTGACTGCTGTTTTTAAAAATATTTTTATGTTGTCTAAGTACTTTAGTTTACATAGCTCAATGTTATAGATGTTACTGTTATTATGTAGGAAAACAAAGACAATTTTGGGAAAGGATAAAAACATATTACACACATTAAGAATTTTAAAAATGCTTTGAAAAAACATAGTGTAAGATGTAGAAATTTTAATAAGTCAGTTTTAAATGTTTTGGATTATGTTTCTCCCACTTTAAGGGGTGGGGATTTGAGTAATGCATTGGAAGTAAGAGAGCTAAAATGGCAATTACGCTTCAATATAAACATTTTTCCAGGATTAAATGAATGTTTACATATTGTTACCTAAAATCTACCAGTCAGGACATGAAAGAATATTTTTGTAGTACTAATTTGTATACATTTGAGTTTATTAATTTGACAACAAGGAACTTGCAAGTCATGTCAGTTCTGCATCAGTATTATTTAAAAAAGTGTTTAGATGTCTTTAGTTTTTTTTTTTTTCTGATGAAGTTTATGTAAAATGTGAATTAAATCACTTAATTTCTTAAATTGTTTCCAATACTGTGCATACAGACAGTGCTGATTTTTCCAAGTTTCAGTTGTTTAATGCAGTTCTACAGTAGAGGTGTAAAGTGTTAGTTTTAGCTCTCTGTACCTGGATAATAAAGAGAACAAAACAAATTAAATATGGCAGAAAGTGCAAATGACACCAAACTATACTGGTATGAGTTACCTTTACTAGGAGTAGAGTTAGAGACTTAAACCACCCCATACTGGAAGACGAGGAAGCACCAACCCAGTCCCCGTATTGGTAGGTGAGGATGCAGTGTCCTGTCCCTCACAGCACCCTGAGTTTTATGAAATTCCAAGTTACCTACCTTCAGATAATCAGTTCATTTTTAAAAAGGCACAGTGGGAAAGATGACTCCTTTGGCAGAGCAAGGGAAAATATAGATGAATTTATAGGTGAAAAAGCTAAAATGATATTCCTACTTCTTGCCCATATTCTGAATTGTAAATTAACTTAATATGCAAAGTGATCCTATAGTCAGAGACTACAGCAAGGTTCTAAATAATCTTACATGTTTTGATCCAAGCACTGAAAATGTAGGAAGCTTATATCGGCAGGGTAACATAACCATTAGAGCAGCAAGTCAGAATTGGAATAATAGGGGATTAGAAGACTGAGGAATTCAAAATGAATAATAGCCCAGTGTTGTTCTGTGGATTAAAACTGTAACTTGTAAGTGACAAGAAGAGTAGTACATAAACCTCTGACCTCTGTAGTGTAACAATGATAGAACAAGACATTCAAAAAAGCGAACAGGAAAAACTGATGGAGGTCCAGGGAACACACAAGTCCAGTATAGACCACAGAGCTAGTAGCAACCACCAAAGATTTATTGAGCAAAAA
Organism: Protopterus annectens; assembly: GCF_019279795.1. Lineage (NCBI taxonomy): Eukaryota > Metazoa > Chordata > Ceratodontiformes > Protopteridae > Protopterus > Protopterus annectens. Next base: position 558,566,547 of record NC_056743.1, on the reverse strand, counting down.
CAGCAGTCAAGCGCTTTCGTCTTGTATCAAGACTGCATTAGAACTGCAGTAATCACATAAACCACACAATATAAAGGATCATCCTGTAGTCTGGGACGATTCTGCCACCATATTGAATGAATTTCTTGAGTATATCAGTGATAGTACATTTTTCCTACAGTTTATCCATATGTTTGATCATGATTCAATGGCCTGTTTGAATGTATTGGTAACCAACCATTATTCGAGAAATTGTTTTTGTTCCAACATCTACTGTAAAAAAAAAATGTTTTCCAGCTCTTACCTCCATTTAGATGGCATCCACAATTTCAAAAGAGGGCTGTTGTCAAGGAGCAGTTGGTCAGGCTTGCTCATATGATTTCTGATGATGCCACCTTCACTGTTGAAATAGACATACTGATTGGCATGTTCAGTAAAAGAGGTTACCCCAATGAGTTATTGGAAAGTATTAAGGAAGAAGTCCAGGGTAAGAGGAGGAATGTTTTTTACAAACCGCTACTGCCTATTCCTGGTGGTTGAACTGATGACCATTTGGCTGATGATAGTTTGTCCAAAGAAACACAACCATCAGTTGTCCCTTTTGAATGTTCACTAATAGTCACTTTTTCTGTCAACATCTGTGATGTAGTAGTGGACACAGTACATAATTTTTGGCCAGTTGTGATGAGTATCAATGAAGGCAAAGAATTGTTTGGGTTCAAGCCAAAGGTTGTGTTCAGAAAGGGCAAGTCTTTTATGAACCTTTTAGAAATTAAAGGTGGCGTGAGTTATTTAAGTAGACCTAAGGGCATGTACAAATACAATCATTGCTATTGTCGTCCGCATATTTTGTGAGACTCATTTTTCATCAGAAATAGGAAATTCAAGGTAAAAAAACACTTTAATTGTGTACACTAGGAGGTGGTATATGGAGTTCTTTGTCAATGTAAGGCATTCTACTTTGGAAAGACTAGTTGTAAGCTGAAAGATAGAATTTATGAACACTTGAATGACATCAAGAAAGGGAAGAATACCAATGCCTTGTACAGGTATATTTCACTTTTTCCTGAGCATCACTTCAAGTTTGTAGTGTTGGACTATATGGAATGGGATGCAAGCAGTTTTAGTACAGAACACCACCTCAACAGATGGGAACTAATCTGGATTTTGATGTGTGATGCCCTTACTCCCCTGGGCTTAATGACTGCTGTTCCATTACCCCAATACTAAAATTGAAAAGTATGGAGGGGTAAATTCATCAGTCATCTTTATAAGTTGTTGCATATACATTGTTGCAATATGTTTGGCACTGTTTTTTCACTCGTATACACTGTTTCAAACTGTCAGTACATGTTTAAGTTTTTAATTATTTTTTTAAGCATTATTTGTATTGGTCAGTGTTAACCCCATGACTACAGGATGTTCCTTTCTTTATATTGTGTGGTTTATGTGATAACTGCAGTTCTGATGAAGTCTTGATACAAGATGAACATGCTTGACTGCTGTTTTTTTATCAGTATTTTGTATGTTGTTGTTTTTTGACTTTTCCCAGTTAGGGGTCGCCACAGCGGAACACTGGTCCGCTAATGATTGGCAGTAGATTTTCATGGTGCCGAGTTGCCAGCTCGATGCCCAACCTTCAACGAAGGCATGCCCATTCACTCATGTCTTTCGGAATGCCACTCGACTCACGGGGAGGACATGCAGACTCCACACAGAAGGCACTCCCCGCAGACTAGCTGAGAATGTTATCAATATTTTTTATAATTTTGAAATTAGATTCGTCCAATTATAATTGTCGTAAATAACTTCAGATATTAGACTTATAACATTTGGACTAGTTTTATAAGGAGAATTAATAATTTTACTATTAAGATCTTTAGCATATGATAATATGCTTTGTAGTATCAACCAATCTGCTGATAGAATGTCATATTTATTCTGAATTTGTTGAATGTCTAATACTACTAGATTCTCTATACAATGTTGCCAACAAGTGAAGTTTTTCCCCTCTCATCTAGTTAAAATAACATTATGAATTTTATTGAAGAAATTCTATGTAGAACTAAAGGGTATTATGAAGTCTAGCCAAATCTTAATATCCGTGTTAGTATATATAAATCTTCTGAATAAATTGTAAATATTATTTATATAATTTGTTTGTTGGTTTTATTATATTATATTGAATATTAACAGTCAATATGTGCCACATCCTATTATTTTGTTCACTTAATATACAAGTTTTAAATTTCATTTAGAAAAATAATAGTGTGCAATGTTTTCCATGTTGAAGAATAATTAGGATCTATCCATTTAATGATAGTTCTTAATATGGAAGGTTTTATGTATGATTCTAGATCTGGAAGTTTAATTCCACCCATTTCCCAAGATCTAATATGATGTGCGTAGGCTATTCTATTTCTTTTTGGATACCAAAGAAAGTTTAATAGAATTTTATTTCTTTCTTTCAAGATTTTCTTGTTAGGTACTATAGGAATAGCTTGAGCAATGTAATTAATTTTTGGAAGTATTGTCATTTTTATTATTTGTAATCTGTCTTCAAATCTCAAGAACATTTTATTCCAGCTTACTATTAACATTTTTATTTTATTAATTATGTTGTTATAATTTGTGGCTAATGTAGATTCCAAATTATCACAGTGTTATTCCTAAATATTTTATTATGGGAACTTGTTTTCCTATCACACAATTTGTAGTTAAGGTAAATTCTCTCTTTTTATTCAAATGAATATAATTAAATTTTCCCTTGTTAAATCTAAGGCTGGAAATATGATAAATCCTTACCACTATTTCATCTAGTTTTTGTACTGATTTCTCCGAGACAGATAACGTGAGTAAAACATCATCAGCAAATAACATAATTTTTTAATTGAGTTGACCATATGCATCTATGCTTGATATATTGGAGTTGTGGTGTACTAATGAGGCAAATAATTCAATTCCTAAGGCAAACAGGATGGGAGGCATCGAACATCCCTGCTTTGTACCTTTGGTTATTTTAATAGCCTTCAAGGTAAATGGCTCAAGTTTTTACATAAGCCAAATTGTTTTTATAAATATTCTTTATTAGCATAATAAAATTAGTAGGAAATTTAAACAATTCTAAAGCCTTAAAAAGAAAATCTCAGCTCAACGAATCAAAGGCTTTTTCTATATACAAAGGTACTATTAGAGCTTCTTGGTTGTCTCTGTTTAGAAAATCTATGAGTGTTAGAATTCTTTGTATATTGTCATGGGTATGTCTTTTATAAATGAATCCTGTTTGAGCCTCATTTATATTGTCAGTGATTTTTAATTCTAACTAATATTGACATGAAGATTTTATAATCATGGTTAAGTAAAGATATTGGCCTATAAGATTTACATTGTAAAGGGTCTTTGATTTCTTTTATAATGGGTGCAATTAAAGAGCATCTCCATGAAATTGGAGTTGTTTTGAGCTAGAATTTCATTAAGTTTTGTGAAACAATGATATTACTGAAGATGGAAATATCTTATACAATTCAATAATTATTCCATCAATTCCTGGTGTTTTATTACTTTTACTTTCCTTGATTTTTTGAGTACTTTCTTTTAGAGATATTTGTTTTTGAATGTCTAACATTAACTTTTCTGGTATCACCTTTACTAATTTCAGGTCTAAGTTTAATGTATTAGTTATATGTGAAGTTTCACTATAATGGTCAGAGAAATAATGTTTAAATGCATCTAGCATATCATTTATATCCAAAACTTTTTTGTTTTTTTCCTTCCTTCATGTATAATACTTGTAATATTATTTTCAATCGAATGTTTTTTTAATCTTATTGCTAAATTATGCATATGTTTTTGTGATACTGCATAGGAATTAAGTTTTAACCTTTCTACAGCTATATTAGTTTTGTGAGTTAGGATTTAATTAATCTTTTGTTTAAGTCTTCCAATGCTTGTTTATGATTATTTTGTGTGTAAGTAGATGAATTAATAGTGAGATCTGTAATTTGTTTTTGGATGTTACATAATTCTGATTCCCACTCTTCTAACTTGTTTTTATACTATGAAAGCATTTTTCCATTTAAATAGGCTTTTAAGGTATCCCAAAGATTAATTACATTTGTTTCAGTACTGTAGTTTATATCTAAAAAGAATTGTACTTCTGAATCTAACCAATGTTTAAATTGTTTTAATTTTGTAATGGAAGCTGGAATTCTTGACATAAAAATTAATTTCTTATAATCTGTATGTATTTTGAGAATTAATGAATTATGGTCTGAAAAGGGACAAGAGATTATGGAAAATTTTATAATTTTTGAATTTAGCTCTTGAGATATAAAGATTTTATTAATTCTTGTATGTGTCCGAAATCTGTGGTCTTGGTGTGAAAATAATAATGCATTGTTCTCCTTATAACTAAATGCATCAATTAGATTTAAACTTTCTTCCCATTTCTTAAGTAGCTTCCCTATAAAACTTGCACTTAAATTTCTTTTGCTTTATATACTCTAGTTATTAGATCCACGTGTTTTCTTATTGTCCCAACCCCAACACCTGGAAACCAATATATATTTACTAATGTGCAGAGTCTATTGTTATATTTTACTATTACTATGGCTAGGAGTCCATCTTTATCTTCATATTTGTAAATTATTTGAGGCATAGTGACATTTTTTTTCCATAAAATTTAAGTTCCTCTAGTCTTTTTCTTGTATGAAGAGTGAGATAAGATCCTATATTCATTAGGATTCCAGCTAAAGGTATCATTTGTTTTGAAGTGAGTCTCTTGAAGAAATACTACTTGTAGTTTATTTAATTTCATATATCTTAATAAATTAGATCTTTTCCTTGGATTGTTTAAACCGTTAGTGTTTAAGGATAAAATAGTCAAGTCCATTCTCAGTATTTAACTTTACATCATATTTGTTTTGTATTATATTTCATAATACCATATTAGATGTAACATTTGTAACTACTGTGTTAATAATTCTCATTGTAGTCAATATTTTAATTTTGGTCAAATAACTTAAAATAGAGTTTAGTTCAGGCCAATAAAAAAAGAAAAATGCCAAAATTACTTGTATAGCAACAAGTATATAAATATTTTTGTAAATCTTCTAATGTACATGAAGTGAAATACACTTCCAATCTGCTAGATGAGAAGAAATCTAACTGATTGCCTATCATAACTTCCCTCATGAAAAAAGAAAAAAAACTAACCCCTTTTGAGCTCCAGTACACCTTTTCATTTATCTTGGAGATTTAACAGTATTAGTTATTATTTTCCCTATATAACCATTAATAATGAATTAACATAATGTATGGAAATGAGTATTGATTGGGTAATACAATTTAATTTTAGATTAGATTAGACTTTTTCAGAATATAATCATCCTATCATGCACTACTTAAACATTCATAAAGTAAAATCTCATAACACAGTAAATGTTGCTTAACATTAGTTCTCTTTAGCCTGAGAGTAGTATATATACATATTAATAGTCTTCAATATTCTGATATGACCAATTTACTAATGATTGTCAGATAAACACTCTCCTACATATTAAAATATAACTGAGTGAAGTAGATTTAGAAATGTATTAGTAAGTAAAGATAAATATGGACAAGTCTATTCAGAACACTTGAATCATACAACAAAAACTATGTAGTCCATCGAATGAACCCTTAGAGTTGTGTTCACTAGAGATGATAATGTAAATATGTTTGAGTGTACAATACATGTCATAAATCTCTACGTTTCACTCACATGCTTTCAATTAGAGACAAATGAAAGCATAACCAGATTCAGTTTATGTTATGTCCACCCATGAATGTAGTTGTGACAAATTAAAAGAACAAATGAAGAAAGACAACATTAGACCATAGTGATCACTCACTGATGATGAAACAGAAGCAATTTGCCCTGATAAGTACCCATGTGGGTGAGCAATTTATAAACTTCTTAATACTAATGCATAGTTATAATATCAATTCATATTATGAGAATATCATCACAGAATATTGAACAAAATGCTAGTCAAGACAAAGCATTACTGAAGCTGTTCTGCACAGCCACAGTTCCTTAGAACCTTTACAATAGTGTTTATCAAAGACTGTGTCATGCAGCAAGATACAAGAGTAGGCAGACTCCCTTCATTGTTATTAAATTGTTAAAAGTAATGACACTCTAAAAAATACAAAACCTATTAAGCTGAACAGTGCCTTAAGAAATCCCTCTATCTCATATCTATTTAGTTAGTGTTCTACTTGAATTTCTCATCAAGAATTACAATTTACAAATCTGTCTTATTTTATTATTTGAAGCAGTAGCAAAAGCAGACCATGAAGACATTTTCTCATGGGCCCTTTACTTTAAAGAAATAAAGATGAAATTCCAAGGTGAACTTATTTTACCAAGCATCTCACTAAGAAACTTGATAACCTTATTATTTAAACAGTTGTCAATATTCAATAAAAATATCAGCTGCATAATAGTCAACTATATAACTAATGTCTGAAGGATTAAAGGTAGTTTATGGAGGGGTTGGGAGGGTGTTTTAATGGATAAGGTGTTTGCCTTACAAACACAAGGTGCAGGGTTTGAGTCTCACAAGAGATAATTGGCTAGGCTTAAAATGGCTTGCAAGGGCAGTTAGCAAAGTACTAAACTATGAACCTATGATATAAATCTCTGCCTTAACCAGATTTGTAGCATACAGAATATCATTTAGGATTTGCATCTCTTAGGAACCTATGTCTGTAAATGTTTAATTCAGATAATTCTTGGTAGAATGACTGACATCTCAAGTACTTTATTATAGGTTTCCCAGTACTTCCCCGTCATCAAGGCAACTCCCACAATACATCAACAGGCACTCACAAGACTGTCTGAGATGCCAATTTTATGAGTTATAGAACCATGGCTTAAAGTTTTGCTGGGAATAAATCAACTGTTAATCATAAAAAAGAAGTACACATGCCCACACAATTTAGTAGTGCAGTTAAACAGCTACTTGCATGTTGGTGTAAGAACTTTGGCTAATTACCAGCATCTGCCACTTTACTGAAAGTTGAACCCCACTTAGCAAAGATTAGAAAACACTAAAGGTTGAGGAGAGTAATCAGTAATTTACTATCTGCTGTATTCACTATTTATTTGGTTACTACTTAATCAATTCAATTGAACATGTCTAGGCAGTGTGAGCAGAGGAAAATAACAACACTGCACAGTACAGGGTTTACTATGTTATCTAATAAAGCAATGTGCACATTATATTCAAAAAGGCAGGAGTTATAAATACAAGGTAATAAGTCCCTTTGTGGCTTCTGAAATTAGTTGATTTCTGTTAACAGGATAATGAAGTATTCAGTATAATATGTCTAAAACCTGTCTTAATTTTACTTATGTGCACAGAAGTATGTCACAACTGCAGCTGATGTGTGCATCTCACACAAACATTTTCCTGTTTACACTTGCAATGCTGTAAAAGATGCTTACAAAACTATCAGACATGTCATTTTACTGGATCACCATAGTGTATCTTATAGCCTAGGTAGGAATAATTCAGAAGTAAGAAAAGACTGTGTTTACTTCAAGTGTAACAATGTAGTCTGTAATGCTTCTATTACTTTTTCAATTGGATGTTATTCAATGTTATTTGTGTTACCTACATGAAAAAAAACTACTCTTACACTGATTTCCCACCTATTCTTTTTATTTATTTAAAATAAGTCAGGGTTTGTAGATTTTAATAATCCAAAGACCATGTTAAATGAGCTTAAAATATACTGTTTGTGCAACTGATATCACACTACAAGCGCTACCTTCACAACAGACAAGCAGGGGATTCCTTAACTGACTATTTCCACCTTAAATCTTTCATAGCAGACAAGGGTAGCTCTAACTAGGGCAGAAGAATGTTTCAAATAACAGCACTGTCAGAACCCAGTAACGGCACTCTGTTTATACTGAATCTGTTTTTTTCCTCATTTAAAAATATGGATATCTATGTTACTTTTAAAATGGGAATTTGAAGTCAGTAAGCCACAGAAACTATGATTGCAAATGTTCAATTCCTATTATGCAACAATGAGGTGAACTAAATATACTGTTAATAAAAAGGGAGATGAGAAAAAACATTTGCGTATATGTTGTCTCTATTCTTCCTTTACATATAACTAATTATACTAAAGTGAAATAACATTTGAATCTGGTTTTCCTCACTGCCTATGAATGAGCAGTAACTATATTTTTAGAAGTCACTCTAAGTTATAAAACCATTTAACATTATCAGACACAACCACTAGACTTGTGATGAGTATGTTGCATAAAGTATAAGCTTAAGAAAATGTATAAATGTCTCGGAGTATAATAGGCAATATAATAGATAAAATACATAAATTTTGAGATAAAGTCCAGAAGTCTATATATTTGTTGATTCTTTGAGAGATTTGGGAGACTGTGTAGTTTTAGAAACAGTTCTTTGTTTCTTTTTCCTTACATCAGACCAAGTATTTTTTTCTGGAGATCTTTTCAAGTTGGTGAAAACAGTCCAGTTCATTTCTTCAGCATTGTGATGATATTATTATTCTTGATGAAGGTAGAAGCTTCTTCAATGTTACAGGCTCTCAAGTCATTTGAATAGAAAATTCTGATTCTAGCAGGATATACCATCTGCCTTTTACTTCATGTTGTTTGAGAAGTTTCACTAATGGCCAAGTTTTATTCCTTATTTCTAACACTTTTGCAGAATAATCATTATCATATCTGATCTGACTCTGTTTATATGTTATGGGACTTTTTCTCCAGGCTGTTTTTAAAATGAGATCTTTATCCAAGAAGGACAGGAACTTTACCACAATTGATCCTGGTGGTGCATTAGGTGAAGAGGGTATAGATTTTCCTATGGCTCTGCGGGCTCTTTCTATTCTATTTGATAATCCCTCTTTTAAATCAAGCACTTTAAGAAGCCAAGAATTCAAAAAGGTGATATCTTCTCCCTCAGTTTTTTTCTGGAAGGCCAAATATATTAGTTCTCCTCTCCCTATTCTCTAGATCATCCACTTTAAGTAGCCAGTTATTTTGGTGAAGTAAGAATTCTGTCTGATTTTCCTCTTCTTTGGGAGATGATTTTCCTCTTCTTTGAGTCTCCCATCTATGTCATTTAGTGATGTCTCCATATCAAGTAATTTACTTTGTTGTTGCTGCATTATTTCTTTTAGCACATCTGTTTGCTTTCGACAGTTTTCCTTGAGACTTTGCAAATTATCAGGGAATCTATCCATTTTCAATGACAGTTCATGTTATGTGGAAGACATCAGTTGTCTCCTACTTCAGAGTGGTTTCTGAGTGAGAAGTCTTTAAAATGACCATTACCAAATAGCTGTGGTGTTCTCCAGAATATTTTGACAGGAAAAACTCAATAATATTTCTTGAAATTTGGTAGAGTTGCAGTTATCAAATTCCTTAATATTTTTTTCTATTTCTGGTTAATGAAAATATTTTTTCCCTGTTTTCTAGTACTGTTTTGTGGAGCTCTAAAAAATGCTGCTCATCTGTTTGCCATCTAGGCTCCCCCCCGAGTAAATCTGATTTAAAACCATGATGGCACTTTATGGGGGGCGGGGGTTATACCGCCCTACAGAATACCAGAGCTTCCAAGAATGACTATACAGGAATGGATAAGGAAATGACTTAAAGTAGACATAACAGGGGATCACAACAGAAGTGCAACAACACCAGTGTGTTGGTCCCAAAACCTGTGCATGAAATCTGATGTCTAGTCATTAATATATGCTCCTAGGAATGCCAGTCAAATTAACCGCCAGTGTTTTATATTATAAGTAGTTGGCTGATCTTCCTTGAATGACCGTTTGGTATAATCTGAAGAATGCATTTAACCGGCTTTCTTTAGAAATTATAGGGACAGAGAATGCAAAATTCAGCAGAATCTACAATTAGCTTTTCTATGTTATGTTGTCATTTCCTTTAATAAGGTAATGTGGAGTGATGAATCAAATCAAGTCTTAAAGTATGCATTTTATGACCAAATCAGTTTCCTTGTGTTGGGGCTTTCCTATCTTGATTAATATAAGATGTCATTTTTTTTGTTTTTAATTCTGTTGACTTTCTTTAGTTTACTCTGTGACTTTCCATTTGTTTATTTTATCTGAGTTCTATTTGTGACTTTTCATAGGGTCTTAATATTTAATCTTTCCTAAAATCCTTTTCACTTTAATCAACGTCTTTATCTAATTCCCTTTATCTTATAAATCATCTGAATTTTCCACTATATAACAATCCTTGTGGTGTAGCGCAGTTGAAACTATCCTTTCATAGTCTCATTTGATTAATTGGTAAGCTTCAAGTCACCTCACATAACTTGCAATCCATTGCTTCCTTCTGTAACTATCTGGGTAAAGATAGAGTGATCTCCACCTGCTCTGGTAATTAATGCAACTAGATGTCACTGACAAATAGTAGAAATCCTGTCTCCTTATAGGAAGGATAAATACAGAATACATAAAGAAAACAATTTAAAAGTTAGTCTTAGCCCATTAATTCTACTTTTTAAAAATCACACTAATTATTTTCATTAGATACCAAGTGTCTGTCAAATAGAATACTCAAATGAGAATTTTCCTTACTCAGGACTTTCCTCTCAGATGTTGGACTTTTAAATGGCTCCTAAACACTTGGAAAATACCTTGATGACCATTTTTGTTTTATGGCCTTTTTTTTCTTCAGTCTTTTAAAATTATCTTATATATAGGTTCATAGGTGGTTACTAGGCTATTGACCCAAATGTCTGTATAAGCCTACCTGTGTGTACCCAATATAATACTAGAGAAACACAATATAAAGGATCTTGCCTAAACCTGAGATTTCACAATGACTGCCCATATCTAGCAGGGTCATATGCGAAATCCCTGGCAGGAATTTATGGTTTTCCATCCAGTCATCCAGGCTATGCTTAAATAGGGTTGTGAATTAGTAGCCTCTTCCAGAGGAGTGTCAACCTCTAAAAGACATAGCTGTCTCTCCAGCAGGTCCTATTTATGTAGCAGGCCATGTTACAGTCCCTGGAGTGGCTGATCTTGTACCATTTGGCTTATAGATGTGCATTTCCATTAGGTTTGTATCCAAGATTGCTCTGTAGGCCAGGCACAAGTATCCTCTAAGTAGTTTGTACACTACTGAGTACAGTGACAGTGACTTCAGTCTGTCATTGTATGAAATTTGATGGAGACCCTGAATTTTCTTGGTTAGAAATATCTGAAGTCACAAGTGGCTGCAGGTGCTTGGTAAGGTACAGACCAAAGGGAGCGTTGTACTCAATTATTGGCCTGATGAGTGTTGAATGCACGTGTGTTATGACCTTTTTCACTCTTGCAATGCCTTTGCTAATGAGGTGTGTGACTTAGAATGCCTTCCTTACCACAGTAATTACATGGTGGTCAAAGTTTAGGCTACAGTCAACTTGTGTTTCTTAGTCTCTCACTGCTGAGTTGTTACTTAGGGCATTATTTATATGATAGTCTGCAGGGATATCGTTTTTACCGAAGGAGATGATGATGCATTTTTAGCACTGAGTTTGAGTCCATGGCTTTGGCACCAGTCACTAGTTTGTGCAAGTCCCTCTGTATTGACATTTTGGCTGTTTAATGATTGCACCTAATTTGCAGTTGTCAGCAAACTTAGTCAGCCACAGCCCCTCTGTTTTAGTCTGAACTTCTGAGAAGTATATTCCAAACAATAGGGGGCCCAGCACTAACTCCTGTGGAAACCTCATTGGAGACAGGTCTGATGGTTGAGATGAAGTCCCCAACTTTGAGTGTGATCTGTCAGTGAACCAGTTAGCAACCCACCTGATGACATATGGATCAATATTCAATTGGGACAATTTATCAGTGATGCCAGAATGTGGGATTGTATCGAAGGCCTTGGCTAAGTCAAAGTAGACTATATGCATAGATTTGCCTTCTATGGCTCTGGTGACATTTTCAAAAAAGTCCACAAGTTTTAACAGTGATGGACCTGCCTTTGACAAAAGCAAACTGTGTCAGATCAAGGGTTTGGAGATCACCTATATCCTTAATTATAAGGTCTATGATGAGTCATTCCATGGCCTTACAGATAAGGCTGGTTGAGCTTATGGGTCTGTAGTTCCCAGGGTCTCTGTACCCCCTTTATGAAGAGGGATGACAGTTGCTGTTTTCCATCTAGCAGAGCCAAAACCAGTACTCAGGCTGTGGTTTGAGAGTACATAATGGAGTTGCTAACTCATGTTTTTATCCATTACAGCACAACTTGGGATGCCATCTGATCTCATAGAGGCTGTGTTTCTGGCCTTGGAGAGAGCAGCAATGCCTTCCTCTTTGGAGATGGAAGGTGCAGGAGATGTAGAAGGAATGCTTTATGGAATGTTTGGAGTGGACAGGGGGTAGCTATTTTCCCAGCATCAGTGTGTGTGATGCCCTCCACAGCTAGTGCAACACATGTTTGTATCCAACCTTTTAGGTAACGGGTATTGCTGAAGAATGCCTTGTGGGTTATCTTTAGCTATGGTTGCTAATTTTTTTTATAAGTTGCCCTTAGAGGATTTTACAAGTTATCTTATTTGTTCAAGCAGTGGAGGGTGTTCTTCCAGTGCTGAGACCTCTCTCTTTTTATTCTTAGACAGCAGTTTCTTCCTCTTGTTGTATAACTTATTAATGCTAGTTATCCACCGGGGAGGCTTGTTTTTTTTCTTCAAGATATTATTTTGATCCTATCAGCAGGTACAGTTGTGTCAATACATTTAGGTGTTTATACAGGGCATCTGTGTATACCTTATTATAGTTGCCAATGCCATCTGTGGGGACAGGAGTTTGGAAATTATTTATGACATCCCTTAGGATGTATAATTAGATCTGGTGAAATTGTTTAGCTTGAATTCACTTGAGAAGTTCAGGTGTTATACCTACTTTGAATGTGACTGTGACTGATTTGTGATCTGATTTAGCCAGCGAGGGTGCTATACTTGTGGTGGTGCAATGGTCATCCATTTGGTGAGGACCAGGTCGAGAATATTCTATCCCCTCATGGGGTTGCATACCATTTGCCCCAGGGCATTAATGTTTAAAAAAAAAAAAGTCTGGGAACCTTAGTACGATCATTTTTGATACTTGTATAAGTTTCCCAGTCAGTGAAGGGATAGTTAAAATTGCACATGACTAGAGGGTTTGGTTGAAATTTGATTGACTCAACTAGATCCAAATAAGCAGTGTGGGTATCTTGGTTCATTGAAGGGGGCCTATAGCTAATGATAACTTGAAGGGTGGTCTTACCCACCATTAGATGAACTTGGAGTAACTCCGTGGAGTCTTCCTGTCTAACCAGTCTAGAGGTTTATTTATCTTTGATGAAGATACACTCTAACTCCTTTGGTTCTTACACATTCATTTTGCAGTCTGGAAGGATTCTAGCCTTGCAAGGCCGGGGTGCTGTCTGCAGCCCTGAACCCAAGTTTCTGTGACTACACATGTCAACATCCTCCAGGGAGAGGAATGCTTCCAGAGAGTGCAGTTTCTGATTTAAACTCCTACTGTTTAGCAGTATAACCTTTAATGTATTAGAGTTGTATTTTCACGTGAGAAATTTTGTCCATGAGACCTTGCCTAAAAAGGAACTATGGCGGAAGCAAGTGCCTTAGCCAGTAATTGAAAGCCTAGAGATGACAGGTGAAGACCCCTTCTGGCAAAGCAGCATAGTCCATCAACCATGTCATCCTTGGCTGAGAGGAACTGGATCCCCTTAGAATGACATTTACAGCATTATCTGTGTAACCTTGATATTAAATGTCAGGTTTGGCATTTAAATACAATGTGTACTTGTTAAAGCATATAGTGTCCCAATAAGCCGTGCGGCACACACTTGTGTAATAATGAGGGCAGACATCACATGTTGCCTAACAAGATTATTTCAGTTTGCTTGCAACCTGCTCTTAATCCAGTCAGTTGTATTCCCATTTGCCTCTGTGCTTCATAATGTCTTGTGCAGTATATCATGGTTGTATGGATCAAAAGCATCACTAAAGTCTAATGGTATGTATTCCACATCAGCTCTGCATCCTTATTTTAGATAACGTTTTCAAAAATGTTTGAGAGAGAGATCTCCACTTTCTAAGGCAATGCTTTGTGTAAATAGGAAATTACCTTATCAGGTTGCTTTACAATACATACCCAATTACAGGACTAATTGTTAACACCATGGATGAGTCCACTTTGCCCATGAAAGGCAAACGTTCTGATGGGCATAGGGAACTTCATTTGTAATTATTAATTAAAGAGATAGTTAATATTTTTAATGTTCATGCAAATCCTTTTTTGTGACACTTTCTGGTCCTGGAGATTTTCTTACATGTTAGGTGTTTGGGCTAGAAAGAATAGTAGTTCTAACCCTTAACAAAGTAACTACCTCTACCAGATCTGACGTGGTAAGACAAATCACAAACTTTTCCTTATGAAGACGTCTCATTGTTTTCTTTCAACCAGATGTGTTTTACTTAACTTTTCCATCATCTCTTAGACTGCATATGTATTTAAAACTTTTTATATAATTTTTTTAGTTTTAATTGAGCTCCAAAACTGACTTCATCCAACTTATAATTTTGTATATACTTTCTTAAAACTTAATTATATAATGTTGACGTCAACTGAATATTTCCTTCAGAAATTAATAATGCTTCTGTCCTTTAGCTTGATTATAGACATCTTCATTTTCTATGAAAGACATTCTTTGCAAGAGGTTTGTGTAATCTATGGCATATCCCTAGTTCAAAGATCTAGAAACAACCTCTTCATGAATTCATGGTGATCAGGGGATGTATTACTAATTTATCAGCAACTTGTTGCCTTATTATCCGAGTTGATTATCTTCCAGTTCATCCATTTAAAGCAATATGTAATAATAACTTTTGTAATTGGGAGTTGATTTAATATACTGCTTATTTATGGTCACTGCCTATACTGTATATACTGAAATTTACGATTCTGTTATATTTCTCATACTGTGACTTTTGTTTCTCTCACTGGCTGCTTAGCATCAAATATATCTGCAGCAAAATATATTCAAAATGGTTAAAAAACAGGACCCATCCAGTTCCCACTAACACTGTAGTGCTTTATGTCTCCAATTAAAATTATTTGATTTTAATTATTTTAATTTAAATTCATTATCCAGTTGTCCAATCAATGGAATGGGGTATATATGTATGTAGGTCTGTGTGTTTGTACATTTGTACATGTATGTATAAACGTGTGTTGATATATATATATATATATATATATATATATATATATATATATATATATATATATATATATATATAGGTTTACTATCACATGTTTGACATAACATTGTTCGAATGTACAAATGTCTGAACCAAATGTTCGGAAATCTAAACACCGAACAGTGTTAATGTCGAACCGAACATTTCGGTGCAGTCAAATGTTGAAAATGTCAACTACACTGAAATTACCATACCTACACAACATACTACAACAGGTTTTTGAAGGGGGGCAAGCCTAGGGGCAACCCCCTGCACCCCCCACAACCCCCCCTACTTATATATACAAACTTCAAGATCGCATTACAGTGAGGGTAAGAGTACATTTCCCCATCCTCACTATAGTGCGATCTGCACTGCAATGTTGGAGCTGACAACAGCAGCCATTCGCTCATGTCAGCTTCGGCATTGTGGTAGGGCGAAGTGTTTTTGCACATAGTTCATTTGGACAAATGGACATGTGATAGTAAACATATATATATATATATATATATATATATATATATATATACACACACACACACACACACACACACACACACACACACACACACACACACACACACACACACACACACACTTGTTTACTGGGAAGGTCTGACTGGACACATGTCCCTTTTCAGCAGAGACCCAGGGAGAAAAGCTCCATGAGTAACAGTAAATTTTCATGCACACATTACAATAATCAAAAAGTATGTATAAAGTAAACAAAATGTAGCATACATAAGAATAAACAAATTTGTTACATCATGACAACAAATCCTAGGCTTTGAACATAGCTAGTACTACTAGTAGGTATGACTTATGTCATGATATAAGGTTGACAGGTCGGTAGGAACAAAGGATTAATCAGTGGGGTAGAAGTTGGATATATTTTGGGTATACTGTGATATATTAGAGCACTCATGAGGGGTTAGTACAAGAACATAGCCACTTATTTTTAGATAAGCTTTAAGTGATGGCTTAAAGTGGTTAGTGGATGAGATTGAGAGAATGGAGTTAGGGAGTTCCATATATGAGATACATAGCTGGAAAGTAAAGATTCTCCTGCAGTGTTGTTTGCCTTGGAGATGGTGAGTAAGTTATTGTTAGAGTCAAGTGGTCTGCTGGAACTGTAAGGAAGGATGAGATTTTGTAGTGCAGGGGTTCTAGTTGATTGTGTTACAATTTTGTGAGTTAGAGAGAGTTGGTTGTAAAGAATAATGTTGGGAAGCTCAAGCCAGTCTAGTATCCTTAAAGCTCTACTATGATGTGTTCTATATGGGCAGTCAGATGCAAACTTAATTTTATTATAACATGCTTCTAGCTTAGATAAGTCAGTTTTCCTTAGTTAAAATTGGAGAGGCACATAGTAGAGTGGAGAGCAGATGGGTTTATGGTAATGTAATTTTGGCCATTGTGGTCAGGAACATTTTGTGCCTATATAGACTTTCAAGTTTCTTATTGACTTTTTTATAGTTAGGGAGACATGCAAGTCAAATTTTAGGGTATTGTCCATTTCCACTCCAAGAAGCTATGTATGGGTTGTCTATATGCTGTCAGGGAGATCACAGTATTGTCTTTGGCTGTTATGTTAAATGTTGGGCATGAGATAGATGTCTTGTTAGATTGAAAGAGTAATAATTTAGTTTTGTTTGGGTTCAGGATTAGATGGGCATTTGGCTAATTATGTTTCAACAGAAGTGAAGGATTCCTGTGTTTGAGAAAGAAGAGTTGCTAGAGAAGGGGCAGCACATATAAGTGTGGAATCATCTGCATGCTGTATTATAGAACCATGTGGAGTAGCTGTGTGTAGATTATTAGTAAAGAGTGAGAAAAGGAGAGGGCCCAAAATAGATCCTTGGGGGACACAAATGGTTAAAGGAAGGCGTTGAGATAGGTCTCCTTGCCATAGAACAGATTGATGGCCCGATAAATAGTTATGAAACTATGATGTGGCAGATGGTGAGAAGGATAGTTCAGTTAGAACATCTATTAGTTTGGAATGAGAGACCATATGAAAAGCTTTTGCTAAGTCTAGAAATAAGGCAGATACAAAGTTATTTCTGTGATGGTTTACATATTAGTGAAGGATAAGACAGCTGTGGTGGAACTATGTGATGGGCGAAACCCATGCTCAGTGTTTGCGAGAAGGTTGTTAGTAAGAATTTCATGACCTGGACATGAATACATCTTTCAAGTAGCTTACAAAGAGGTGAAAGAATAACACATGGCTGATAGTTTGTCAGTTCTGTGGAAGATCCCCCTTTATGAAGTGGGATTACATGAGAAATTTTCCACAGTTGAGGGACCTTGTTTTTGAGAATGGATCTATTTATAAGGATTGATAGTGGGAAGGCTATAAATTCCGCTGCAGTTTTGAGGTATTCACTGGGGAAGTTATCTATGGCAAGTGTAGGAGGTTTTGGTTTCTGTAGTAGTTTTTTTATAGTCTCTGTAGGAACTGGGGAGCGAATGAGGCACTGCTAGTTGTAGACTTGGCTGGTTTGGTATCAGGAATAGGAGTTTGCTGTTTGGAAAGAGCAATTATAGATTCAGAAAAATGTTTGTTAAAAATGGTAGCTATGCTATCGGAATTGTTGTGAATGTTTGGCGATGGTGTAGTAGATTTTCCTGGATGAAGGATTGTTTATAGCTGGCCAGAATTTTTGAGTTTTTTTGATGTGTGTTTTGAATGTTATGAAAGAAATTTATTTTATCCTGATTTATTTGTTGTTTTTTTGCCTTGATACTGTTGTTTAGAAACTACTGTGTTAGTCTTGTGCCATAGTTCCCAGGTTTTATCTCTAGTTTTCAGAAGAGCCCTAGTGTCTCTGCTTAGCCAGGGGGCATAGTTTGATTTTACTCTAATGGTCCTAACAGGGGCATGAACATTTAATATATCTAAGAAAGATTTATTAAAGTGGTTCACTGCATCATCTAGAGCAAGGTATTTGAGTGGTGTCCAATTGCACCTTTGTAGGTCAGCTAGAAAGTTGTCAAGATTAAAGTTGTGTTTTTTTCTGAGTTGTTTAAACATAGGTTTTGGTGGGTATATGTGTTGTCATATAATAAATGTGGGTAGGTGGTCACTCAGACCATCAGTAAGGCAACCTGATTGGAATGAGTGAGAGGAGTTATTTAATAATATCCAGTCCAAGGTGGATTGTTTTTTACTAGCTTTGTCTATTCGGGTAGGTTCTTGAATAGTTTGTGTAAAACCATGCATGTTTATGTGATGGATGGGGTGATGTGTATCAGATGCAAAGCAGTCTAAATTAAAATCACCCAGTATGAATGTCTCCTAACTAAGGGTACTACTTGCCCAGTGCAACAGACATTCTATAACTGGGACATTATTTCCAGGTGGGATATAATAGCCAATTGTATTAAGTGTTTTTCTTGAATTTATGGTTAGTGTGGTATAGATGATTTCTGCACTGTCCAGTTGTGGGGTTTTGCATTCAAGGAAAGTTAGTGAGATGGTCTTTAAAGAGGACAGCAACTCCTCCACCTCTTTTGTTGAGTCTATCCACCTGTAGTATGGAATAACTTGGAGGTAGTATTTCATTATCTTTTGTACTTTGTTTTAAACATGTTTTAGTGATTATGACCATGTCTGGGGAGTATGTAACTAGAGTGGCATGGAGGATGTCCTATTTGTTGGCTATACTTCTAATATTAATGTTCGTTAGCAATATGTCTGATTTTTTTCTGTTTAGGATTGGATGTGTGGGGGTGTTGAGACTAGAGTGATTAGATGAGTTGGTATTATCTGAGAGTGGTCCAGGGTTTGGGTGGATTTCACCACTAAGTAGTAGCCTAGAGGTAATGTTGGTAAGTAGTTTCTGTCATTTGATAAGTTAATTGTTGAATAACTGAAGATTATAGTGACCATCTTCAGTAGGTATTAATTTAAATGGAAAATATTGGAGGCTAGTAATCTTGAGAAGTGTAGGACTGATGGTAAGGTTGGTTTGTTTTATGGTGAAAAGTGGGTGTCTGGAATAATTTGTGGAGATAAGCAGTGAGGTGAGATAGTAATATGAGTGTAATAAGAAGTGATAGGTGAAGCACAAGCATGGTATAGGTCTAGGAGAAGGAAACAAGATAACAGGAAGTGAGGGAATGTCTGCCTACTCCTCAAGAGTAGCAGCACTGGGAGCGGGTGGGATATGGGGGCAGGGTAGGGGAGTGGAGTGAGACCAAAAGGTGAACAGAGCAGGCAGAGCAACCCAGCAAGAGGGATTTCAAATAGAAAAGAAAAAAAAATCAGGAGCTAGAAAATGTAATTAAGACAATACACTGTTAGAGCTTTTCAGCTTACATAAACCAAATGTTGCTAGCAAGCTCTATAAGGATGAGTAAAGCTAAGGGAATTGGGATTGTTCTAAAGGTGTGTTTGGGATAGTTTTAACCTTAGACTCTGGAGCTCACCTGTTTGTATAGAGAGGGAATAAGGAACTTGTACAATTATTAGAGTATTTCCCTACCTAGTGGCCAACTTCATTAAAGCTCTCCAAGTTAGAAGCTGAATGGAGCTCAATGCAGCTGTCCTCACCTCACAATGATGGTCATAAAGTAAGAGAAAATTATTAAAAACAATTCATTGACACTCACTTAATAATTACATCTACTGGAAGGCTTGTGTTTAAAAGTTTATATTTCCCAGGGCTGATTTGAGCTTCTGCTGAAAATTTGCTTCAGAACCGAAGGTGGTGGTGTGATCCCAAGGCTTGTGGATGGCCAGAGCAAACTAATAATTAATTCTACTGGAAGTCTTGTGTTTAAAAGTTGAAATTTCCCAGGGCTGATTTCAGCTTCTGCTGAAAATTTGCTTCAGAACCGAAAGTGGAGGTGGGGGGGGGGTTAAGCGTGATCCCAACTCCCAAGGCTTGTGGATGCCCTGAGCAAACGTGACCATAGACAGCAGACTAAGGGACACTCCTGCAGGTTGGGACTATACTACATATATATATATATATATATATATATATATATATATATATATATATATATATATATATATAGGAAAGAGTACTGCAAGGAACCACCACGATGTAAAAAATCCACAGTTTAATTGGAAGAACAAGCGCTTTCACACACCATCCCGGTGTGCTTCATCAGGTTACAATTACACAATCTAAAATTTACATTTATATATAAAAATACATCACCAATTACTCCATTAGAGCATCAATTAATGCATATGCTTTTAGTCATTTAAAAGGGAAATGACATTTCAAGTCATAAAAGCTTTCTCCTATACAGAGAAAAACAAATTAAAATAAAATAGGCTGTGTATTTCAAAAGCAGCTTAGTTTCCACAAGTATGCCTATCAATTTTATTAATAATAATAATAATTATTATTATTACACTTTTTATTCTACTTTCCTGTCCTACAATAGAGGCTATGTCTTATGCAAAGCATATTGACTCCGCAAATATAATAACATGAGCATCAATACAGAAGTCTATAGATAAGCACAATCACAATCGATGTTGACATTAACTACAAGTAAACTCAGATGAGTAAATATACATATATAAATATATAAAAATAAAAATAATACATATCAAATCTATATGTTACTAAAATTAAACTATTAATTTATTTATTCCTTAACTTATTTCATAAGTATATATACACCATTAAATTCTGATAGTATTAATACTAACATATATATATATATATATGCAATTATATACACACACACACACACACACACACACACACACACACACACACACACACACACACACACACACACACACACACACACACACACATACATACATATATACATACACATTTGTACTACCGAATGTTTGAATGCTAAGACATACACCATAACAGTTTGAATCATAAAGATCCCATACAAAACAAACTACTTTTTTACAGAGGTAAGCCCCCTTGCACCCCGTACAAATTATATATACTAATTCTGAGATCACATTTCCGTGAGGAAAGGGCAAATTCCACAATCCCCAAAGTACCACAATCTCATGCACCTAAACAGCGGCAATATTTGAAAGCTCATTTTTACACTCTGTAGTGTACAATTTAAGTTTTTGAACTCTTGAAAATCTGAGCATTTTAATGGAACCCATATATACATATGCATATACATAATCAGAAATTACAATATGAGCACCATGAGTTTCATCAATTAGAATTTGGTTTGAGAGTAGGATAGTCCAGACCAATTGATCTTCAACAAAACACATCTCTTGGAGAATTAAGCCAGGGGAGAACAGGACTTTTTCTTACTCTGGGACCCATGTTAAATCCCATCCCAGAAGTTCATTGAATTGGTTTTGATTGTGAGTTTTGAGGAAATCTTTATTTATTTATTTTAAACAACATAAGCAGCAATAAATACACTCTATTCAATACCACAAATACATGATGAGTAAATACCCAGATATACAGGTAGGTAATAAGTAATGAGGTTTGAGCTTAAGATCACCAGGGAGAAGGATATATGATCATTCACAGGTCAATTCTATGGTTATACGGGGGGGGGGGCAGTCTATGAGGAACCAACGTGTTTAGAGAATAGGTTTAAAGGGATCTAGAGAGATTTAAGGTGGAGAGTCCTTTAGATAATTGTGTGTGAGTGGTAGGCAGTTATATGGTCAGCCAGGATTGTCACAAGGGCATATGGAGCTTATGATTGACGCTAGTTGCTTTTATGAAATCTGAA
This sequence comes from Protopterus annectens, assembly GCF_019279795.1. Taxonomy (NCBI): domain Eukaryota; kingdom Metazoa; phylum Chordata; order Ceratodontiformes; family Protopteridae; genus Protopterus; species Protopterus annectens. The sequence goes on along the minus strand of NC_056743.1, from coordinate 558,544,558 downwards.
GAAAGATATACATAAATACACAAATCAGTGGCCAGGAACAGCACTGCAAACATTGATGCTAACTCATCTAACATGAATATTAAGTCCTGAACCCATCAAAACATGAAAAATTGCAAATCAACACATGTTACTACATATAGCAAAACATGCTTATGTTACTAAGTCTACATATTAACTACAGTATCTATTCTCACTTAAGATATCTCGAATCACATTAGCACCCTCACATACAATCTCCTATATTAGATAACTTGTACAACCATACTTCATAAAAGCAACTAGCATCAATCATAAGCTCCTAACCTGAAAATGAATTTTGTACTTCTGTGCCCATCAACACACATTAATATACCAACTTATCAATAAACAAGTCAGTGCAATTGCTCATTGTAACAGTTAAACTACTTGCCTAAATCCCACTGAAACCTGAAACTAAATGAAACTGCAGGCTAATAGGGTAACTTAAAAAAAAAAGTGTCCACGCTTTCTCTTCCACCATTCAAGCTGACAGAAAACAAACTTCTTCTAAAAGTCGCCACTCTTTTAGTCCAACTTCTCTTCAATCAAAAAAAAAAAAAACACCACGTCAAATCTACCTTCCTTTACTTTAACACATGTCCCCACTGCCACTATAAAGAAAGCGCTATTTAAGTTCAAACCCTTCTCCACCTCTGACAATCACCATCCAGAATACCTTAAATGATAGCCTACCCAGTAAGTATCCTAATCCATAGATATATACTTGAAGCTTATGTTTCCTCCCAATGGAAAAAGTCATATATCATCCCGCTCTGTAAAGGCAGCAATTCACCTGATGCATCTAATTTCTGACCCACTGCAATACTGTCCCCTCTCTCAAAACTCCCAGAAAAAAAATATTCACAAATAACTACTCCATTGTCTCACTCCAAATCAACTTTTAAACCTCCCTCATCATGGTTTTCTGACCTGCCAGTAGCACAACTTCGGCCCTACTGTTCTGCGTGGACACTATAAATAATGCTATGGTATCATCTTTACTCCTTGATCTGTCTATGGCTTTTGATACAGTTTCTCACTCCAAACTATTTCGACAACTGTCCAATACTGGTAATACCACCCACCACACGACTGGTTTTACAGCTATTTAATAGTCAACAGTCTATAAAATGGCAAGGCTCCCTCTCACCACATCTGCCAAAAATCATTAATTCTTCCTTTTCTACTTTTTGATAGCTTCACACATCCTCCTGTCTTGCCTCTTTCATTCAATATGCAGAGGACTCTGTGCTTGTCTTTTCCTCCAATAACCTGTTAGCTTCAGTTATTTATACAAGAAGCCTTTACTGCCGTAGAATCATGACTAATCCCCAACTTCTACTCAACCCCAAGAAAACCAAACTTCTCCCATTCTCTCCTAAAACTCATAATCGGGAGAAAAGAAAATTAAAAATATTTTCATTTGACAATACTGAAATAGGAGTAATCTCCAACACAACTTTGTTTGGAAAGACGACAATGATCTCATATTCGACCTTTATGTTCAAAATAACATTACAAAAAAATCACCAAAAAACTAGGAATGATCTGCAGGAATAACAACACTAACCCCCTCCCCTCCTGTAGGGAGCTCCAATCATCACCAACATACAAACTTCTCTAAAAGCTAACCTTAAAGCATGCTATAACAAAGCCGCAAAATTTCAAGTAATGCAACCCACTGTACCTACCAGTGCCTGGTACTCAGTACTCTAATTTGGCTCCAACTTCCCATCATTTAACTTAAAATATTTGCTACACACAATATCATTTATAAACCGTCAATCTCTCCTTCCCTCCTTACTGTTCTCAACACCTACCATCCTAACAGATCTATTCAGTCTGAAGGCAAACAACTCCTCACTCTCCACACAGCAAACAAATCCCCTGGACTTGGCCTATACTTGTACCTTGCAACCAAAAGTTGATACTCCTCACTCATGCACATTAGATCTAATTTAGTTATTATGCATTCGCTCCTACACTAAATAAATTACTATCTAAGTATCATCACTTTTCCTTTTCCAACTCATGTATGAATGGTCAGTCATTATTATTTTCTTCATCTGCTTTCTATTCCTTGTAAGTACGCTTCTCCTTCTAATGTGTGTTTCTCTCATCTGTTCTAATTTAAGCTTCTGAATGTTTACCACAACTCTGACCACTCAACACCATTACTTGCTTTATTTGGTCTAATTTTTCTCTTTAGGTTGTTGTTCCTATGACTCATGAAATTTCCAGTTTGTCCTACTGAATTAGCTGTGTTTGGAATCTACAAAGTATATGTTATTATTAATTTAATTATTGTGTTTGCTGTATCTGGAGCTTTTTCTTCCAGGCTTCCATCGAAAATATGCACTGATTTGACCCAGTTGGACTTTACCATTAAGCAAAAGTCAGTAAATAATAAATGGATATTACTAAATAGAAAGTGCTAGCTTGAATTCCTCAGTAATGTCAGTGGAAAGAGCGAATGCATAAACTGCATTTGTTATTAAACCTCAAACTACAGTGAGAAAATACTTAAACACCCATTACAAAAAGAGCTTCACATGGGGGGGGTTCTTTGGGTGAGACATTAAACCTCGGGTCTCAGCTGCTTGAGATGGCAATAGCTCAGCTAAATGATTGCTCGGCATCAATGGAAAAGAGTAGGGGGTACTTTATTAACATTTGCATTCATTTTATATCGTATAAAAACATAAATCATTTATTTATACACACTTTATATTCATATTTAACTTGTCCTTTTATGTTGATAACTTGTAAATAACCGTATCAACAAAAAAGAACTTAACCAGTTTTATTTTTCATTTTTTCCTTTATACTTACCTCTTATCCCTCCCACCCTTTCTTCTACAGCCATCTTCTTATTTCAGCTAATGCATCATCATCTTCCATTTTGTTTAATATATTCTCATATCTTCTTTTCACTGCATCCATATTGTGACTAGTACACTATCCCATTTATCAATATATTTTGTACTTTATCATACCTCTCATATAACATTATATTCATATTTATATATTTAAACCCTTCCCATGTATATTCATGTTAAACATGTCCCAAATCTTTTTTTTTTTTTGCAATCCAAAAACAAATGTTTTGTTTGCTCCTTACTACAGTCAACACATTTTCATTGCCTCCATCCCCTTGTATTTCTTTCATCAGCAACGTATGTAATAAAATTCTTCACAAAAAAAAAAATCTATGCTTCATAATTTTTCAGACCTTTCTTCTCTTGTATTGCCCCTTTTCACATTTTTTATTACTTACGTGGGTGCACCCCCCAAACATTCTAAAAATCATTATGCCATTATTTTCTTTTCCATCAACTTTATTTACTTTTAACTTCCATTATTTCTTTTTTGTCCATTATTTCTTTTTTGTCGTATTCTTTCTTCCATCCTGATTCTTTTTTCATTTCTTTTCCCTGTTCTTTCTTCCTATACATTTTATATTTTCCATACAGCTTTCGCCTATCATTTATTTTTCTCATTCTTTTACCATTCTCATTACTACAAATAATGTATAGATGCCAAGTGCATTATTGCTGCCTTTTTTTTAATAATAATCCCGGGATCAGCCATAACCCAAAATGAAGTTTAACAAAAAAAAAAAAAATCTAATAACGCTCTTCTGTTTGAATGGGAAACGCACACATTCCCCTTGATATGCTATTTTTCCTAATACATACTACTCGGCATGTATTTATTTTTCAGAAATTAAAAACTTTTCCATCATCTAAGAATTTCATTTGTTCCAATATCTAACTCCATTGACTTGTTACACTTTCAAACTCGCCAGATGTCATCCCCAATATCCTTACTTCTTTTCTTGTGAAATGTATTATATTTATTTTTTATTTCACCAAATCTGTTGCACTTCATTTTGTTAAAATGAAAGCCATGTTTTTAACAGCTTTTCAATCCTTCTAACCTAAATTATTCATCCCTTGTTTTGAACTCGTAAATCTGCCTATGTCATACATTTGATGATGTAGCATTTCCTTCCATCTCGCATCTTGCCTCCCTCATTTTATAAATTCACATGTGTACAGTATTCATTACTAATGCAAGTAAATGTATTCTAATCAAGCATCACTGTTTTACTCTTCTCTTAATACTTGTTTTTACCCATCCATCTATTTATCATAACTTGCTTCCATGAATTTTCATATTTATCACACAAATATTTTTCCTATGCCATATACCTCTAAAATCTGCCACATTGTTTCATGGGCTCCATTTATCTAACACTTTAGCTAGCTCACATATTATTAGTCTGAATACTTTATTTTCTTTTAATATCATCTCTACTACTACTTTCATTATAATTAACATTTATTTCACCTCTCTTCCTTTTATATGATAAATCCATTGTCATACTACCACATCTAATACTTAGTTCATCCTTTTTTGTTGTATATTCAAAAATAGTTTATAGCCATTATTCCCTAGTGTTATGGGCATCCATTTTTTATCTTTTCTTTACTTTTTCCATATAAATGTTATTACTCCTCTACATATCATTTTCCATTATAATTTCCTTTATTCATTAATTTAATATATTTTTAAGAAAGTATTTTTCATCTTTGTTCATTTTCTTTTTACTTTTCTTGGTTAGAATGTAAAGAAAGTCTATGGCAAATACGTTTAGGTGCTGATAGTGTGCCAGGTCTTAATGACATTATTAACATAAAATGTTTTTTACAATATGTGTAAATTACTTTATATAAATATTTTATTAAACATTTAAATATGTTTCAGAAAGTTTGTGTATAGAATATATATATATATATATATATATATATATATATATTTTTATTTTATTTAAATTAGTGATGTTTGAAGCTTAATTAATCATGTGACTAATTTAAGTGTGTTTGTGAGGGTAGATGGATGTTTTTCTGAGGAAGTTCACAGTCATTAAAGTGAATGAAAGCTAACTACAGTGTCCGTGCTTTCCTGGGACTTGGTTTTGGTTTAAACTTTATTTTTATGTTCTATTTGTGAAGTTTTTTAGTTATCCAGTTTTTTCTTTTTACTCGTAACTTAAATCATCTAATCCTTGCATGGATTCATATTTACCTTTTTTATCACAGTATTTCTTCTATTATATCATTTTCTAAAAAAAAATATTTTCAGATATTTTCACTTTCTTGTTGACATCCATTTCCTTGTGTTCTCATTGGTTGAAATCATGAGGGTGTGCTTTTTGTATGATGTCATCACTATTTGAGGTATTTAAACATGGACTGCTTTCTTTTAAACTGAAGAAGTTTCTTATAGTAGAAATGAAAGCTCTAATTTTGTGTGTTTTGACTAAATAAAATGGGTTTTCCATGGATAAATGGACTTAGAACATTAGATTTTAAATTTTTGTACACCACTGGAGTATATAGGTTCATAGGTTCATAGATTAGTACTAGGCTGACTGCTCTTGCGAGCCATTTTAAGCCTAGCCAATTATCCCTTGTGAGACTCAAACCCTGCACCTTGTGTTTGTAAGGCAAACACCTTAACCATTAGGCCACCCTCCCAACCCCATATATATTTCACTTTCTTAATTGCTATTCATTTTCTCATCCCACCCTTTTTTCATTACCAAAATCTTATTTTTTTAATATTCATGTCCCATTAAATTGCAACTCGTTTGATCTTCCAAGCCATATAGTCCATATTATAGAAAATATCTTTCTATTTTCTTTATGTATTCCCCTTTTTCACTACTGTAATAACCATATTCCAACATATCCATATTTATATTTTGTTTATTACCTTCTGGTACATTATTTTTACGTAATTTTTTCCATAATTTCTACACCCTTTTACACATGTTCTGTTTCAACTTCAGCACAATAATTGCATAGTCTTTCTTCTATTTTTATATGGTGCATTCAATTTGACTGGCAATTTCTTTATTGGAAATCTCAAGAGAAAATCTCTACGTTCTACGTATTTCATAACCCACTCTAGTCTACTTTGTAGGGCTTTTATTTTTTTCTCCTTCCAACTTTTCCCAAGGATAGACACATTCATTATGTTTAAGTACCATTCATTCTTATTATTTTCTGTCATATATCTTTATTTTCCATAATACAAATTTTTCCTGATAAATTTTTGTATCCCCATTCACACATTTTCCCTCTTTTAAACTTGCTTATCCTACAACATATTTTCTTGTATTTTTCTTTCAGTATACTTACTAATGACCTATTTTTCTCTCTTAACCATGTCAACCCTTTATATAGATTCATTGAAGCTGCATAAACAACTGGATTTATCCAACCCAACCATCCTTCTTTTCCTTTAACATATAACACACCTCTTTTCACCGGATTTAGTCTGGATCCCCATGTAAATGAAACCACAATCGACATTGATTCATTTTTGTATTCTATAGACATCATAAACTTATTCATTAAATATGCAATTTTCCCCAATAATACAGCATTTATTAAATACTTTTTTTTTTTATTTCTCCAAGTTTTTTGGAGGTTATTTAATACCATGACAGGAGTAGACCCCATTCCTAAGTCTAAGTATGATTAAAGTTCATGAAATTATTGCTTCAATTTTTGATGTTAGAGAAAAGTACTCTCTGCAGCACCCACAATGTGTCCAGTAATGACTTCCTGCAATTCATACTGAGTTACATGTATCTGTAACGTATCCAAGTATGATTGTAAATTCTTTTTTTTTATAAGACCAGTTGCTCCTACTACTATTGGAACTGTCTGGGTATCCTCCTTCTGCATTGCCAGCACATCCTGGTATTTTATGACTTTGCATCTCTGTACATTAGATTCTGTAGTCACTGGGTGCAACAATTTCATTGTTCAAGGCTACTTTTGTTTTCTTTTCATGGATTTCTATATCTGGTTTTCTTACATCTATTTTTTGAACCATTAGTAATGGGTGATCACATGTGATATAATCTTTATCATTTTCTATAATGTTTTGTGGCTCACGTTTCAGGTATTTTCAACTACTTTAATATTATAGTGTTTGCACAATCCCAAATGCAATGGTCTTGCCACATTATATTATGCCTTTCAGTATACAGTCCTCCTGCCATTAGTTTATCACAGCCTGCAACAAGATGTGTGACTCTTTCCATTTCTGTTTTGCAAAACATATTTTTGTCTGCTTCTCCCACATGTTCAAGGGACTTTGTAAACCGTGCACATAGTGTACTATCTTGGCCTGCCAATATTAACTTTTCATCTTTTGGTTTAAATTTACCTCTCCTTAACCATTCCTTTGTTCAGTCCTGATCAACATGAGGTTGTTCCAAGAGGTTTTTTTTATACTCAACTGTATTGATGCATTTTGCACAGTTTTTGCCTTTTTATCTGATACTTCACCTTGTATTCTTTTGTTTTCTGGAACATTCACTTGCTGGCTGATTTTTATCTACTTCAGGTTTTATTTCCATTCATGCTTGATAGTAAAAATGCTTCCACTAAACTAAGCAGGGAAGTCATCTTAGACTTATTTTCCTTGTGTTTTAAAACTTTCACCAAGTTTGGGTCTTGAGGTCAGCAGATATGTATGCAGTCCCACAACTGCAGATCTATACATGTAATCATTTTTGAAGAGGCCCATACCTCCTTCAGAATGGGGACTATATATAGCTTTGGTGTTTTTTTAATAAATCATTTGAGCCTGAAACATCCTTGTTGTTTACCTGTCCAGCCGATCCAAGCCCTTTTTGGGCCAGTTAGTTGCTCCAAAACTGTAAGTTAGGATAGGAAGAGCAAATTGGTTTATAGCTTGGTCTTTGTTCCTAGATGTCAACATGGTTTTCAGTATTTTAGTCTTCTAAAATATTCCTTACTAAGTTTAATTCACATTTGCTCATGTTTTGTTGTTCCTTCATCAATTCCCCAATATTCATACACTCCCTCTTGCTCTGTTTGTTTTGCACCACATTCCTGTCCCAAACTTATGTTTCCTTCATGCTAAAGCTTTCCTGTTTTAAAGGTTGCTTTTGAATATTTACCAAGACCAAATGACCTCCTTATATCATAGGTTTTAACCACTTTGCTTTCAGTTCCTCATCTGATGAGCTATACAATTTTAAATCATCTGCAAAAAGAAAAGTTTTTATACTTTGCTGCTTTCTGGGAGCCAAATCGTAGCCATGACCTAGTCTAAGTAAACAGCTTAATGGGTTAAAGGCAAAACAAAAGATCAGAGGTGACAGTCACTCTGGAATATCTTCTGCTTTTGTTTATCCCTGGAATAATAATTTGTCCTTTATCATGGCTTAACTGCAAAGTGGTCTGCAACTGTTCCATGGTCGTTGCAATGTAACTGATTAGTGTAGGTTGTATCTTATACATTTTTAAGCACTCTTTTGTTCATGAATGTGCAATACTCTCAAATACTTTTTTGTGGTCTATCCATGCTATATTTACATTATTCCCCATTTTACAGTTCTCCATTATGACATAATTTAACAACAAATGATCATTAGTTTCACATGACTTTCTTTTGTTACCCTTTTGTTCTATTGTCATGATTGAGTTTTCTTCTAAATGACTATAAACTCTGTTGGTATCAATCCCAGTGTAGAGTTTATACAGTGTCAGAAGGCAAGTTATTGGTCCATAGTTCTTAAGATAGCTTGCAGGTTTGCTCTTAAGCAAGATTTGTTTTTTCTGTTAATCATGCTGGTGTCTGTTTAGGGTGTGCACAGATATGGTTCTTACTCAGTGGCTAATTATTCATGTAAAGATGTTAATACTTTTAGTCGTAAGTTGGGTACTACATCTGGGTCTGGGGTTTTCCAATTAGGAGCTTTTAACTTGGAGTCTCTCTGGCCGTTTCTTTCTTTCTGTATGGCAATGTGTATGTTTTCCAAAATAAACATATATTCTTTAATTTTTGTATTTTATCTTCCCATTGCTGCATTCTGAATGTCTCCTAATAATATCTTATACTTAATATTTCTTTCTCTTCCATATTAAACTTAGTATTTTTTTATTGTATCTATTATTATTAGATCTTTGATTTTATCCCTATTTATACTTCTAACTCTAAAATATTGAATAAGTTGCTTAATGGCCACTTCCATCCTTTTTTTTGTTCTTTGTCAGTAAAAGAACATTTGCATAGGAGAACATAACTGGTACTTTAATATCTTCTATAGTTTTGTTTTCTGCTACTGTTTAATGATGTATTTATCTTACAAACCAATACATTCATAACCAGTTCAAATAAAATACTAACTATATATATATATATATATATATATATATATATATATATATATATATATATATATATATATAAACTTTCCACATTTAATTATTTGATATCATTTTAACATTGCCACCCTCTTTTTTTTGTTTTTCTTTTTCTCAGATCGCATAAACACTACCCATAGCTACACATAGTAACAATGTATCCAATGCCCATACTGCTAAACCCTTAAGGCAAACCAGCACATAGCCAGATTTCCTGGTCATTGGTGATTTCTATAGTTACGCTGATGTTTTCCTCACCAGACTGTGCAAGGACAATGCAACTGTTAGCTGCATTTTTGGGGCTGGGATCCATCAAGTCACACAGGCTCTGATGTTATTGATCCACAGGTACCAGTATGATTCTCTCATAGTTCAAATGGGCATTATTGACCTGAAATGTCCCTCCCCTGACTATATGAAGGGAAACATGATAGAACTCACTGATTGTGCCTCAGACAGGTATGAGTCTAGTACTGAGCAGTATACTACCTTTTCCAAGGATGATGCCACATTACCAAGAGAAAATACTTGATTTTAACAATTGACTTAGGTTCTGGTGTCAGTCCAAGTGGGTACCTTATTTGATGGCCTGGGAGGATATGGTTGACAGACCATGCTGCTTTTATCATGGATGGCCTGCGGTTATCCACTCTAGGCTTTAAGATATTGACAAAGACCTTTTTCCACCCCCACAGTGACTTTTTAGGCAATACCAGACTGATAAGCCTACCAATTTAACTGAACCTAAGAAGGAATATTTGAAGGTGGGACTGCTGAGTGCTAGAAGTATTAACAAGAAACCCCACTTCCCTGCAAGCCTTATTTTCCTGGAATGTGTAGTTACCTGTATGGTAATGGAGACAAGGTTTAAAGCTGCAGAGAATACCCCAGCAATACAAGGTTACTTCATCACAGGAGAGAAATAAAGGTGGAGGAGTCTTGGTTTATATTCAAAACAACTTAACATCCAGACTAGCTAAAGTGCATTACCCAGTGGAAATCAAACATGTTCAACTCACCATAAACAGGGTGTTGTATCATATCCTTGCAACCTAGAAGTCCCCCTCCATGTTCCAGGTAACCCATAATACCTCTCTCAATATACTAGAGTCCCTCACCATTCACCCAGATATGATATTCATGGGGATCTCAACTATTCCTCTATAAACTGGGAATCCTATACCACTTTTAATGCACAAGCCCAGCTATTCCTAAACTTTAATACCATTATCCTGGAACAGTTGGTTCATTCACTTACCAGGGGTACAAACAACCTTACCCTTATACTCACAGACATGGGGAGAGCAATGTTCAACCAGTGTAATGTCTTTGCTTATTAGATCTGACCATAAAGCAGTATTACTTGAAATAAAAATTAAATCAAGGCATCCAGCAAAACCAAAAACCTTTAGGAACTATTCCAAGGCTAACCTCTCGATACTAAGCAACACCTTGGCAAAATTACAAGCATCCCCAAACCCAGTAAACACCATAGCATATGCTGAGCTATTTACAAAATCTCTCTACAGCCATACTGATGGCTGTATAGAGAGAGCTGTTCCCATTTGTATTAAGAATAAGACACACTAAAGCCAAGCCACTCCGGTGGAATCACAATATCAGTTGTACAACAGGAGGAACAAAGCCATACATACCAACAGTCCCTTGATCAATCTAAACAGAGAGCTAAGAAGGTTCATTAACACTTCAAAGGATAAAGCTGAAGAAAAAAAAGCTTCTCAGGAAAAAGACAACCATTAAGCTCTCTGCAGCTAAGTCCGTAACCCCAGGGGATATGCTCAAAACTTAGTGTATGTGGCATCACCCCCGCTGAACCAGAAGGCCATTGTCAACCTTTTGGCTGACAGGTTCAGGATAAATTTCTCCCCTCACTCCCACTATATTCCAAAAGAAATACTGCATACCACAATCACACTAACCATTACTAGGGAACAGGTCAGAAGTGCACTTTCCAAGGCCAAAAATATATCAATGGGCCACAAAAACATCCCAGGATGTTTGAGTAGCATGAAACATGACTTCTCCGTTCCACTTGAATCACTTTGCAATTGGGGACTATAGTTAAGGTTTTGTGCCCATGGAAAAGAAGATGGCTACAGTAATTACCCTGCATAAAGGAGGTCCAACCACTTATCTGGGTAATAACAGGCCCATAAGTCTTGCCAACCTTATTTGAAAGACCATGGAAAAAATCATCATGGACATGATAAATGCAGCCATAGGTAACAGCAAACACTGGACCCATCAGGTTTGGCTTTGTTAAAGGAAGGACATGACTACTAAATATTATGGATGTTTTTGAGAGGGTCACCAAACCTTTGGAAGAAGGTAAAACTCTGCACACAGCTTACCTTGACCTGGCTAAGGCTTAGCTACAATACCCCACTAAGGCATTATATTCAAGCTCACTAATTTAGGTATAAACCCTTTTATCACCTGCTGGATAACCAGCTGGTTCACTGATAGGACTCAGGAGGTTAAAATAGGTGAGGCCACCTCCAGCAAGAGGCCAGTCACTAGTGGAGTCCCATAGAGCTCAGTATTGGGCCCACTTCTTTTTGGCATCTGTTTTCTGAAATGGAAGCAAATGCTGAATATTTATGGCTGACTCTGTTTGCAGATGATTGCAAGCTAGGGGTTATCGATTCCCCTGCTCACACTAGCATTCTTCAAGAAGGTCTATCTCTGATTAACAAATGGTGCCACAGTCTTAAAGTGAATGATAAGAAATGCATAATAGTACCCTTTGGCAAGTCAAGTATCCCAGCTAATTACCATATTGATAACACACTCCCTGAGAGTTGACGAAATACTCTGGGATCTGGGTACGCACATAGACAACAGCCTTACCTTCGACCACAACATGACCATAGTGGTGATGAAATCCTTTTATGTTGTGCAACTTATAAGGAAGAATATGGCATCTAGGTCAAAACTGGTCATTATCCCACTGTATTTCACCTTTATCAGACCAGACAATAGAGTACAGTGCTCCATTTGATATGCACTTGTTCAGGCATATGCAGCAACAAGCATGACCTTAGAGGTTCCTTACAAAAAAAATGTAAGGTGTAACAAACCTGCGTTATGCAGAATGCCTTAAAGCTCTTTTCCTGTACTCTGGGTGATCTAGGTCTGGCTTACAAGGCATCCACAAACCCCATAATTATGAATCTCCTACATATTCATAAGTTAGACTACCAGAAATACAAGGTCTAGGGACCTGAATTTTTTCTTAGACCTAAACAGAACATGTTTGAGACAGATGTGTCCCAGAGACTGTCCCTCCTTATAGAACAGGCTTCCCATGCATGTGAAGCTGAGTTCATCTATTACCCATTTTAAGTGTAACCCTAGACCAGTTGATGGAGAACAGGAAGTTTACAATGGGCCTGGCATCCGTGTCCATTATGGAGAGAGGTAGCTTAAAAATGCCTGGCTCTTAATGTCATATTCAGAAATGAGACATCCTTGTTCTTTCAGGAAAACTTGGCTAGGCTTTGAAAGACACCCTCCTAGGTCAAAAATCCTCCACCAATGTTAGATCCATCTTCATAATACATAACCCAGGATTTTTTAAATGTCCTCTCTTTTTTTTTCTTTGTTACATATGCGTAAACTGCTATAATTCTATAAGCTTGCTTTTCCATCTTAGGCCTACAACTGTTACTCTACCCAATATTACCAAGAAAAAATCCAAAATTCATATTGAACTTTTATATAATCTTCTATATGATCACTTTTCTTTTCTTGTAGTCTAAACAATCTCTTTTCCCCGTAACTTGTTTACTTGTAATCTCTCCTTTTCTGTTAAAATTCTTGTATTTTCCAGTATATCTGCATCAAGTGTTAGGCTCCATTCTGATACACCTGATATTCTTTTTATATTATATTATTTATACTGCTCACATTTATTGCTAAAAATCTGTTTTTATTGATTTATTTTCCCTTTATTTTACCCTTTGCCTTTTTTTTATTTTGTTTCTTACCTAATCCTTCAAATCTCTTCCTCTCATCTTTTACACGTTTTCCAGTAGAAAGTTTTGTCTTCCCATAACCACTGTTCAACTAATTTCTTCTTCTTCACTTGTTTCTATCATTACTTCATGCCCTCCTTTTTATCTTTTACTTGTATACCTTCTACTAACTAATCATCTAGCATCTGTTCTTGCTTTTTACCTTTATCTCTTTCTATTTCCTCTTATTCATTCTCATACTTTCTCCCCATTTTCCCTTAGATTCTTTTGTATTTTCCTTGCAATCCATGCATACGTGACCTGTATTTTCACATTTTAAACATTTTAGTTCACATCTTTTTTTATTATACCCCACTTTGCCACAAATATAACATTTCCTTTTGTCACAGTTAAATTATCACTTTTTCGACAAAAAAAAAAAATGTTGGCCCCAATATTTTGCGCTACCTTTGATCCATGTACATTTATAAAACTTGGAATATATATGATTTTCATTTTCTATTTTTAATACAACACTCCTAAACCCCTAGGCCATAAATCTGTATTATCCTGCATTTTTCTAATGTCTATAACATTTAAATGCAGTCATTAAATAGTATTTTAGTGCTGCTTCTACTTCAGTTGCAAACTGAACATAAATTTTCTTTTTTTGTCGCTATTAAATGTTTGCAACACATACAAATTTGATGGATTATAATTTTTCTTTAATTCATATTGTTCCAAAAAATTTCTCCATTTGCTGCCCTGATTCAAATATAATGTCACAAAAAGTATCTTTATTAATATGAGTTTAATTCTATTACCCCTTTTGGTGAAATACCCAGTGGGTACTGTTTTATCTCAAGTGTTATACCTGCCCAACTTGTTTTCTTCTTTACAACTTATTCTTACTAAATGTTCATTTCTGCTTAATTCTGACATCTTCTCTTCTTTCTCCCCTTTTCAAAATTTCTGCATACAACTTCTCTCATCACTTTAGTCCACTTCTTCAATTCACTCCATAATATTTCCCCACAAAATTGCCTTCTCACTTTCTGGCTCAATTTGGATAAATAAATTCTGTACCCCTTCCATATTGGAAGGTTGTAATAATACATGCATTCTGTGTCTTGCTCTCCACCTTCAACAACTGCTCCTGGAGAGGGTGTGGCCAAGATGGTGGCTTGGTAACAGCACAATAACTTGGCTCTTCTATCTAAAAACTATTTCTGACAGGAATTTTCAATTTTAAGTTGTATCTGGCTGAATATTTGACACCAATCTACATCCAAACCTTTTGAAAACTACTGTGGAACTTTGTATCTTCTGACATTTTAAAAATCCTGTCATTTTCAACCTGACAAGATACAGGCTTCTCAGCTGCTCGGAATGATGCACAGAATTTTTTTCACAGGACACTTCACTTAAAAAGCAGCTGCAGTCTTTGTCTAACATTCAGGATTTACCATTAAAAACTGACAACATGGACAACAAACTAAATGTCTTTAAAGGTAAATATTCAGAGCAACTGGAACAGCTACAAGAAATAATTATGCAGCATAAATCTCAGATCTCCACTATAGAAGAATCTCTCAATGATATGGAAGACAGACTTTCTGATGGAGAACAGTTTTTAATAAAACAAAATGCATCTTTATTGGATAAGATAGTCTAGAAAATAGATCAAGTAGAAACAACCTAGAAATCTATGGGCTCCCAGAGAAATTTGAAGGAGACAACATGATTCATTTTCTTACATCTTGGATTGCATCTACATTAAATCTACATGAATCTCTCTCTTATGGCAATGAAAGAGCCCATAAATCTCTAACTACACCAAGAATATCTGCCAAAGTAAATAAAAAGCCTAGAGCTACAATAGTGAAGTTTTTCTCCAGGTGAGAGAAAAAACTTGTATTAAAACTGCCTGGGCAAACACACCAGTTAAATTTTCAAGACATTGTAATCAGATTTGATTGATTAATCTTCAGCTGTGATGAAAAAAAAAAAAAAAACTAGAGGATTATTTTCCCTGATAAAAGCATTAAAAAGAAGCAGCTCAAAACAAAAATCTTTTATTTCCAGCTAAGCTGAAAATGTGTTTTACCAAAGGCATAAAAATTTTTCACTCAGTGGAACATAACTGCTACTAGTGTTATTATCCATAGTGCGAGTACTTTTTCCCCGCGCTAGCTAAGCAGCCTGCAATGTTTTTGTTTTATTTCTCTATTTGTCCCTTATTTTCTCCCACCCACTAAGCTACAGACTATATATAAATATTATTTGCCACTAGGTGGCACTGCTTATCCATCATCTGAGAAAGATCACTTTCTCTCCACCTTCTCTCCAGCTCTTCCTACTCCGTTCGTCATACGGGCTCACTCCACTCCCCTACCATGCCCCAGTACAACTACATGTATAGCTCTCTAACCAATCACATATAAACCCCATCCATCAAATTAAGTCCCTCCCTCTCTCTACACCCTATCACTATCCTAGGCCTATTGTCATACACCAACCCACCACCCACTACTTGTAGCACCCTCCACCCTTCTATATCCCTGTGGATACCCCCTGACACATTCCATTGTAATCCTTACCTCTCATACTTAACCATCTCTCTTCCTACACTTCCCTCTCACTTAACTCTCACTCTGTCTCCCACCATACAAACAAAACCTGCCTGTGCTCTACCTCCCTTATTTCTAAGCCTAATCCTCTTCTGCCTTCTGTACCTTACTAGTCTCCCACACATTCAGCACTCTCCTCCCTTTCACACAACTGCAATTTACATTAAAAAGACTTTCCCTTTACAACCCAAGCCTCCCACCAACTCTACAAACATAATGCATCTTTTCTATTACAAAGGAAGCTCTTCCTTGCTCATAGTAAACCACTTCCCATACCCAGCAAACTCATCTCATTAGATTCCAACATCTACACCTATGACCCATTAGAACATAGATACCTATCCATACCGTACTCAAAATTTATCACCCTCTTCCTCCTCCGTTCTAGAGACATGCACCCTAACCCAGGGCCATCACACAATTTCACCTCTAAACCACATTTACATAGCTCTTCCCTGCACCACAAATCTCTTCTCCTTACCACACTTAATGCCAGGAGCCTTGGTAATAAAATACCTTCCTTTCATGCATGGATCTCTCATAACAAACCAGATATTCTCTTTATCACAGAAACCTGGCTAAAACCACACACAAAAGGTACCGAAATTACACCCCCAACTATAAACTTAGAAATGACATTCCCCAAAAGAAAGGTGAAGGAGTAGCCTTACTCTTCTCCTCCTCCTTAACAGCAACACACTACACTAAGCCCATACCTTCATTTGACACTGCCGAGCTAACCCTCACCCTTCTCAAAGTAAACAACAATAAAACTTTATGCATTGCCTCCCTGTACATTTCTCCTGGTAACAATATCCCTATACTAGAAGATATTCTCATTTGGTTCACTTCCATCATAAATAATGAGACAATAATCCTAGTAGATGTCAACATAAATTGGTCTTCCATTGACTCATCTGCCCTTCTCAAAGCATCAGCCTATATCAATTCACACAGCTAATCAAAACCCTTATTAGACCAAATAAAGATTACACCACAGGTAGCATCCTTGACTGGATACTAGTCTCCCACCCAGACCGAGTTTCTGATAGTGGAACTCTCCCAGGCACCCTAAGTGACCATCTCCCTGCGTACATACGCCATTCCCCCTCCACCCTCCTCCTTCAGCACAAACACATTACCACCCACAACATGCAAAACTTCAACCCCTAATTTTCTCTGCCTTAAAACAGACTGGAACCCTCTAAAGTCCCTCCCTTTAGATGCTGTTGTCTCACTTTTCAATAGAATATTCACTGATAAACTTAACCACTTAGCCCCCTGTAGAACCAAAAACTTGGATCCAAAACAGCCCCCTGGTTAACTAAAGACACAAAACTTCTTATGCATCACCAAGATAAAATCTGGAAATATGATCAAAAATGCAAAACTCCCAACTTTCTTGCTGAATACAAGCAACTGCGAAATCAAGTAAAAAACAAATAGCCACTGACCACAAATCGTACTACCTTAAACTTCAAAATAATCAAAAAACCAAACCCCCAAAAATTTGGAATAGTATTGCAACAATACTATCCCCAGGCAAAAAAGAGAACCCTTGCCCTGACCCAGACACACCAGACCTCCATCTAGCTACCCAATTCAACTCCTTATTCATTGACTCCATAGGCAAACTCGCCTCTTCTTTCCCTAACAACATCCCTCCAACTTAGCTGAAACCAAAAACTCAACACCCAAAACCCTGAGTCCTCCCCTTTTACTCTCAAATCCATTCCTACCCACACTATAAAAAAGCTCCTACAAAAGTTAAAACCTTGCTCTAATGCCCCAGATGACATCCCATCCAACTTTCTCCAACTAGCTGCTGATGGCATAGCCCTTCCAATCAGCATCCTAATCAATCACTCCACTCAGGAGTCCTATGTACCATACCTCTGGAAAAAAGCCTTCATCATCCCCCTCCATAAAAGAGGTACAAACTGTTCAATCTCCAATTTTCACCCTATTGCTATCCTATCCCCTATCTCTAAGATACTCGAAAAATGTATTTACCTCCATCTATTATCCTACCTACTGGACCACTAACTCCTACCCAACACGGGTTTAGACCAGGACATAGCACCACCACTGCCCTTCTTTCCTTCCTCGAAATCATTAACTCTGCTTGTGACTCTGGGCACATAGTTTCTACCCTCCTCCTAGACTTATCCAAAGCTTTCGACACCATCTCTCATGAGCTTCTGCTTTCTAAACTCTCCCATCTTAATTTATCCTCCTCTCCTATCAAATGGTTCACCAGCTCTCAGCCAGGGAACAAGCTGTAAAATGGAACTATTGCACTTCCTCCTCCTTTCACACCCCAAAAGGTGTACCCCAAGGCTCTATCTTGGGTCTTTTACTATTTAATATTTTCATCAATGATTTCCACGAAAAGATCCCCAATGCTAAACTGGTGCAGTACGCAGACGATTCCACTATCATCTGCTCAGCCAAAACTCTTCCCTTACTAATAAATCTTACTCAAGAGGCTTTCTCCTGCACTGAGTCCTGGATGCTTGACAATCATCTAGCCCTAAATGCCTCCAAATCCAAAATAATGATATTTAATCCTTCTAGACATACTGCTGTTGACAAAGCATCCTTCTCCATACTTAGCCTAAACAAAACATCTATTGAAATAGTTCCCCATACAAAACTTCTGGGCGTCCTTATCGTTGACTAGCTAAAATTTGACATCCACCTACAAACCAATATTAAAAAGACTCATCAAAAACATGGAATGCTTTATAGACACAGACACAACCTTTCTCTGTCTTCTAGACAACTCCTGTCTACCACCTACCTCCTACCCTCCCTTTTTGTATGGAGCTCCACTACACTCTGACCTCCAATCATCCCTAAAATCTAAACTTTCCTCATGTTATAATACAATTTCAAAGTTTCCCACAGGATCCAAATCCTCTACTCACCATTGTAACTCCCTACATGCTCTAAATTGGTTGGAGCTCCCAGGCTACCTAAATTTCATTCAACTAACTACAGCACACAAGCTGATTTTCAAACCTTCTAACTGTCCATCACTCTCCATCCCTAAAACTTCACCAGCCACATAGAATACGTAGATCCACAAATCAGAACCTCTTAGAACTTTACAACCCTTTATACGCACCAGGGCAACTTCTAATATCATTCTCCCTTGCTAGATTATGGAAACCCCCCCCACATTAGAACCACCCCAAACCTACCCTCCTTTAAAACCCTACTCCACTCTCACCTCTCCTCCCTCTGGGAATGCTCCTGTACCCATCCTACCTGATTCCTGACACCTATCCCTACTCTATTCTACTCACAATCTCTGCCACAGCTTCAGTTCCTCTCTAAAATTCCTTTGCCTAAATACATATAGCTGTATTAAATGAAGATAAATTTGGTTTTGTAAATATCTTATTTGTATTGTATTAAATGAACATGAATCTGTTGTTAAATATCTTATAAGTGATTGACTCAGATATGTAAAATCTTGTCCTTCTGTATATTGAATGTTAAACTGTTGTTCTTATATGCTGTACTAATACATTGTATATTATCTTTCTGTCTGGAGCCTTTCTCTTCTGGCCTCCATTGAAAATGGGCTACCTTGGTCCAATGGACTTTCCTGGTTAACAGACTGAAATAAATTTGGCTACGCAATATTTATTAAATATAAATATATTATATCAAGTGGAAGCTATGGATTAGACTACTATTACTTTTAAAAGACATGTTGAAAAGAATGGATGGAAATCTATGGAACAAAAGAAAAAATTGAAGGACAACTAAAACATTAATTCTGTCTGTTCTATTGTTTACAATCTTAATATGATGTTGCCCTCCTTTCAAAAACCTTGATTTAAACACAATGTATAATAAATGTTACCTTTGAATTTCATGCAAAACAAAATGTATTCTTCAGGACATCGAAGAAAAAGGTAAAAAAAATGTTTTGACTAATATATTTCTATATAGCAATACCTAAATCTCCATCTTTATTCAGTTGCTAGCAGTAAGTGTTAAAAGATATTAGCTTTATTATGAATTACCATCAAATATCTGTTTATATTGCTACTCTTTAAACAAAAACAATTATAGTAAACATGCAGTGTGGATGCTTATACATCTTTGGTAGATTAATGTACTTATGTTTAACTTTTCTTTCTTCCTCTTATTTAGTAGATGGTAATAAATATTAACAGGTTTTATTAACTTTTTGTTATGAACCACCCTCATATATTTCTGTTTATATTACGATTCTTTTAACAAAAGCACTTATAGTAGATATACAGTGTAGATGCTTAACTGTCTTAAGTAATATACTCAAATTAATATACTTCTTTATTATGCCTAGCTTTTCTTCTTTTCTTTATTATAACTATGGCTCTTTTAATATATAATTTGAATTAACAAAATGGATTAAGTGGGCCGAAGTTTTGAATGGAGTTCATTGGTTGACTGTTCTGGAATTTGTGGGATCTGGGTTTTGTTTTGTTTTGTTTTTTGGCGTTTTGTGTTTCTTTTCAACTTTGTTGCCTGTATGCTCGTGACATACTTAAATTTCTTCAGTAGCTTACTTACAGTTCCACAGTTTCCCACTGAGCTCATGAGACAGATTTTGCTTTTGTAAATCCCTTCTAAAGCAGCACGGTATGAAAGCAGCATTGTGAACTATTCCTGTTGCTCTAGATGTACTAGTAATGATGTTAACCTTAAGGTTAAAGGTTGCATATGAGCCATTTGGATTTTGTTCTAATCCATAAGCGTTTAAATATTTTCTTTGTTATTGAAGTCAAAGAAAGTGTGAGCTAACTTTTGAATATTATATTCTAAGACTGGAATTAAACAGAAAAGAAGGGGAATAGAAGAAGAATGAGGGAGGAAAAAAATGAAAAGAAAGGGGAAATGTAATAAGTTTCATTTAGAAGTCTAGTAAGTCCTTGGACTCTCTTTCTCGTATTGTTTTGTGTGTCACTAATAAGGATCAAAAATTTGTTGATTGACCTAAAGTTGTTATGGTAGTATAACAGGAAAGTAAGGTAAATAGAGGTACACATTTGTTAATCTAAATTAATATACAAGTAAACAATTGACAGCAGTAAATGAGTTTCCTTTAAAGGGTCCATTTTTAATTTATTTAGTATAGCAGTGTGATATGACATAGAGGGGAAGTGCAATACAAATTTAACTGTTCTAAATTATACCAAGGATATATTTTTATTACATACAAAGTTAGTAGAGTGGTACAATTTTGTAATACAAAAATCATTTACATTTACAAAGGTTTGCTTGGTGTTCAGCACAGAGTTTTCTAATTATATACATTGAATTATATTATGTATATATGTGTGTGTGTGTGTGTATTTAAATATATGTATTTATGTGTCTGTGCACAGGCAGACATGCACAAGTGTGTGTTTATGGAAAAGGAATGTGTCTAGCAATGTCAAATGTATTATATCACACAGAACTCTGTAGTGTAAGTCTGATATCAAAACACAAAGTACTGGTGGGCAATGTGTGCATGAAATTGAAATCATTAAAAGATGTCCACTCAGATGTGAGCCTGGACCTGCAAGTAACATCTGAGTTACACTAACATATATAAAGAATGTCCTATAACAGTTCTGCTAACAAATGTGCTGAATGCTTTACCATTAATGTTTTATTTTTCATATCAACATATTTGTAAGGCATATATTATGTTGTTAGATTCATGTGTCCTTCCATATTTCTATGACAAATGTTTATTTTTCCATTTTACAGATGACTATAGATACATTTAGTGATATATTTTATTCAGAAGTATTACAGAGGTCTCAATTTATGCTGAGCTTACATTTTATAATTATGTAAGTGTTTAAATGCATGTATAGTCTATTAGATAGAGAGCGCTTTGATGTACATAGAAGACATGGTTAGAGGGATTGCTTAGATGGTATTTCTGTTAAAGAATGGGGTTTCATACATCATAGTGTTAGGTTTTGTTTGTTTCTTTCGGCTTTTCCCAGTTAGGGGTCGCCACAGCGGAACTCCAGTCCACTAATGATTGGTAGTTGATTTTTACATGCCGAGTTACCAGCCCTGACACACAACCTTTAATGAAGGTATGCCCATTCACGCATGTCTCCACGCAGGAGACGCTCCATCTGAGAATTGAACTTGACAGCGTCTTACTTGAGAGACGACAACGCTACCGCAGCACCACCACCACGAGTTTGGGTTGATTAATCAGTTCACTAAGTTTGTAGATCTGAGTTACTAATTGTTGGAGTCTTCCTGAATTATTTACATGACTTTATTATATGAATATTTAATATTTTCTCTAAACTCATAATTTCTCATAATTGTATAAGACTGTTTAAATTCCTATAATATGAGCATGAAGTGCTTATATATTAACGTTAATGGACTAAATATTAAAAGGAGAAGCTTATTTAAGTATCTTAATTTAAACCTCATTTGGTATTTCTTCAAGAAAAGCACATTTTAAGAGGACATAAACTAAATGTTAATAATTACATAGGTTTAGTAAGCTCTCATTTTAAACAGAAGAAAAGAGGTTTAGCAATACTGTTGAGCAATTTGAATTTAACTCCTAGAATCATTAATGTATTTGATTCTTTTTTTTAATTTTTCCAGATATTTTGGGATTCTAATATCATGATGGGAATGGACCCCATTCCTAAGTCAAAGTACAATTAAAGTTCTTGAAATTAGTATTGTTTCAATCTTTGATGTCAGCAAGAAGTTCTCTTTGTAGCACCTGCATTTGCCCAGTAATGAATCCTCCTGCAATTCATATGGAGCTGCATGTACTGGTAACATATCTTAATACGATTGTAGATTATTTACAAGACCCATTGCTCCTACTACTATTACGACTGTCTAGGTATCTTTCTTTCACATTGCCCTCGCTTCTGCCTGCAAGTCCTGATGTTTTCTGACTTTTTGTCTCTCTGTATGCAAGATACTGTAGTCACTGGGTGTGATGATTTCAATGATCAATGCTAATTTTGTCTTCTTTTCATGGACCACTATATGTGGTTTTCTAGCATCTATCTTAATAGCTGTTGGTAATGGATGATCCTATGTGATGCAAACTTCATAATTTTCTATGTTGCTTTCTGGCTCATGTTTCCAGTGTTTTTCAGCCCTCTCAAAACCATAATGTTTGCACAATTCCCAGTGGAACAATCTTGCCATATTATTATGCCTTTCAGTACACAGCCCTTCTGCCATTAGTATGTCACAACCAGCAGTGAGGTGTACAACTGTTTCCAATTTGGTTTTATAAAACCTGCATTTGTCTGTTTCTCCTACATGTTTAATGGAGTTTGTAAATCAATGTGTATGCAGTCCACCATCTTGGGCCACCAATATTAATCTTTCTTCTCTTTGTTTGAATTTGCCTCTCCTTAACCATTCCTGTGTTTGTTCCTGATCAACATGAAGTTCTTCCAGAAGTTTTCTATACTTGCAACTATATTTATGCATTTTCCATATTTCTTGCCTTCTCATCTGGTCCTTCACCTTGTATTCTTTCTTTAGCACATTCAGTTGCTGCCTGATTTTTATCTACTTTTGGTTTGATTTCCATTCCTGCTTGACATCAATATGCTTCTGTTAGATTAAGTAGAGAAGTCATCTTAGATTTATTCTCCTCATGTTTCAAAACATTCACTATGGGTCTTATGAGGTCCCACGATTGCAGATCTATACATGTAATCAATTTCAAGGAGGCCCATCCCTCCTATGGAACAGGGAATATATAATCTTGGTATTCACTGACTTTTATAAATCATTTGATGAGCATGAAGCATCCTTCTTGTTTTCCTATCCATTCTATCCAACACATTTTGGGGCCAGTCATTCGCTCCAGAAATGTAAGTTAGGACAGGAAGAGCAAACTGGTTTATAGCTTAGATTTTGTTCCTAGATGTCAGTGCTGTTTTCAGGATTAAGTCAAGTCTTCTAAAGTATTCCTAACTAAGCTTTATTCACATTTGTTCATGTTTTATTGTTGGTCCTTCAATTCCCAAATTATACACTCCCTCTTACTCTAGTTTTTTTATATCACAATCTTGTCCCAAACTGATGTTTCCCTGGTGCTGCAGTTTTCTTGCATTAAAGGTTGCTTTTGCACATTTATCAAGACCAAATGTCATTCTTATATCATATGAAAAAAATTTGATAGCTTGCAGTTGTGCTTTCAGTTCCTCATTTGGTGAGCTATACAGTTTTAAATCATTGACAAAGAAGATAAGTCTTTACACACTGTTTTCTAGGGGCCAAATTATAGCCACAGCCTAAGCAGTTAAGTAGACAGTTTAATGGGTTAAGGGCAAAACAGAATAGCAGCGGTGACAGTGTGTCACCCTGGAATACCCCCCTTTGAATTTTTATCCCTGGGATAATAATTTGTCCTTTATCATGGCTTAATTGCAAAGTGGTCTGCCATAGTTTCATGGTCACTGTAATGTAGTCGATCAGTGTAGGGTGTATCTTACACATTTTTAAGCACTCTCTTATCCATAAATATGGGATACTATCAAATGCTTTTTTGTAGTCAATCTATGCCATACTTAGATTCTTCCCCTTTTTTACAGTTCTCCACTAAGATTTATTTACCAACAAATGATCCTTTGTTCTATATGTCTTTACTGCCCTTTTATTCTACTGCCATAATTGTTTTGTTTTAAATGACTATAAACTCTGTCAGCATGAGTTTTTGTGTATAGTTTATATGTCATCTAGATACCGCGGTGGTGCAGCGATTAGCTTTGTTGCCTCACAGCAAGAGGTTCTCTGGTTCGATTCTCTGCTGGAGCGCCTTCTGTGTAGAGTCTGCATATCCTCCCCACAGTTGAGTGACATTTAAAGACATGTAGGTAGGTGCGTGCGTGAATGAGTGTGCCTTCTTTGAAGATTGGGCATTGGGCTGGCACCTCGGCACCATAAAAATCCACTGCCAATCATTAGCGGACTGGAGTTCTGCTTTGGCCGACCCCTAACCGGGAAAAGCCGAACAACATTAATTTTAGTTTATAAGTCATCTGAAGGTAAGCTATTGGTCTATAATTTTCAGGGTAGGCTGCAGGTTCACTCTTAAGTAGGAGCATTGTTTTTCCTGTTAGCCAGGTTGGTGTCTGTTCAGGGTTTGCATATAAATAATTCTCACTAATGGCTAAATCTTCATGAAGATGGTAGTACTTTTAGACAAAAGTTGGGTACTGCATCTGGGCCGGGAGTTTTGCAATTAGAGGCTTTTCTTAACTTTGTTGCAATCTCTCTTGGTGTTACTTAATTCCATTTCATGTTCTGTACCTTTAAACTTCGTATTCTTTCTTTTGCTGCATTTATCCATTTAGCATCTTTATCTTCCACAGGATCTTAATAGGTACATCTCCAAAATGCATCTATTTCTTTCTTTTTTTTTGGTGTCTTTCAATTCCTTTTACCTTGTTTACCAATTCTCTATAAAACTTTTTTGATATAATAAAGTGCTTATTTTGTACTTTTCCTTTATATTTATCTGTGTATCTTCTAAATTTTTCCACCTGAGCTGAGATTTTTTGTTTATTTGTGCTAGTGCATGATCATCCTTGTTTGTTGCTTTTGTCACATCTTTCTTAGTATTTTTGTTGATCTGTTCCCTCTTCTATGCTCTTCTAACAGTGACACTTTTATCTTAATTGCTTTATAGTTTTCTCTAGTTGATAATTCCATGATGGTATTCAATGTCTCCCCTTCCTTTCCATCACTACTCTGTGATCTTGTGGTAGAACTTTCAGTTATTAATTTAGCTGCACAGTAATATATCCTGTTTACTTCTGTTACATCACATGGATCTGTATGGACACTCCTAATTACTGTTTTCATTTGTTTTATCAAACTTGTGACTTTTTGGGTTTTATTGACCTTATACAGTCTATTTCTTTCATTTATCTTAGTATGTCTGTGTCTGTTAAATCAAGCAACTCTTCTCTCAGCTCATTTTCTTCTGAACTGAGGGCACATTTTTTGTTTTCCATTTCCTGCAGGCATTCTATAGAAAGTTCTGTAGTATCTTCCTGTGGCACATTCTCTCCAATTTTATCCTGTGCCATCCGTTGCTCTGTCATCAGGGAACTCACTGGCCTGTCACTCCTTAACAGTGACTGCATCAGAATATCCACAGTTTCCTGTTCTTTCCCTTGCAGTTTAGCTTCAAGTGAATGTTTATACTGCTTTCCTGTGGAAGGCTCCAAAATATCTTCATATGGCACCTGACCAGCTCCTTCCTGTTATACTGGTTTCCCCTTAATTTGTATATCCATTACTCTATTCTGTTGTTGTGCTTTCTGAATTACATTTTCTACACTGAAACCATAACTTCAGTTTTTATTTCTTTAACTTCTCCATTACTAATTTCCTTTTCTGATTTCCCTCTTTGTCTTCATATTTTTGTATTGTAAAGTTTCCCATGTCCGGATGCCTTTGCCTGTATTTCTCTTCAAATATCTTTGGAGATGCCTTCTTTATATTGATTAATTTGGCTTTCTCCTTTGCATAAATATTGCACCATATCAAATCTCTCTTTCCCATGTCCATATTTCTTTTTTATACTTTTCAAAAATCTCTAGGTTTTGTTGTTCATATTTTCACACTTCCTGCTTCTTTTTCTAAACAGATCAAAATTTCTTTATCTATATACTGTTTTTCACAAATGTGCTGTATTAATGAATAGATTTTTTGTTTGAAGCTTCTGACAGTTTTTCTTGTGGAAGTATTTCTTTCCTGTAATTTCTCTCATTTTGTACCTTTTCTGTCTAGAAATTCTGGGCCTTTTGCATAATAGTAATGATACATAATTTCTTTCTTATACTCAGTAGTCCACTTAATCATCTTTATGGCTCTTGTTTGGCCTATCGGTTTTTGTGATTTTTGTGGACTACTACTTCCTTCTACAACAGGGGTCCATTCTCCCCTGGGCCTGGCTTTGCCCCATTGTAGGAATGTTTCTGTATTTTGAAGATTCTACACTGTCATCTTTTCCAGTCTTGCCACCAGTGTGCCTACCAGGATTGGACACACTCTCTCTCTCAATTTGTAATCTACTAATGTCCATGATATATGCTATATAAATGCAAGCTATATATCAGTGTCATCTTGGTGAGATTTTGTGAAAAACAGGGTCCACTCCGTGAATGTACTCAACAAGACATAAGGATGTATTCAGTTTCAGCAATAATACTCTCCTTTACTTGCTGACATCTCTCTCCATTCGAACCCCAACATTTCTTCATTTGGTATGATTCTTCTGGTATGATTTATTTAGTGTCTTTTGAAATAAACCGAAAGGTAATACATTAACATATATTGGATACCTGGTATAGGTACTAAAACAGTTAAACATGAGTTTGAATACATGATTCATTATGCTAAAGGGAGTATAATACTGGCAGGTGATTTTTAGTTGCATTGTGGATGACAAGGATACTGATAAAATTTGCAAATGTAGGAAAACTGCCGCTTCAAGGGCACTTATGAAATTCATTGATAAAACAGTTATCAAAGACATTAATGATTTTGCAGAGCCAAATTCATTATTTTTTTTTTTACATAATATTCCCATCAACATAAGTTTCACATTAGAATAGACAGGGTACATCTTCCAAATGACATACTAACAAAATTAAGTTATAACATACCCGTTGTCTGATCACAATGCAGTTATTTTTGGATTAGAAATTGTCCCAACACAGAGACACTTCACAAACAGAACAAAGAAAATTATTAAATCTAATCAAATAAAAGAGATTTACATACCAGGTACAAAGAGAAAAGTTAATGAATGACCACTAGTGAAGAAACCAGTTCAAAAAACAACTCGGCCAGTAAATCCAAAACTTAATTTTTTGCATTAGAATAGCTATAAAACACAAAAAATTCTTCTCTAGTGCCTCGGTCAATGCCTTTAACAGAGTATAACCTTACTTTTCAACATCTTCAGTTATATGCAAAAATACAACCAATAAAACAATTCATTGCAAGAGCCATTTCCAATTAAGCGCTCTATGTAACCCCTTAGGGTGTAAATTATCAAATTTTAAAATAAAAATTGCTTTTTTATGTTGTAATTTGCTTTTTAAACATGTGCCCGTTGCACAATGAACTTTTTCTATAATAGTACCTCTTTGTCTTCTTATTTTTGTATTGTAAAGTTTCCCATGTCCGGATGCCTTTGCCTGTATTTCTCTTCAAATATCTTTGGAGATGCCTTCTTTATATTGATTAATTTGGCTTTCTCCTTCGCATAAATATTGCACCATATTAAATCTCTCTTTCCCATGTCCATATTTCTTTTTTATACTTTTCAAAAATCTCTAGGTTTTGTTGTTCATATTTTCACACTTCCTGCTTCTTTTTCTAAACTGATCAAAATTTCTTTATCTATATACTGTTTTTCACAAATGTGCTGTATTAATGAATAGATTTTTTTGTTTGAAGCTTCTGACAGTTTTTCTTGTGGAAGTATTTCTTTCCTGTAATTTCTCTCATTTTGTACCTTTTCTGTCTAGAAATTCTGGTCCTTTTGCATAATAGTAACGATACATAATTTCTTTCTTATACTCAGTAGTCCACTTAATCATCTTTATGGCTCTTGTTTGGCCTATCGGTTTTTGTGATTTTTGTGGACTACTACTTCCTTCTACAACAGGGATCCATTCTCCCCCGGGCCTGGCTTTGCCCCATTGTAGGAATGTTTCTGTATTTTGAAGATTCTACACTGTCATCTTTTCCAGTCTTGCCACCAGTGTGCCTACCAGGATTGGACACACTCTCTCTCTCTCTCAATTTGTAATCTACTAATGTCCATGATATATGCTATATAAATGCAGGCTATATATCAGTGTCATCTTGGTGAGATTTTGTGAAAAACAGGGTCCACTCCGTGAATGTACTCAACAAGACATAAGGATGTATTCAGTTTCAGCAATACTACTCTCCTTTACTTGCTAACATCTCTCTCCATTCGAACCCCAACATTTCTTCATTTGGTATGATTCTTCTGGTATGATTTATTTAGTGTCTTTTGAAATAAACCGAAAGGTAATACATTAACATATATTGGATACCTGGTATAGGTACTAAAACAGTTAAACATGAGTTTGAATACATGATTCATTATGCTAAAGGGAGTATAATACTGGCAGGTGATTTTTAGTTGCATTGTGGATGACAAGGATACTGATAAAATTTGCAAATGTAGGAAAACTGCCACTTCAAGGGCACTTATGAAATTCATTGATAAAACAGTTATCAAAGACATTAATGATTTTGCAGAGCCAAATTCATTATTTTTTTTTTTACATAATATTCCCATCAACATAAGTTTCACATTAGAATAGACAGGGTACATCTTCCAAATGACATACTAACAAAATTAAGTTATAACAAACCCGTTGTCTGATCACAATGCAGTTATTTTTGGATTAGAAATTGTCCCAACACAGAGACACTTCACAAACAGAACAAAGAAATTTATTAAATCTAATCAAATAAAAGAGCTTTACATACCAGGTACAAAGAGAAAAGTTAATGAATGACCACTAGTGAAGAAACCAGTTCAAAAAACGACTCGGCCAGTAAATCCAAAACTTAATTTTTTGCACTAGAATAGCTATAAAACACAAAAAATTCTTCTCTCTAGTGCCTCGGTCAATGCCTTTAACAGAGTATAACCTTACTTTTCAACATCTTCAGTTATATGCAAAAAAACAACCAATAAAACAATTCATTGCAAGAGCCATTTCCAATTAAGTGCTCTATTTAACCCCTTAGGGTGTAAATTATCAAATTTTAAAATAAAAATTGTTTCTTTATGTTGTAATTTGCTTTTTAAACATGTGCCCTTTGCACAATGAACTTTTTCTATAATAGTACCTTTTAACTTACTAGCATCACTTTTATGGTACATTTTAAAATGTAGCCCTAAAGGGCTTTCAACTTTTGTATTTTTAATATTTCTTAAATGTTCTAAATATCTAACTCAAAAACTGCATTTAGTTTCTCCTATATAAAATAAATCACATTCACATTTAAGTACATATATACATATAATGGCTCTTGCAACAGATTTTTTAATTGTTTTATTGGTTGTGTTTTTGTATATAACTGAAGATGTTAAAAAAGTAAGGTTATACTCTGTTAAAGGCATTGATCGAGGCACTAGAGAGAAAAATTCATGTTTTATAGCTTTTTTTAGTGCAATAAATTGCATTTTGAATTTATTGGCTGAGTTGTTTTTTGAACTGGTTTCTTCACTAGTGGTTGTTCATTATCTTTTCCTAATGACCAGTGATCCGTCATTGCAGATTCCCAGAATTTTTAGAGATGATTTGGGAGACAACACTCAAAGAACTTTGGAGCAGTATATAATGCAGGTGGGAGAACGTTCATCTGATAGCGTTAAATCCTGTACCTACACCTAAACATGGTGAAACACAAAAGATTTGGGATAAATTGTTGTCAGAAGGATGCCAGAAATGGACAACTAATCCTTTTACTGCTGTGGGACAGAATCAAGCTATAGTTCTAACCCTAAGGGGTTAAATAGAGAGCTTAACTGGAAATAGCTCTTGCAATGATTTTTTTAATTGTTTTATTGGTTGTGTTTTTGTATATAACTGAAGATGTTGAAAAGTAATGTTATGCTCTGTTAAAGGCATTGACCGAGGCACTAGAGAGAAGAATTGTTCGTGTTTTATAGCTATTTTAGTGCAATAAATTGTGTTTTGGATTTACTGGCTGAATCGTTTTTTCAACAAAGAGAAAAGTTACTGATTTAAATAATATTCTGGAGGCATTTACAGCTCATTTCAATGCACTTAAGCTATCAAATTCTGAAATGACAGTAAGTATTCCTTGGTAAGCATATTGCTAGCATACTAACTCAGGAGTAGAAAGACCTCCTAGATAAACCAATTACAATGACTGAACTGAAATCACAAATAAATTGAAAACAAATAAAGCCCTGGGTTCGCATAATAATTTACCTGAAATGTATAATTTTTTTACAGGGGAAGCAGCAACTTTGTTATTCAGAGTATATACTTCAGTTAAAGAAAACATAATTATACCCGCTTCATGGAAATATTCTTTAATATCCTTGATTCTAAAGTCTGGTAAAGACAATAAATTGTTCTTCATATAGGCCTATATCCTTATTAAATGTAAATTACAAAATGTTTGCGGCAATACATACTAACAGAATTGAACACTTTTTCTGCTTTTTAATACAGGAAGATCAAACTGGTTTCATAAAAGGGAGAAAGACACATGATATTAAAAGAATTCTTACATTAATTGAACATATTAAATGTTGACAGAAAGATCTGACCATAGTAAGCTTAGATATTAACAGCTGTTTTGATTTAGTGAATTGGAAATATTTACTTTTAGTTTTAGGTGAATATAAACTTCCAAAAACTACTACTACTTTAATCAAATCATTACATGAAAATCCATTAGCCTATATTTAGTTAGGGTCTCACAGTTCTAGACCTATTACAATTACTAAAGGAAACAAACAAGGTTGCCCATTGTCTCCATTATTTTTTGGTCTGTTGATTGAACCTTTTGTGAACTGTGTCAGATTAAATATTAATATCAAGGGTATACAATTTACCAGAGGTCTAGATTTGAAACTGAAGTTATTTGCAGATAATATTTTGTTGATCCTAACAAATCATTCCTTATAAGCCTTATTTGGCTAATTTTCAAAACATTTATGGTCTTCAGTTTAATGAAAATGAAACTATAAGTCTACTTATAAATTGTAAAAAGTCTATAAATAAAGGGTTTTCCAGATATATCGTATTGGATGGCATAATTATTTAGGTGTTTTGATATCAGAAGACTTAAATGAGACGCTTTTAATTATAACACTATCTTAAGTAAGTTATCTATTTATGACCAGTTGGAACAGAATTTTTATTTACAATGGAAGATAGGTAGTTTCTGATCAGAACAATTGTTTTCCTGAGATAATCTTATACAAGCTTCATCTCCCAACCCCCCCGAAACACATTATACAAGAATATAATTAAATGGTACTAAATTCTTTGTGGTTCCCCAATAAATGTAGAATTGCTCTAAATGACCATTTGTTGGACTGGGAAGAAGGAGGAATTAACCTTCCAGATATAGAGATTGATGCTATCTTCTGTTAAAAAAAATAACATTATAGTTAAACTCAACATACTCTTCAACTTGAAAACAAATGCATGAACTGATTTGGTTAGAATCAATTCAGTCACTGAATCAGAATCATCCAGTAATTCTATTAAAGCACTTTTACTCGATGATTAAAGACGATATATTGGAGAATAAAACTAAAACAAAATCTTATCTCATTTTATCATTAATATTTTATCCACATGTATTTTTTTTTTCAATAAGAACCCGAACTTTAAGGCTTGGTCTTTCTTGCTTGTCCCCTATAGCCTGTACATATAATAATATAAATACTTTTGACAGTAATAGAATAAATATATTTAAAACAAGAAGCTTAATATTTTGGCACCAACTAACAGACTCTAGTAAGGTTCTTTCTATAAATCAAATAATGAATAAATATAATTTAGATAATGAGATGTGGTAACTTTGCAAGCTTTAAGACAATATGTCATAAGCAAGATTCAGTTACAGCAATTTTCAATTAGCCAAGATATGTTAAAATTTATTGAATTTATTATACTCCTAAGTTGTCATCCAGTTCAAGGAAATGGTTATCTGTCTAAAATACACAGAATTACAAAGAACAAAAATACATCATAAAAATAATTATTGGGACTATTTCACATTAATGATCATCATCCAATAGCCAACGATAAAAATAAAAAAAACTTGTATCCTCTAAACAAACTACAGTGGCAATTGTTTTCCTGAAAATTTTTATATAGAAGTTAATTTTCACCTCATACGTTAGTATTGATGTTTGGAATTGAAGTTGGATGTTGGAGATTTAAATTAAAATTGGGAGCAGACTGGCAACACATGTTTTATGACTGTAAACTTCTAAATATATATTGGGGAAATATTAATTATTTCTTCCAGACTGCCTTCAATGATAACTTTCAGTTAACTAAATCATTTGTTTTATTTAATTCACTTATCCCTAAATGTGTTCCAAGGAAAAAATATTCAGTTCTTTGGACTTTATTAACCATAGCTCAAAAGATCATTACCATAAACTGGAAAAATGTATCTTCTCCTTCCTTTAATGAATTTAAGAATCTAGCATTATCGGTTGGTCATATGGAAATTGCTACCTTAAAGACCAGGATGAATAGAATCACTTCATATTACAATACATGTTTGAAAAAAATGGAAATAAGAGAAAATAGACCATTTGCATTAACAAGTTATGTGACGAGTAGAAATTAAATCCATCAATTCTGGCTAGATACCTTTGTAAATAGTTTTATTCTTTTATGTTTTCTTTTTTCTGATTTATTGTAGATTTTCATCTTACATATTTGATTGTTTATATTTGACTGATATATATTCTGTAAATTTTATTTGCTGCTTTCCAAGATATATATATATATATATATATATATATATATATATATGAAAAACAATAACATATTTGAAAGTGAAAAAAACTGCTCTCCATTCAAAAGGTTTGAGTTTTCAAAAACTGAATCATATTGTCTCGACCATATGAATTTTGAGTTTCTGAAAACTTAATTAGATGTTAGGGACCCATGTAAATACCACCTTCGGTGTCCTGAAAAGCATAATGGGACTAACCCAGTCAACAAAGGATGTATATAAAAGTCTCTGTGTATGTATATATGTGTGTGTGTGTGTGTGTGTGTGTGTATATATATATTTATATATGTGTGCATGTATATATATTTTAAACTTTCTCAAAATTTATATATATATATATATATATATATATATATATACACAGTCTACATATACACACACATGCACACATATCATTGCACAACTGCGACAAAAGAAAATTCACCACTACCCTGCAATAGTAGACTGTAGCACAAATCAACACCTACTGGGTGTGACAGTCACATGGAGGGGGAATGCTAGCACTACAAGGACATTCACAATCAAGTAGTTTTGCACCTTATAGTACAATTTAAATACATATGAACACAGAGCACATAACTTAAATGCATCAGTCCAAACATCTTGTAAAAAATCTGATGATATAAGTAAATTGTTTAGAAAAAAATTTAAATATAATAAATTCTTAGTAAGGCTGCCAAACATTGAGGAAAATGTGGAAGAAATAAATGTTAGCTCAGTATTTAATCTGTCAAATAGAGTTCTAACAAAAGATGAGATCTTTCTATTGGAAAAGGGCATGAATTTCATACCCAAAAGTAATAGTATTATAACGGAGACTGTATCAGATCTGAAACTATTTTGTAGAAACATTATGCTAAAACTACAGTTCAAAGACACTAATTACACACAACATACAGATAGAAAATTCACTTTTAAGAAACTCAGTGATTATGTTCCAATCAATCATCCCATTATAGAAACCTACCAACGGCTAACAGAAGATGAATTACATAAGTATTATAATGAGCACAGAGATAGGAGACATCATCACTCTGATAACTTAACTCATGGTGAGAGAATGGGTTTAAGGAGTCTGCAGGCTGACAGCACTATTGTAGTCAGGCCAGCAGACAAGGGAGGACGAACTGTAGTCATGGACTTAAACCAGTATTTTGCAGTTATGAAGGATATGCTAGGTGATAGATTCTATGAAATCATTGATTCTCATGTCATAAAAAATATCATAACAACAATTAAGAATATACTAACGGACCTCCTTCATAATAATAAGATTGATGAAGATTTGTTTGGTTACTTATTGATCAAAGAACCATTAATCCCGATCATGCATGGACTACCGAAAATCCATAAGAACCCGGTTAATCCTCCCATGAGACCGATAGTCTCAGGACGAAGTTGGGTTACTGAGCATCTATCTGTATACATAGAGAAGAATCTTAGACCTGTACTAAACAATAATAAATTTGTATTAAGAGATTCAAAACAATTCTTATTAGATCTATATGAATGTATTGGTGATCAACCTGAACTAGAGTCATTCATGTTTGCTACACTTGATATACAGTCTTTATTTACAGTTATACCGAATAGGGAAGGATCGTCCTTTATCTCTGATTATTTAAGGAAACATAGTGACTATAGCACGAATAAGATAGATTTAATATCTCATTTTTTGGACCTGGTCTTAAATAACAACATATTCATGTTTGATGATACCACATATAAGCAGGTGGATGGGGTTGCCATGGGCACCCCATGCGCCAATAGCTATGCTAACATGGTATTGGCGCATTGGGAGGAGGAGGTGTTATTTAAAACAGGACTAATTGTAGAACAGGTCATATTCTATCGACGTTTTGTTGATGACGTTTTCCTCTTATGGAAAGGAACGGCAGAACAACTAGAACAATTATAGAACCATCAACAACCAAACGGACTTTCTTACCTTTACGTTGAATTATTCAAGGAATAAGATTGAATTCCTTGATTTGTACATAGAGAAATTGCCCAATGGGTTGATTAACACAGGGATATTTCGTAAAGCTTGTTATAGTAATTCCCTGCTAATGAGATCAAGCATGCATCCCTCATTTGTATTTAAGAACATTATAAGAGGACAGGGGATAAGGGCCTCCAGACTCAATCCTACAATTGAAGGTTTTAATTCAGAACTAGATTTGCTGAAGGGTAGACTATCAGAGAGAGGATACCAGGAACATGGGGTGGAGAGCAATTTACAAGATCTACCCAATTTGAGGAGCACCACTGCTGCACCATATTTTGGTCCTGACAGCCTATATAGAAACACAGGCATTGAGCACAGTTCCCCAGTTGTAAAATTTATGACCTCATTTACCTCTGATAGCTATAGGATTAGGGACATTATAAGCAAGTATTGGAGTATCTTCGATATAAATGAAGAGATAAAGAACATTGTAGGTGATATTCTGAAATTTCAGTACAGAAATCGAAAAAACTTGAAAAGGATGTTATGTGATACTAAGGGTGGCCAGCTTGTCACAAACACAGGACATACTGAGCCATGTGGCAAATGCAATTTCTGCTCATACATAGATACAAGACCCACTTTTTTGCACCCAGATACAGGGAAAGTCTTTAAGACTACTACTGCAGCAAATTGTATGACTTCTAACATAGTCTATTTAGCAGTATGCCAAGTATGCAAGTGTTTCTATGTAGGAAAAACTAATCGCAGATTCAGAGACCGCATTAGAGAACATGTTTATCACATTAAGAAATGTTATCAGAATAATGCCTTAGCTAAACATGTGGCAGATAATGACTCTATACATATTTTTCATTTTAGAGTCTTAGAAGCCATACCAATCAATAGCAGAGGAGGAGATATTCGGAATCACACGGAGGATAGAGAGAATGATTGGATTATACGATTAAGAGCAGACAGTGGGAAAGGTTTAAATGAGAGGGTATCTATAAAACCCAAATTGAGGAAAAGAAGGAAAATTAAGTAAGACAACATTTTTCAGATCTATAGATGTATCTTGATTGCACTATTTTTTAGTATTTTTAAGTGTGATTTATTTGTGTTTTTATATATATTACGTACTTCAAGAGTATTAGCATTATATAAGTGTCTCATATTCATTACATTTATAGCATTTTTTGACATCATGCAGAAGCACATATATTCAATATTGATAGAAGTTTTTATAAGCATTTATATAATAGTTTCTCACTAGTATTTATGTTTCTTAGTGATGCATATGTTTATTGTTTCTCATTTAATTATATTTGATACGTGTCATGTTCATTATATAGATCCAGTCACGCTCATACATGCATTTTTTCAAGTTTATTAATATCATTAGGCATATATTCTCTGTATTCTTGCATACAAGTATGAAAATTTGTTATTTACTTTACATATACACTCTTCAGAGATACATATTCATACACACACATATGATTTCTCATTATTATATCATCCAGTATATTTATAATACATAAGATGTACTTGTGATGACACAATATACTTATATACGTATATACAAGTCTAGGTATTTATTTTTTCAAGACACACTACATACATATTTGTCATATATTCTCAACATACTTTCTTATACATATGCATATATATAAGTATATATTTTTTAACATGTTTTAATGATGTAAGATAATTATATAAGTATGTTAGAAGGAAACATGATTTTCTACCTACATATGAATTTGTTTTTAAAAGTAGTGACATTTCCCTTTTAAGTAAATGATGAAATTATGTCTGATTGAACTGCTAAGACTATATAAAAACAGCTTCTTAATTCATTTGTATATAAAATAGACCTGATGAAGCTACTATTAGCGAAAGCGCTTGTCTGAACGAAATAAAATTTATACTCAACTGATTATTCTGGAGATTCTTTGGATTTTGGGATACCTATATCACGCTTATATCTCACTGCTTCACCCTCAGTCATCAAGAAATTTTTTTGGATAATAAATTCTTAAATGTATATAAACTACCATAGTATTAGATATAGTACATTAAGAGAAAAGTTCATAACCTAGCTCTTTTTGAAAGAAATAAACTATTAATGGACATCTTGTCATTGATTTCATGGCCTTTGTTGGCAACAAGTAAGAGTTACCAGTGTAACTCCCATCTGATAGGAATTAAGGACCCAGTAGTCCAGGATCTCCTGTACCTTCACAAATCAAACAATCTGACAAAAAAAAAAAAAAAAAAAAAAAAACAGAATAAGGGATGTAATTTTCTTTCAGGAGATAAATAAGACAATATGTAGAAACAGAGTCCTTGCTCAGTATTTCTGCCATGTTTGGAATATATTCTTCCTGTAGATTAAGTACTGTGATGCACTTTCTGCCTTTAAACGGGATTTAGATAGATGGATTGGTATTGATAAATTCATCCTAGGTTTAAATGGCCTACCCCTCTTTTAAAGGGGAGGTACAGTGTAGGGTGGGAACTGGTAAGGTGTAATGGTCACAGGAATCGCTGGCCTTGCACTTCATGGAACTTATTTTTGTGTGTATGATTTTATATATATATATATATATATATATATATATATATATATATATATATATATATATATATATATTTATATATATATATATATTTATATTTATATTTATATATATTTATATATATATATATTTATATACATATATATTTATATACATATATATATATGTTTATATACATATATATTTATATACATATATATTTATATATATATATATTTATATATATATTACATAGTCGAAGTATGGCAACTTCAAACATGATATGGTCACAACCATAAGTTCGAAGTTGTCATAACTTCAATTGAGAAAAAAATAAATAAATAAACTAACATACCTGAGGGTTGTAAGCAGGGGGGCAAGCACCACTGTTCCCCCCATACCCCCCACTTGTTAAATATGCCAACTCTGAGGTTGCGCTACAGTGCAGTAAAGGAAATTTTCCCTTTTTTGCACTGTAGCATGACCTCGGACTTGGTCTATTTAAAAAGTAGGGGGTGTGGGGGGGTGCAGGGGGGCTTGCATATAACCTTTTATTTTCTTTTCCCTTTTGTTTTTTAGTTTTTTATATATACTTGAAGATCTTTAACTTCGGACTTATGTATTTGTACATATGGTAGTTAAAGTTACGGAACTTCGACTATGGTAATATACACCCATATATAATTTTTTTTATATCATATATTTTGTGTTTATGTATATATATATATATATATATATATATATATATATATAAATTTCCCAATCTGCACTGTACCATGATTTCCATTCAAAAGCTTTGAGTTTTTGTGCATATATATACACACACAACACATTTACAGTTCCAATTCATATGAGTACTTAGAATGGATATTATATTTGTGAGTGATAGTTGTGATAATTTTTTTTTCTGTAGTAAATGTTATGTATATGGAATTACTGACCTTGTCCACTAACGTAAGCGTAACTGAGAGGGATCACCCATAACTGTCAACCTCTTAGAACAAAAAATCTGGACAAAACCATAACTAGGGTACAAAGGCCCCAAAATAGGGACAGTTATTAAATATTCCTTTTATAAACTTAGAAAGTTGATAGAATAACAGGTTTGGAATTAGCATTACTTTTCTGAAGGGTATGAAGTCTGAAACTTGAATTTCATTTTCTGACTTCAACCCTCAATAATTTGCCAATGATTTACCAGAAAACCACAATTTTATGAGTCAAGTATCTGGATATTATTAAAAAAAATCTGTACAGTTGAGAAGAATGGCATCACCACAACACTAAATCATGATAAATTAGCAAAAAAAACACAGTGATGCAGGCAGTAGGCACAGCACTAACCGAAATGCAGGAAAAAAGGCAGAAAAAAAACGCTGCTTCATAAACTTTTAAAATTCGAATTTATTGTGACACAAACAGAGGACATGGTAAGACCTAAAAAACCCCTCTTGTACACCCTTAATATACCAAAAAGAGCGCCAAAAACAGATAAACCATTAAAGGCACAGTACAACCATTATGGCATACAACATGCATGAAATGCTTGTTCTGAAATACATTAACCATAATGAAACATGGACACCTAAAACACTTATAAAATATATAAATAAAATATATATAAAGATAAAAAAGCTGCATAGATTCATACCATTATAAAACACTTAATAAATCCTCTCATAAATAATAATGACACTAACATCTAAAACGTAAATGTATAAAAATATGTGCATGTAATTCCTATCTCCATAGACGGAGTATGCATCCAGGTTACATCTTTGGTAATATTGTGAGGGGTCAGGTATACAGGACGTCATGGTATAATCCTAGTCAGGTTGATTTTGAGGCAGATGTCAGGGATTTATGCGAGAGGTTTAAGAACAGGGAATATCATTCATCTGATATGGAAAGAGGATTGGAAGACCTCGTAAATCGGAGGGATCAAGCTGCTGCACCCTTTTTCTCTGAGAATGTAGTGAACCATGATGGTTGTTTTGGCTGGGAGTAGAGATCATAGTTTTAGAGTGCCCTTATATTATAACAAGGATGTAGGTAGGTTGAAATATGTGATCAGATCACACTGGGGTGTGTTAATACTAGATTCGAATGTGAGGGAAGTTGTGGGTGCTGCTCCAGGGTTTGTCTATAAGAATAGATCAAATCTAAAGAAATTGCTGTGTTATCCTAATGTGGACAGTGCAGGTGATAGGGATGTTGGTACAGTACCCTGTGGTAGTTGTAATTATTGCTGTTCCATAGATACTGATGTCCATTTTTCTCACCCTGTCTATGGCTCCAACCATGAAGTCAGAGTTCATGCAAACTGTGATTCTACACATGTTGTTTATTTGGCCTCCTGTGGAGCCTGTGCCGCATTTTATGTAGGCAGGACAGACAGGAGGCTGAGGGATAGAATAAGGGAACACCTCTATCAGATTAGGATTTGTTCCACTGTTAATGCCCTGTCCAAACATGTTTGTCTAATGATTCTACACATCTTTTCTGCTTTAAAGTGCTAGATGTCATACACACTAGTTTTGGGGGGTGAGGGTTAGGACTGAGAGTACTTAATCTAAATGGATTGTTAGGCTTAGGGCAGATGTTTTTCCTGGACTGAATGCGAAAGTACCATTGAGACCTTTCCTGAAGTCCAGGAGATTGAAGTGATATGTATGGTTGTGCTTTTTATACATGTATATGCACATATTTTTATACATTTATGTTTTAGATGTTAGTGTCATTATTATTTATGAGAGGATGTGTTGTTAAGTGTTTTATAATGGTATGAATCTATGCAGTTTTTTGTCTTTATATATTTTGTTCATATTTTATAAGTGTTTTAGGTGTCCATGTTTCATTATGGTTAATGTATTTTATAACAAGCATTTCATGCATGTTGTATGCCATAATGGTTGTACTGTGCCTTTAATGGTTTATCTGTTTTTGGCACTCCTTTTGATATATTAAGGGTGTACAAGAGGGGTTTTTGGTCTGAAGAAGCTTATCCAAGTTAAAGTGCTTTCCATGTCCTCTGTTTGTGTCACAATAAATTCAAATTTTAAAAGTTTATGAAGCAGTGTTTTTTTCTGCCTTTTTCCTGCATTTTGGTTAGTGCTGTGCCTACTGCCTGCATCGCTACTGTGCCTTTCATGCTAATTTATGTGCTTGGACTGAGTTTGGCACAGGTAGCGTTAGTCCTGTGGGGAGTGATATTTTTTGGACTTGCATATACTAAATCATGATAGGTTACACTGTACTGCTGTCAAAGTGCAAGCTCTTTCTGAAGTACAGTTAAAGTACTACATCACTGTTCATAACTTTCCAGAGAGCGACTCGTGTGCTTTTTGTAGCTTTAATTCTCTGACAATCATCAATCAGAATATACATCAAAGCTACAGATATATATCTCCCTAGGCAAAATAATTTCCACAACCAAAATGTTAATGCACCCTGTGGTACGAGTCAGCTTGCTATCATTTGCAATGCAACACACTAAAATACATAGGAATTGACTCCATAACTCTGCCAACATTCAGCTAGCTAACATTTTAGTCACACAGCTTTTTTTTTTTAAACATGCTCTTAAGATTGAGGATTATGAGAGGGTGCCAAGAAATTCACATTGAGAGTGAAGCTTGAGAGGTAAATCTTGCCATCCATGTCAAGAACATCTAAATTAGATTAGGATTGGTGACCCAACCATTCTTTGTAGTGCTTG
Organism: Protopterus annectens; assembly: GCF_019279795.1. Lineage (NCBI taxonomy): Eukaryota > Metazoa > Chordata > Ceratodontiformes > Protopteridae > Protopterus > Protopterus annectens. The sequence goes on along the minus strand of NC_056743.1, from coordinate 558,502,854 downwards.
GTGCTTTATCTGTTCCACATACAACTAATTACAGTAACAAAAAACAAAAAAATTCTTTGTAGTGCTTGGAGCTTTATCTGCTCCATATACAAATGGTTACACTAACAAAAAAAAAAAAAAAAGCAAAAGCTAAGTGTTTTGCCAGCATTCAAAGCTGTAAAATACTCAGCAAGTGCTGTTACAATGGTAGTGCAACTCAGTCCTTTATGTTTACACTTAGCTTCCTTACGTCTCAACTGCCCAGATTTTCACAGAATGTCTAAACTTTTGCCTCATGTTTGGTCTGTTTCTCACAAAATCTATGGTTTCTGGACAAATTACAGAGGATTGAAGACACCTAAAAATTGACATACATTTAGGTTTCAGACTTTGTAGCCTTCAGAAAATGCAGGCAAACACACTTTAAGTATTACTAGAAGTTGTGACATTGTTACCAATAGACAGCAGGCGGAAACAAATCTTTCATTCTGCTGCTATTCGCTGATCAGTAGGTACTACTAGATTTGAATACTTAGCACTAGACCTGACCCTAACAACTTAAACAGGTGGTGCTTAACATTTCTCAAGGTCCAGTCTCTCACCACTGTAGTGCTTAACTGATTTGTCTTTTTCCCTGAATATCAGAGCATACTCACTGTGCTCCATACACTACAACAGGTTTGAATATGCCAGTCATTAGTGTTGTGCTCAGGCCAATTCATTTGTAGTGCCTATTCAAGGCCTGGCTATAGATAGCATTTGAACTGCATTGTGTAAGAAGGCTTCTCTTAGGAGTTTCCCTATATATCATGTGTATAAGAGATGTATTAATATTTTAGGGATCCACTACTATAATTTGTCATCTGCAGTAGCGTTGTCGCCTCACAGTAAGACACTGTCTGGTTCGATTCTCACCTAGAGCATCTTCTGCGTGGAGACATGCATGAATGGGCATACCTTCGTTGAAGGTTGTGCATCAGGGCTGGTAACTCGGCACGTAAAAATCAACTACCAATCATTAGCAAACCGGAGTTGCACTGTGGCGACTACTAACCGGGAAAAGCCGAAAGACACAACAACATTATCTTTTTATCAACAGTCTGCTTTTTATTTATCCTGTCTGTATTGTTTTCTTTGTTCTTTTAACATTTTTCTGATGATTAACTAAAAAGCACATAAATTAAGTATTAAGATAATTACTGCAATCATTCAAGCAATACCATACTCTAAAAATTTCACTTCTATTTCAATCACATGACTATCATATCTTTAATGTGTTTAAGTTCACCTCCTTTATAGGATCGCCACACAGCCAACAAACACAAATTTACTTGCAAATGACAAGAACAATGCTAGCTTTGTGATTTAATGCACATGGTCTTAAATCCTCTACCGTCACTCTTAGAAGGCACATACTTCAACATTAACTTTTGTTCTCATTAATATGAATTATTGCTTTCTTCCACATATGGATTAGATGGAGTGGCCTCAGTACACTTAGAATTTCTATTTCTGCCCTCACATAAACAGCTTTATTTGAACTAAAATGTTTTTCTTAAATTTGTATTAATTTATTTTTTCATTTGATTACTTTCACTGTCTAAGCTGGTTACCTTCATTAGTCACTTTTTCCAATGAGGTACCAGTTGAATTCACAGTAAATCCATCTATGCAGCATATGACTGATTTCCTTGTGGTACTGTTGTCATTACAGTGGCCCTCAACTACTGAATTAGGTAGGCTACCTTACAGTCCAAGTGGGTACTATTCAAAGTACAGTACTCTGTCCCTTTCCTGTGTTAGACTATGTGCTGAAGCAGCCACGTTTGTTTATTTGTAGCATCTCTAATGCCAGTATGCAAATGAATACAACTTCAATAGATCTTTCAACTTGCATAGATCAAGTTGAAATGGATCCTTGCTATGTTAAGTAGTACTAGCAAAGATTGTATTTTTGTAAATGTACTTGCCATTTATGAAAAATAATTATAATTAGATGCAATTATTTTTACTATTACTGCAGAGGTTATTTTGTATGAAACTAAAACCAAACTAAGCACCGTTCTCTTCCTTTCTAGTATTATCCGTCGAGTATGTTTATACATTTAGTACTAAATTCTCAAATGTTGCTTTATAGACTCATTTTTTGGGAAGTATCCCTTTTATGAAATGTAAAGCAAACTACCACAGCTTATTCAAGGGCAAATTATTCTAGTCTCTCTAAGCATTAAAATGTATGGGGGGCAAAATAGTACTGCTTTCAGTGTGTGCTGCAGAAGGCTAATACCTTCAGATGAGATGTTAAACTGAGACCCCGTCTGAGTTGGTAGGAGCTCATATGGTTGAAAAGATCCCACAGCACTTACAAAAAGGATAGGAGTCCTTTATTTAACACATCATAAATACAATATTTACAGGCATATACATCATTAATATTCTCAAAAACTTTCTTCACACAACTATTTTTTCTAGAGTTTCATCACTCTTTTAAATCTCAAACACGCTCTGTTTTCACTTCTTCCCCACAAAATAAACTTTCTGTGCTTTCTTTTTATGGCACATCCCTCTTTACTAGTACATTATTACCAGTCTCCATAGGAAATACTGACACACTAGTATCTTATCATACCACTTTTCCTTACTTTAAAGGCTTTAATCACTTCTTCAGGTAAAGTTTCATATGGATTTATATAATATGTTTCATCACATTATTGTACCACATCCTTTATCTGTCTCTGTATCAGTTGTATTTTCCACATTAGTATTGTTTTCTTGATTATTTTTTAAATTTCTTCATTTTCTTTCTTATTCTCAACATCTACCAACATGTTTTGTACTTTTATTTAAACATTGTCACTTTTAATTTCTTAGTGACTTCCTTTACTCACTCTATTCTTCTTTAAATTTGTATAGAATATTAAACCCAATCCCATTCATCTTCACTCCTATACAACACTCTTATTTTCACTGAGTTTAATCTTGAACCCATTATGAAAGAAAATGCCATTTCCTTTTCATATTTTTCTGAGATCATTTGATATATATGATATTTTCCCATTAATACAAAATTCACTGGGTAAATATTTTACTGAATGCTAATCTATACATCCTCCACAGAAGACACATTTTTCATTTCTTTTATCAAATCCTTCCATAACTGCATCATTATTTCCAGATTATATCCCCAGCTAGGACACTTCATTCATTGAGAAACACATACCCATGATGCTCAGCACTTAACACAAACCCTTACTTTTATCTTTATTCAAGATAAATCTCGTTTCCTTTAAATATCCATTCAAACAACAATTCCTTCAGCCATATTTTGTTATTAACATCTACATCATCTACTTATGACAACTACAGGAATCACTATGTCCTACTACATCTCATATCTAGCATCTTTCATTTTATAAGATACTTCACTCACTATCCCATTCATTGCCAATGCAAACAATATTCCACTCATGGGACATTCTTGTCTTATACCACACTTCATGCATATTCCGTTACTCACCCATCCATTCACCAACTCATTCTATTAATTTGATATGTTGGCATTTATACTCTAATTATTTTATCTGTTTCATACTTTTCCTAACATCCCACAAATAGTCATGTCCTACTGCATCAAATGCCTTGCTAATATCACCTACCATAAGTTTCACATCCTCCCTTAAGCTTATATCATCCACAGTTTCTCACAATCAATAAAAATTTTCATCATCCATCCCTTCCCCTTTTATACCCTATATATATTCTTCCATAATATCCCCGTCTTTCCCTCCATTCTCCTCTGTATTATTCTGATAAAATTTTATAAACTGTGTTTAGTGAGACTGATCTCCATTTTTTTTATTTCATATAAATTTCAGTATCTTACTATGTAACTCTTCATAAACAAACCCTTCCTTCAACCATTCATTTAGTACATTTACAAAATGCACTTTTTGTCAATCCACTAATTTCTTGCACATTCCATATCCTATACTATCCAGGGTTGATCATGAATCACTATTTACTTAAGTACTGAAAAAAAAAAACACACACACACACATATATATATATATATATATATATATATACATACACACACACACACATGCACACACTTGTTGAGTACTTTTGTTGTTTAAAAATCCATGAAGAACTTCATCAGAACAAACAATCCATCAAAAAATTCATTTAAATATAATTACATGGCAGTCAGCGGAATCTTTTGTTTGTGAATATTCATGAATTACTTATAACCCACAAAGTAATAAAAAGTCTGAATTATATAATCTAAAATTATTAATCAAATGTTTTGAGCTTTCAGTATACGTTTACTAACTCCATTTAAACTGTGCTGTTTATCAGGTGCCAAAGCTATTTGGTACCTGACTTCTTTGTATTCTAAAGCATTGTTGTAATTACCTAAAAGGTCCTTTTCCACTTTGAATCTATAACAAAAAAAGAACATTTCTTAAAATTACTACACTGGTCTTTGCTTTTGACAACAAATATATGTTAGATAATTCTCTGCAAGAGCATCTCTAGTATCTCTGACTTGCATGTTAGCCTCGTTACATAAATTGTCATTTTAGAACTTTTTTAAACAAAAATTAATGTCCATTGATATATCTATAATAATTGCATGCTAGCAAGTGTATGTCCCAAAATGCCCACTGCTACATTTAATGACATCTGTATGCTCTGCTTCAAAAATATTTCTGAATTATATCCCTTTTTGAGGGTAAAACTAGTTGTTGAGCCTATAATTTTGACAAAGTCTTCATTGCCCAGAATTACTTTCCATTTATCCCTGAGTATAAGTCTATACTTATGGGTGAAGAAAATGCTGTACCAAGCAAAGTAGTTCTACCTCTGTTGTGCCTTTGTTGTACAGAGCCATGAACAAGTATTGGCTGAAATGTAATCTTTTTGTCTTTAATAATTTAATGAATAATACTATTGAATGTAACTTGTTGATAACCTCTATTCATAAACAAAATTTTCAAATAACTACCTCTGTCAAAAGAGTCATTGTTACTAATTAGTTTACTGAGCCTGATGAATTGCCCTCTTAGAACATTCTACTTCATAAACAAAACAACAGTCTAGCAGTGTACTATAAAACAAATAAAAAGCCACTCAGGAATAACAAACCAGAATGTATTACATCCAGAAATACCTCAGTTAAGCACTTTTGTTCACTTTGGCAAGGAACTTCAGAAACATTCCACTTCATATGATAGAGGTGTTGACTACTGTACTACAAATATTTTTTTTTCTCTGTGCAAATATTGCTGTCAAAAATAAAGACCAAGTCAGTGTACTAGCAAAACATTCATTTTTTTATAGTAAATAAAAAAATATATATTTTTTGCTATAGATTCAGTGCACAAAAAAAGTCTTTAAATAATTAAAATAGCATTCAGAAGGCAAAGATGTCAGGTAGCAAATAGCGTTGGCAGCTGATGGAGCCAGTTTAAATGGAATCATAAGTATTAAATGTACTGTGAAAGATCAAACATTTTATTAATGGTTTTAGGATATTTCATTATTCATCAGATGCTTGATTATTATATGTATTTTGTTGAGAAGTAATTAACATTTAAGATTGAGTGTTAGCTGATTGTCATGTGATTGCATTTAAATTAATTTTTCACTGTACTGTTTGCTCTGATTAAGTTCTTGATAGCTTATTAAGGAACAAAGGCACTCAAGTTACATTTTTGGTATATGATGTTATATTTTAATTTTAAGTCTGAGTTATTTTAAACACTTTGTATGATTGCCTTCATTTTACAGAATTGTGTTGAGTTGCTTGTGATATGCATGTTCAATTTTGTCTGAATAGTCAAGATGGACAACATAATGAAAATTTGGACCTCATGTTACACCAAGCGCTGTCTGACTTGTTCAATTTTTCATAAACACATCCGTTTTTTTTTTCCAAGGCAGAACAGATTTTTGGCTCAAATCTATAACAGTTCAGTCAGTGGCTTGCAGGATGATAGGTCCAGTACTGAGTGAAGACACTGACATTGATGCAACTGTGATTTAAAACACTTTCATTCAACTAACTTTTTCTATTGAGGATTGGTTAACATCCACACTCATTCCTTTCACTGTGAATACTGGTTAGTGAATAAAAATGCTGGTTTAGCATTTGAAATCTCTTCATTGGCATGTAAGTTGAAAAGTTATGAACTGGAAAGTAAACTTTTAAAGCTAACATTGTTAGATTATGATTTCCATCTGGAATGCTATTCAGAGTTAAAACAAGTAGCCTTAGGAATTGGACTTTACAAATTTCCTATGGGTATAACATCAAACTGAAAAAAATTTACAAACATTTCAAAGTCAAAGTAAATTTTAATGTCGTACAGACCAACAAAGAGGGGAAAAAGTGCGCATCTCTGCACAAAATTTTGATAGGTTCATACCATATGAACGACAGTTTACAGAAGGAAGATGAATAAAAAAAAATTTTTAAAAAGATTCAAAATATTGAATAAAGTAAAAAATAAATTGAAAGCTCTGTTTGTCAGAAACAACAAATACAACAGCAGGACTAGACTCAGTAGAAATATAAGGATATGCAAAAAAAAACAGTAACAGCGGTAGTTAGTAGTGTTTAGTTATAACAGCACTAGATTCACTGTTTTAAATCTGTTGATCGGTCACAGTAAAGAAAATTTTGATTTATTGGTGGGCCATGTTTGGCAGCTCCAAAACACAAAGATTTTGCCCCTCACTATGAATGAAATAACCCTGTGTTTAAAATCTTGGATACTGGACTAACAGGAGCTGCTGACCAGTGCAGACTTATCCATGTGCATTTTGCTGAAAGAGATTCACATTGGATAAATCCTAGGATTTCAGCTCCCACAACAAGGACATGAGAAGGCATGTGCTCATTGAGGAATGTCTGCACCATGTAAGTACAAGATTTCCAGATGCTTCTATTCTTTAAAGACTGAGGATAGCCAGCAATACACAGCGATGTTTGGCTAACAGTGTAATAGAATACTTCATGAACATCTGCTACCCTTGTGTGCATGACTGCTGTGATAATCACTTCTTACTGCCCCCATTGTCAGTGTCCAGTGATGCCAGGGTTTGAGGGAATGTATGGTCAGCTATGTTGTGGGGAACTTGCCTGATTTTGGGACAGGGTCAGAAAATGAATTTCCATAAAAAATGAAATAAAAAATTAAAAATGCTGTGTAACTGCAAATAAAATTATTTTACAAACTTTTTGCCTAATCTACATCTGTGCATTTGTTACTAATGCCTCTTGCCATACAGAATATCTATTTTGCTCATTCTATACCAACCTCTATATCAAAGCTGTTTTAGACTTCCAGATATGTCCTGTCTTCTTTCACTGTTCTGACTAAATATTTGCTTACTTTCTTCATCTCCATCATTGTATTTTCTCCACCTATAGACATACTCAACCTCTTAGAGCTAGAAATCTGGACAAAGCCATAAATAATGGGAGACAAAGGCCCAAAATAGGGTCAATTTTTAAATATTGCTCTTACAAACTATGAAAGTTGACAGAATAATATCTTTTGCACTACCATGAATTTTCAGAAGTGTATGAAGTCTGAAACAGTAATGTCTGTCATTTTTTTACTTCAATCTTCATTGATTTAATGATTTGCCAGAAAACCCCAATTTCATCACAAACATACCAAAAAGAGGCAAAAATTGGACATTTTGAAAAAATCTGGACAGTTGAGAGCTATGTCTGTACGTTTTTCACGTTTTGTAGGTCAGTCCTCTCACCTCTAACTGCAGTAAGGCTAATTATCTTGTATTCTTGCATTCCTTTCTTCTCTCGATATAGGACATTGTTCCCTTTTCTCAGCCCCCCCCTTCCATTGATGCGCTCCACAGTTCATACACTGTTCTCACTTCATATTATCTTTGGATATTACTTCTCACTGTGTCCTCACTAAACCACTTCTGTGAGCTCCAGGCCATCAATTTTGTAATATTTCAGAGATACGACTGCACAATTAGTGTAAAAACAATGAATAATATAGGCACAAATGTATATATGGCAATTTTCAACAAGCACTGACATTTATATCAATGAGCTGAAGCACTTCAAATTATTTGGGAAAGAATTACTGAAAAATATAAGGTAAAAGCTGTTGGTGCACTGTATTTTGAAGATAGTGATAACACTTATTGGGCAAGTGTTTTTAATTCCCACTCGGAAAAAAAAGAAGTTTTATTGGGCATGTATTTATACTGCTCATTCACAAAACATTGTAATAACATGGTATTAAATGCCGAAAGAAGAAAAGTATTTTTCAGCTATGTTAATTACCTGTTCTCTCATTATTCATTCTTTGGCTAGAAATAATTGGAACACTTATCACTTCTCAGATAAGCAACTTTGTCTAAGTAATGCTGTATAGATTTAAACATTCATTACATATAGATTTTCTTTGAAAAAATAGGCTTAGTTCTTCTCTCCTTGTTAATGACTTTCTGCTTAAACAGTAAAATGATCTTTAAAAAAAAATCACAGTCTCATTGTAATGTTCTTACATGTGCAGTTCAGTGCCAAAGATTGTTTTTTTGGAAAGGAAAGGGCAGCAGAATTTATCTGCAGACATATGCATAATGCCAAGTGTAAACACATTTTTCAAAATATATTTGAACCTCTACTTTAAAAGTCAAGCTACATTTTACAGAGGTTTCTAAATAATGTTAGACACATTTGGCTAACAGTACTCTCTGTCTTTGCCTTTTGTACATCTGATGGGAGACTGTTTCTTGCACCAATATTCATTGGCCATATTCCGGAATCATGCAAAGAATTAAATAAGTTCCATATGGGCACTTTAGGGAAGGTATGACAATACCTGATACATTAACACAGGCTACTAACACCAAAGCAGTCCTTTTAGCAAACTGCAAATGCATTGAATAAATTCTCAAACTTTATCACACTGAGCATTTATCAGCCATGAAAAATGAGTCCTCCCTTCCTGTCTAAAGAACTTACTCATGTAATAAAGTGCACTTTTTCAGTGAAGGGGAAATACGTTGTTAGCTGTTTTTGTTGAGCTTTCATCAGCACTTCCTTGAATATACAAAACATTGCCTCTAATAAATGTTGGTAAGTCTGATTCACAATCTAGTATTTAGTAAGTCTGACAAACAGCGGGCAAGTTTTTTTTTTTTAGAAAATTCAGGATTCAGAAAGCTGTATAGTCAGCCAGATTTATTAATACCTGCATAATCTGTACTCAAGAACATCCCACATGTTTTATACATTCTAGCCACTCAGAAAAATTACCCTGTGTGTACATGCAATTTGCTCTTTGTGGTAACCTTTCTAAATACCCCTCAATATTTAAGGCCTAATGAAAATTAGAAGGAAGAAACTGAGTTAGGCTTTTATTGTCTGTTCCCTCAGAACAGTGTAGTGTAGGCATTAATGAATTCCAGACAGGATATAAATTTGGTACACAGTTTGTGATTCAGAATGTTCAGTATGCAAGTCTTCCTTAACTGCATAATTCTGATATACAAGACGGATTCAGGGTATGGTACACCAAGGCAAAGAACAAAATTAAGTGATGCTTTCAGTTCTGTGCACAGCCATGGCGAGTTCATTTTTACATTGACAAGTTTTCATTTTTTTTTTAATTTTTAAGTTTTTGAATGAAGTTCACTGGCCTTCACGCATGCAGTACTGAGATGCACAGCCAACATGAAGAATTGTACATCTGTCATTCATTACACAGATGAGGAGAAAAGGAAACTGCTGAGGGTTACAGTTGTAATGCTCCATGCCAACTCGTAACCTTAGTCCTATGCACTAAATGACTACTAAGCATACAGCCATTTGGGAACAGACTAGACATTGTTACACATGAATGGCTGCATGGAGTTTGTACCATCATTGCTAGCGCTTACCAGTAAACACTGCATTTCAGAAAGTTACGGAGCTGCTTTTTGTTGATATTTGCATGCTAGGCTAACAAGTGCCAAGGCCTTTATATGCCTAGCAATCCAACCCAATTGTGTCCCTATGTATCATGGATATTTATGTGGGGGGTATGTAGGAAGTTTCTAGAGGTTATATGGGGAGGGAGGTGTTTGGGCATTACTGTCCATTTCTGTATGACAGAGACATGGGGGCAAGACCTGGGGTGAATTCCGATTTCCCATCCATTGCTCAAGGTAATGCTTAAATAGGGTTAGGGGTAGACTCTACTTCACATAGATGGGTGGCCTGCCTAGAGCATGGGGATCCCCTGAGAGATGTCTGCCTCACCAACATGCATTATTTATGTCACAAGCAAAATGTTTGCTCTGGTCACTATTGCTGCTTCATCACCTGTTACTGACATCACAAAAATATAGACTCTTGTCATCTCATAGGAATATATTGGCCTGTATTACTGACAATATAGCCATCTTACCAGTAAACAGTGCATTTCAGAGAGTTACAGAGCTTCTTTTTGTTCACCGGTTGATAGTTGTATACTAGGCTGATGACCACCAGGGCCATTAGTAATCTAACCTAATTGTATCCCTGTGTATAAAAGTTTTTTTGGGGGGGGATTGTTTGGGCATTACTGTTTACCTCTGTCTATTAGAGACATGGGGGCCAGACCTGGAGTAAATTCTGAATTCCCATTCATCGGTCAAGATTATACTTGAGTAGGGTTAGGGACCAACTCTGCCTCATAGATGAATTCACACATTTTTTACTTGGCTAACAATGTTGGAGGCCATTCTAAACCTAGCTAGGTTTTCCCAAAAGAATAATCCAAACAGGACATTGAGGGCCCAGGCATTTATAAGCTACCTTTGCCTATAAGGGACATGGGTGCCAGGTCCAATGTAAGTTCCTATTCTTCATTCACTGGTCTAGGTTGCACTTAAACTGGGTAGTGGACAAACACACCTTCACATGGATGGGAAGCCTGCTCCATAGGAGAGATGGTCTCTGGGAGACGTATCTGTCTCTCCAGCATTGTCTAAGTCACAGACAAATTTCAGCTCCTTAGATCTTGCATTTCTAGAACTCTCTGCCTTGCGAATATATAGGAGATTTATAAGTGTGGGATTTGTGACTTTCTTGTCATCCAGGCATAGTTCACCCCAGAGCAAGCTATAGGAGACTGAAAGGGCTTTAGGGCACTCTGCCCAAGGCAGGTTTGTTGCACCTTGTATTCTTTTTGTAAGGAACTTCTAAGGTTGCTGCAGTTGCTGCTTATGCCTGGTCAGGTACATACCAAAGGGCATTGTACTCTATTTGGTCTGATAAGGGCAAAGTGGGATAATTACCTCTTTAGACCTAGATGTCATGCCCTTAAAATCTGCAGAACATAAAAATATGTCCTTACCACTGTGGCCACTTGGTGATGAAAGATAAGGCTACGGTCTATGTGCGTACCCTGATTCCTGATGGATTGGGTCAACTCTTATGGGTGTTTTATCAACATGGTAATTAACTGTGATGGTTGAATTCCTAAAGGTTACAATTATGCATTTTTAGCATAGAACTTAAGACCATGGCTTTGGCACCATTTGTCAGAGATGGAACTTCTTGAAGAATGCTAGTATCTGCAGAGGAGGAGTCAGTGATTATCCCCAGCTTGCAATCTTCTGCAAACGTAGTCACCCATAAATCATCTGCATTTGCTTTCATTTCAGAGAAATAGATGCCAAAAAGCAGTAGGCCTAGTACTGAGCCCTTGGGGAGAGGTGGGCTCTACTAGTGACTGGCCTCTTGGTGGAGCTGGCCTCATCTATTTCTGACCTCCCGAGTCCTATTATTGAGCCAGCTGGATATCCAGCAGGTGATAAAAGGGTTTTATACCTAAATTAGTGAGCTTGTCTCTAATGCCTTAGTGGGGTATTGTATCAAAAGCCTTGGCCAGGTCATGGTAAGCTGTGTGTACAGTCTTAATTTCATCCAATGCTTTGGTGACTGTCTCAAAAAAGTACACCAGATTTAATAGGCATGTCCTTCCTTTAACAAAGCCAAACTGTGATGGGGCCTCATAATGTCCATGATGATTCTTTCCATGGCCTTACCAATAAGGCTGGCAAGACTTAAAGGCCTGTACACCTACCTGGATCAGTGGTTGGACCTCCTTTGGGAATGACTATAGCTATCTTCCATTCCTTGCGGATTAAAACCTTGACTGTAGTCTCCAGTTGAACAGTGATTCAAATGGACAGAAATGCCGTGTTTCGTGCTATATACTAAACATCCTGGGATGTTATTGGACCCACTGATTGTGTTCTTGGCCTTGGAAGGTGCATTGATAACCTGTTGCTTAGTTATGGTTGAGGAGGATTGTGGTATATGGCATTTTCTTTGGGCTATCGGGTGGGGTGTGCGGAAGAAATTGGAGCTGAGCTTGTTAGCCAAAAGGTTGCAATGGCCTCTGGTAAACTGTGGGTGATGGCATTTACAATAAGTTCAGCACATTGTTGTGCATTTCCCCTGAGGTTATGGACATAGCTGTAGAAAGTTTTAGGGTTGTCCTTTGCCAGATAAGCTATTTTTTTCTTCAAATTTAGCCTTTGAAGTATTAATTAACTCTCTTGGCTGCCTGTTTAGATTGGTCAAGGGGCTTTTCGTATATATGGCTTTCTTCCTCCTCTGCTTGACCAAGATTTTTTTCTGTTATTGTATAACCAATTGATATTTTTATTTCACCAGGGTGGCTTGCATTTTGATTTTTGTCTTATTCTTTATATGAGTTGGTACAGCTTGCTCTTTACAGCTATCAGTATGGCTGCACAAAGATTTTGTAAATAGCTCCACATATGCTATGGTGTTTACTGGGTTTTGGGATGCTTGGAAATTTAGCCAAGGTATTGCTTAGTAGAGAGAGAGAGAGATTAGCTTTGGAATAGTTCCCAAAGATTTTTGGTTTCTCTGGATCCCCAGATTTAATTTTTATTCCTAGTACTAATTGTTCCAATTATTTAAAACGCAGAGATTAGTTTTATTTTTGAAGATTTTAAAAGTATTGTTCTTAAAATGTTTTGTAATAATTTGGAGTTTTTCTCCTCAGGTCTCCACTGAAGATGGGATTCTACCCAGTCAGACTTTATCAGTAATCAAATGTCAATAAATAAATACTGCCTTATGATCAGATCTGATGAGCCGAAGACATTACATTGGATGAAGAACATTGGCCCTCCCATGTCCATGAGTTCAAGGACAAGGAAGTTTGTACCCCTGGTAGGAGAATGGACCAACTGTTCCAAGATGGAGGTATTAAAAAAGGTTAGGAATTGCTGGGATTGTTCATTAGTAGTAGTGCATGATTCACAGTCTATAGAGGGGTAGTTAATATACCCCATACATTTCACTGGGTTGAATGATGAGGGACTCTAGTACATTTAGATAGGTATTATGGATTTCCTGGAACATGGAGGGGGACCTATAGGTTGCAATGATATGGTACAAGACCCTGTTTATGTTGAATTGCACATGTTGAAGTTCCAGTGGGTCTTGCACTTTAACTAGTCTGGATGTGAGGCTGATTTTAATAGACTGTGACTCATACATGTTTATTTCCCTCCTGTGTAGTAGCTGGTCTAAAGGTGTGAAAGGCACTAAACTCTTGCATTGCTGTGACTTTAAACAATGTCTCTGTTGCTACACAGATGTCTACACTCCCCAGGGACAGGAAGGCTCGCAGAATGCATTATTAACTTCACATGGATGGGCAGCCCATTCCAGAGCATGAGGATTCCAAAAAACATATCTGTCTCACCATCGTCTTACTTTACAAGTAAAATGTACTCACTCAGGTCATTACTGCTGGTTTACATGTTATTTGAGCTTTGTCACCTGTCATCATCTCATAGGCAGGTATTGAAATGTACTACTGACACTATAGCCCAATGTTACCTGTAGGAGCAGTTATGCTATTCCTGCTCACTGCTGTCTGTTAACTCTGCCGTGACCCTATCCGAGGCCAGCATCAAACTGTTTCTCTCACATCCTCTAAGGCTTTGTAGACTTCTGCAGCATATGTTGAGTAGGGAGCCACCGTTTATTATATCTAACAGACTTGGGGGGGGGGGGATTCCTTAGATTTTAGAAAGGCAGAAAGTTCCTGGTATACTGATCGAGTCTAGGCAGAGTTCAGAGCTACTGAGGTTGGTTTAAGCAGGCATCCCTTTAAGAAATAGAAAACTAAATGTATTTCCCCCACATCCAAGGATCCTCAAAAAGAGTTGCAGGATTTTCCACTGGGCTTATTTAATGCTCTGGTGGCCTTAAGATCATGGCAAGGGTTTCTGTTTTTCTTCCTCCTTGGTCTTGTACACACACGAGTTCTAGGAAGCCTGACTCTTCTGAGGAATCGGATTCAGATGAGGATTCCTTGCCTTACTCAAGTGCCATCCCCTTTAGATTATACCTCTAAGGAGGGGGATCCCTAAGTTTCGACTCTCTTTGAGAGGAATTGTCCTTTGTGGATGTAGTACTTTACATGATGGAACACTTCAAGCTGGAGTGCTCCCAGATCTCTGACATTCAGAAAAGGTACTAGGAAATGCTCCAGATGGACTTCTCACCTTCTGCTGTTGCCCTTGTCTTGGCTGTTCTGCAGGATACTTTTGTGGCTACTTTCTTGGCTCCTAATTCCCAATCTCCTGCCCCTAAGACACCTTGCATTTTTTATAAAGTGCTTGAGGCTTTAAAGTTGCTTTACAAATGTCCCAGCTGTAGTCTCTGTCTCTGCTGATAAGTCTTCCAAGCTTCTTTCCTTGGACAAGGATAGTTGCGCTATGGAGAGGGTGGGGAGGAATGCCTATACTTCTGCCATTTCATGCCACAAATTATAAAACACACATGACCAATATATTTTATTCCTTTTTATCTCAAATTGGGGGTGGGGGTGGTTCTGTCTGACCTGCTTGACCTTGAGGCCAAGCCCACCACTCTCTCCTTGGTGGGCACCATTTCTCTAGTGGCGCATCACTCCATCATAGTTAGCATACTGCTGATGCTCCTGATATTAAGGCAAAGCTTCTTGATGCTCTGTTAGATCATCAGAATCTCTCTGGTACTGTAATTGCTCATTTAAGCCATTACAAAACCAAGGCAAGGTCAAGAAGGATCATAAGCAGATTTTTGTCCCTCCCATTCCTAAGTTTCAGAGAAGTTATCCCTGCTAAAATTGCCTTTGTTCATAGACAGCCTAGTCAGCCTTCTAAAGGAAAGAAGGTTATTGTGCATATTTTTTCTGACAAAACCAAGACCCCAAAAGAGCCTAAACCAAAAAAAGCCTACTTTTCAGGACAAGTCTGCCTCCATCTGACATTGTGCCATCCTTCCCCCTTGGCCAGGTTCCTTTGTCTCTCAAACTTTCTCTGTCACTCCCTGTTTTGCAACAGATTACTACAGACTCTTGGGTTCTGTCGCTTATGCATCAAAGCTACTTCATGGTTTGTAAATCTCTCCCTCTTTTTGGACATTGCTCAACCCACTTGAGACCATTTTCAGGGTTGCTGCAGGGTATACTGGATCAGGGCCCCATTCAACCCATTCTGTTGGTCCTAAGGGGTACAGGATTTTATTCCAGGATGTTTCTGGTCCCCAGGAAAGAGGGGTCCTGGAGACCTGTTCTAAAACTTCCCTTTCTAAATACATTTCTCAAGGTTCTCTCCGTCAGGATGCTTTCCCTCCAGACACTGTTTCCTCTCTTGCTTTCTCAGGCCTTTTTGGCTTATCTAGATCTAAAGGATATGTATCTTTATTTTCCCATTCACTCTATTCAGGAAGTTTTTAAATTTCTCTGTTTTTTCCCTCTCATTTTCAGTTCTTTGCCCTTTAGTCTTTCCACAGCCCCACTGGTATTCACCAAGTGTCTGGCTCCAGTCATAGCTTTCTGCAGGCTTCAAGGGGTACATATATTCCCATATCTGGATGACCTGCTTCTTCAGGCTTCCCCTCCTTCCCAACTCCTGAAGGATCTGCAT
Organism: Protopterus annectens; assembly: GCF_019279795.1. Taxonomy (NCBI): domain Eukaryota; kingdom Metazoa; phylum Chordata; order Ceratodontiformes; family Protopteridae; genus Protopterus; species Protopterus annectens. Next base: position 558,486,894 of record NC_056743.1, on the reverse strand, counting down.
TTTGCCAGATGATTACACAGTCTGGGTTTCAGCAGAAGTCAGTCTTATCCCAATCTCAAAATCACCATTTTATTGGGTTGCAGGATTCAGACTGTTCCAGTGCTTCCAGTCTTTACTTTTTTTTACTCTCCTTCATCCGTTTTGCTTAGCTTCATATGAGGAAGTTCCAGTGGTACCTATGGTTGGTGTAGCTTCAGCGTTGCCACCCTCTGGAGTTTCCAGTTATCTCGCTCCTTTGTCTCAAACTCGAGCTTCATTGGTGGATTCAGCGCATAAATCCCTCAATACAGGCATCCCTTCCCAGCCCCCCTACTCTGTTCTCAGGAGTTGTTTACAGTGGTCTTTGCCTTTCTGTTAGGAATCTCCCTTTTCACTGGAGGTACACATTCTTCTTTTTCTAGGGTGGCTTTAGTTCTCCTGGTGCACTTGTTCTGAGTTTGGAAAATCTGTACATCACCTTTATGCTCTTTGCTAATATGGGAAGCAAACATCTGAGGTAAGATGCTGGTAATAGCTAAGGGCTTTGTATACTAGCCAGACGTTGGGCTATCCTTGGTAGGCGATCCCACAGGTTATGAATACTGCAACACTGAAGAGAATAATATCTACTGTTATGGTAAGATTTTATATAGGGGACAAAAATAAAGAAAAAATGTGTTTATTAAATGTAATAAAGGAAGCTATATAGAAATTAGGCAGCCCCCCCCCCCCCAAAAGGTTGTTTAACCATTGTCACAGGTGATTACTCTGAAGTAAGGGCAGCTCACATAAGATTTCATAGAAGGTAGGCTTAAAGTGATAGGAGACCGTTTCCATACAAGTTTGGAAAGTTACCATTAAGGCTGCATATATACAAGTGTGTCCACCAAGCCGCCTGATCTGCACTCAGTGACTCACTTCTCACAATCATTCTAAATCCCACACACATACTTTACTGTTTTCCTTTCGCACTTAGCCCGATCTTACTGTACAGACTACTGCAGTTTCAGCACTTGCCTTCAGTACCGAGTGTATTGCATGGGAGACTGTATCTTTAATCTAGATCATTCATCACTGGCATCAGCTAACAAGTATTTCCTCCAACGAACATTTGTAGTGTGCCGCCTTGTGTAAGATCGCATTTTGAAATGTATACATGCATTTCTCCTTGGCTAGTGCAATAGTATATCCAATTAGTATAATTATATAATGTTCTTGTATCTTAATAGTGTATGCTCACCAAATCTATACAAGCAACATTACAAATATGTCATAGTCTGTACAACTTTAAAGTGTAGTTAGCTGTGAACAACCTTAGCATGACAAACAATTTGCATTTCTGTATTACAACAAAGTGCAGCACTCTGAAAACAATTGGAGTAAAACCCAAAGAAGACGCTTTAAGTGCATCAACATAAACTCAAAATAGTATGTAATTCTCAGTCTGATCCTAATAACTCTTGCATTTTAACCTGAAATGGGCTCCCTATTGAAATGTAGGCAGTCAAAAAAACATAAGAATTGCAGGAGAAGGGCGAGTTTCAAACGTTGTTCTCCTTTAAACTTCTTCCCATGTAACCCCCCCCCCCCATGTGGGTGGCAACCCCTCTCGCAAACTAGTATACCGTGACTCCGAGATTGCCATACCTCAGAGGAAACACTCAAGAAACCAAGCCAAGGAATAAACTACCGAAAAATGCCTCGGTGGAAAGGGAATATTATAAGAAATGGCCATCTCAGACTTAGTATATGTAAGTAACGTTTTTTGGCCATTCTGTCTTTGTTTTGGAACTCACTCTATTGAGTCCTGATATTTCAAATTGTTGCCATTAAAATGCTGTAAGCTGCTGAAAAATTCTGTAAACTGGTGATGCATACAGCTGCAGTATGGCAAATGACAATATATTGTGAATTATTATAGTGAACAAAGTAAATTAGTCTGAGACCCATGTTGTGGCTGAAAAGGGTCATTTGACCAGGTCAGACGAATAATTAAACTAAGCATTTGCTTATGCCTCCTTTAAACAGGCTGCACATTAACCTCATAATTGGAGAATGACTGCTACTGACATGGGTAAGCAGATATGTCCCAAAATAACTTATCTTTCTTCTTTTACAGCTGATAGGATAGATAGTTTCTAGGAGTTGTATTTTGTCATTATAAATGCATTCTAATAGTTGCAAGGCCCTATGAAAGTGAAAAGGTGGCATTATAATAACAAGTCTGCTGTACATAACAGTGACTTTTAATACTGTGCAACTTAGATTATTGGCTGGAAACTGCTACCAGTCGACTGTAAAGTAGTTAAACTGATGATCTGCTCTTCGTTCAAGATGCTAGATAATGAAAAATGCAATGCCTGGGGCAGCTGAAAAGACAGATGAGTACCTGCAATGCACCTTTAGTTTAGTTAATGTTAAATGAACATAAATGTATAGAACAAGTGGGTTTACTGGCCCCTTGCTATTTAAGGAAATGGATACCCCCATAACAAAACTTTTAATGGTCTTTGTAATACATAATTATTTATTCATAAAATTAAGTATTTACTTTCTATTAATTCTAAACTTCAGGACGACTGTCTTGCTGTCTTATTCTTTTTTTGTAATGTATACATAATGACTTGAGTAGCAAATGTTGCATGTGGAGCTATAGGTTACTTTCTAAAGAAAAAAATTTTCTGAGGAAAAAACAAGAATTAGACACACAGTATGAGTGTGTTTGTGTGCATATGTGCATGCATCTATCTATATCTATTTGAGAATCTAATGAATTTTCACTTCTTTAATTTCTCCAAGTCTTTTGGGTTTCTAATACCATGACCGGAATGGACACCATTCCTATGTCAGAGTACTATTACAATTCATGAAATTAGTATTGTTTCAATCTTTGATGTCAGCCAAAACTGCTGTTTGCTGCACCTGCAGTGTGCCCAGTAATGACTCCTCTTGCAAATCCTATGGGGTTACATGTATTGGTAACCTATCTAAATACAATTGTAGATTCTTTTTTATAAGACCTGTTGCTCCTACTACTATTGGAACTGTCTGGGTATCTTTCTTCCACATTGCTCTCATTTCTGCCTGCAGAGCCTGGTATTTTATGACTTTGTGTCTTTCTGTATGCAAAGACACTGTAGTTACTGGGTGTGGTGATTTCAGTGATTAATGCTACTTTTATCTTTTTTTCATGGACCACTATATCAGGTTTTCTGGCATCTATATTTTGAACTATTGGTAATGGGTGGTGCCATGTGATGTAAACTTCATCATTTTCTATGATGCTTTGTGGCTCATGTTTCTAGTGTTTTTCAGCCACTTCAGTACCATAATTTTTGTACAATCTCCAGTGCAACAGTCTTGCCACATTATTATGCCTTTCAGTATACAGTCCTTCTGCCATTAGTATGTCACAACCAGCAACAAAGGTGTGCAACTGTTTCCAATTTTGTTTTACAAAACCTACATTTGTCTGTTTCTCTTGCATGTGCAATGGACTTTGTAAACCAGCATGTACATAGCCCACTATCTTGGGCCGCCAATATTAACTTTTCATCTGTTGGTTTGAATTCACCTCTCCTTAACCATTCCTGCATTTATTCCTAATCAACGAAAGGTTCTTCAGATGGTTTCTATACTTGCAGCTATATATATGCATTTTCCACATTTCTTGCCTTCTCATCTGGTCCTTCACCTTGTATTCTTTTTTATTTTTTGGCACATTCAGTTGCTGCCTGATTTTTATCTACTTCTGGTTTGATTTCCATTCCTGGAAACTCAGCAAGACAAACACTGAAAATATCCCAAACTGAGGTCCACACACTTCCAGCAGGAATGAAGCCTTTATTATAAAAAATGTTCCTCCAAGATTAAAAGTAATTCCACAGTTGTCAAAACAAATAGTACCACATGAATTCTCAAGATAAGCACTTTCATCTTGTTACCATCAAGACTTCTTCAGATAACTTGGACACTACACACAGCAGTTTTACATCTCCCTCCATAAATGTCATTATCTTGTTAACCAATCATGTGTGGCATTACAAATCACACTGTTTTAACTTCCCGACCTATATCTTAGCTTGACTTGCATGGTACAGTCTAATTTTCTTTGTAAAATAGTATTTTGTTGTTACTACCTAAAACCCTACATCATATTTTATCTTTCTAAAGATTTTAACTTTAATACATTAGAGATAGATGTATGTTCATTCAACCCTGGGTAGCCGGTTGCATTCAACAAATATGCCAATAAAGTCCTTTTTTTCTCCAATAAAATTGTCCCCTCTCTCTTTTTCTTTCGGACTTGTTCCAAAACAGTGAACTTGAACCAGTGTTTGTTTTCAGCAGTATGCTTGTATAATGCTCTTTTATTACCTACACAAAATGCCACATATGCTTGACATAAAGCAGTATATACTACTCCCTTTTATGTGCAATCATACCTGTCTTTCATTTTTATTTTGTCCATTCATAGTAATGTTGTCACCTAACAAAATATATTTACAGTAGTTACAACGTCCACACTGCAGCATCATGCAGTCGCTTTTGATTTTACTTCCTTCACAGGTCTCTAAAATACTCTTTAATGTTAATCCTTTCCTGTAAATAATAACAGGACATTCATCCAACTTTGCCTATATACTGGGTTCTTCCATCAAAAAGGACCAATTTTTTTGTCTATATCATTTTTGCCTTCCCACTCTCCAAGCTAAAAGGTGTTACCCCTCCACATTTAAATTGTGTTGTCCTCTTTTCTATTATATTAGGTCTTTCCTGTTTACCTTCTTTACCATCACCCAGCAATGGTTGAAAAAAACCCTTAGTTTCTTTTTTCCACTACTACTTTTTCAATACTGTCTATCAAATGGTGCAGATAGCCTCTATTTAAGAACATACTTTTCAAGATCTTACAGTTCTCTAAACAATATTTTCTTCTAGTCACCATTTGGGCCACTCTAACATTGACCCTTTACTACCAATCTTTTCTGGGCTGCCGGGCATGCACTACTAATAATGTAGCAAACTGTTCGAGTATGTAGGTTTCCTAAAGATGGATGCCACATGTCTATGTTCTTGGATGTCCTTTTCCAATAAAAGGACAAGATAAGGAATTTTGTCTACCTGGAAAGTAAATTACAAAAATGTGGTAGATTTATTTATGTACACCTGAAATCTTTCAAGATCAAATGCACTCCCTTTCCATAATATAAAAATGTCACCCAAGATTCCTTATCTTGCCATTAGGTTTTGTGATTTTTGTGGACAACTACTTCCTTCTACAACAGGGCACCATCCTCTCCCTGGGCCCGGCATAGCCACATTGTAGGAATATTTACGTAATTTCAGTATTCTACATGGTCATCTTTTCCAGTCCTGGCACTAGTGTGCCTACCAGGAACGGGCACTTGTTTATCCTGGGTCTTGTGCACCCAGCTCTCTCTTTTTTGTTTTTTAATTTTTAACCTACTTCTGTCCATGATGTATGCTATATAAATACAGTCTATATATCCATGTCGTCTTGGAGGGATTTTGTGAAAAACAGGATCCACCTCGTGAAGATACTCACCACGACTTGAGGATGAATTCAGTTTCAGCAATACTACTCTCCTTTACTTGCTGATATCCCTCTCCATTCAAGCCATCCAGTCTAATTCAGTGAACTTTGAGGACAAACTGTATCGTGATTTCCAAAGAGCAAGAAGTCCTAGTCCCCCTCCAGTTAGAGCTTGACTAGCAAAATTTCGATAAAGTTGGCTCAGCAGTCTGTCTTGACCAAATCTAACTTGTATAAAGTTGCCGCAGTGTGTGTGTGTGTGTGTGTGTGTGATATATATATATATATGATTATCTAATGGGTACATCAATATTCACATTTGTCGACATGAAAAATGACCTCCACAATGCACTAAAAATGCAAATGATGCAATGCTACATGTACTGAGAAATGGCCTCCACACATGCAAAATCTAAAACCAAAAGCAATGTTTTTTTTTAGGGGAGCAAGCCTCCCTACACCCCTGTATGTGTGTGGAAGTTGCACCCCCTGCTATAATTATATATTCTAGGTCTGAGATCACACAATTTTTGGGGAAAGGGCAAAGCCCCCATCCTGAGAATTGTCTGATGTACTTTTCTTGAAGGGTATTTATCATTTGTCTAGTCAACTAAAAGATATTGAGCAAAGCACCATTCAAAAAAGTTATTTCCATAAATATATGTATGTATGTATATATATATATATATATATACATCTAGATACAGATAGATATATCGATATATATATAGCTATATATAGATAGACATGGATCCGCTGTAGGTATCTGTGTGTAATATACACATACAGACACATACATAGACAGATACAGAATAAATACAGATATATATATATATATATATATATATATATATATATAGAGAGAGAGAGAGATGGGTTTATGGTATGTGGTTGGAATGCAGAAACATTGTATGTCTTTAGATTGATGTAGGCATATCTAAAATATAATTACCAAAAAATAAAAATAAAAGTACAATTCCCAAAGGACAAGTGTTTCCTTTTGTGATATTACAAGAAAAACTCTACCCCCACATACAAACCAAATATGTCTGATTAACTGTAATGATATGGAAAGGGATTTGTAAGGTATATGGTTAAGGTTGGGTGCCCCCTGCACTACTTAGTAAGTCACAGTATACCTGCCTGTATTCCTAACTCAAACACTACATTTTACTTAAACTCCCTTTCTGTAACACCGCCCCACTGCAAAAGAGAGACAGCACCAAATGTTCCTCTTATCTAGCTCATCTTCTACCTTTGACCCACAAATACTTGCACAGCTTTACATCTTTCTTCTTACCTAACCCATTGCTTCAAGTTAATTGCTGCCTTCTCACTAGTGCTTTACTGAATATCAATGTTTATACAAAGTTTTTTTTTAACTCGTTAAGTCCTATACTTCATCCAAATTATTTTTTTTGTCTTCTGTGATGCCAACATTAGAAAACATTTTAAAAATTAATTTAGAAGACATTCTTTTACTGGGTGAAAAAAAAATCTGGAATGAATTATTTATTACTGTTAATGTGAATCCAGCCATCCATAAACCCTTATCCCATTTTGCACATTTTGAGGTTGGTGTGTCACTTCAACTGTGACAGTTATCTAGAGGCAAGGTTCACACCACCAGGTCGCTAGTCCTGCTGCAGTTGATCTTTCATACCACTCATTCGCAGTGTGCACTCACACCTATGGACAATTAAGTATCCAGTCCACCTACTGCATGTCTTTGGAATGCAGGAGGAAACTGCAGCACCCAGGGAAAAACCCACATGAACCTAGGGACGACATGCAGACTATGCATAGAAGGCACCCCAGCTGAGAATCGAACCAGACAACTGCTTGCTGTGAGGTGAGAATGCTATACTTTGTGCCGTTGTGCTACCCTATATGAATGGCTTATAATTCATAAAAAAAACACAAAGGCAAGGGAAATTTCCAAAAGTTTGTTCGCACTTTTGTTCAGTTTTCATACATGAAGGTCTTCAGACAAAACTCAAAATCAAAATATACAAGTTAAATACTTTTGGTCAATCATGACATCATAAAAGTAAAGTCTTAGTCATACACCCTCTCAAACAGGCTAAAGGACAGATGATTGTGTGTAATACATATCACACAATACGTACTATAAGAAATATTAACAGTATATAAAATGTGTAACAAAAAAAAAAAATATATATATATATATATATATATATTTATATATATATATATATATATATATATATATATATATATATAAAATAAAATTCAATGATGTAATACTAAAGGATGCTAAAAGAAGAGGTCAATCACCTCTCAAGAGATTTAAGTTTCAAAATACATTTTAGGCAACACTGATCATTAAGACCTGGACATGTATATGCATTCAGCCTCAATTGCCAAGCCACCTCGCTATTTGCCAGGCATTCCAATGTTTTTATGTTGGTAAAATGGAGCGTCATTTTAAACAAAGACTGTATGAGCATCGGTATAATATTAGCAAACCCATTTGTATTAGTGATTTGGCGAAAAATGTTAAGAATCATGGCCGCCACTTCCACTACTTGGTTATTGAACAAGTTACTAAAGACGTTAGAGGTGGACTTTGGTCCTCGAGATTGGAAGAAAAAGAACTGGCCTGGTAATTGAGGCTGAATGCATATACATGTCCAGGTCTTAACGATCAGTGTTGCCTAAAATGTATTTTGAAACTTAAATCTCTTGAGAGGTGATTGACCCCTTATTTTAGAATTATTTAGTATTAGATCATTGAATTTATATATATTTATATATATATATATATATATATATATATATTTATATATTTTTTTGTTATACATTTTTATACACTTACTATTTCTTATAAGTACGTATTGTGTGATATGTATTACACATAATCATCTATCTCTTAGCCTGTTTGAGAAGGTGTATGACTTTAAGTCTTTAATTACTTTTATGATATCATGATTGAGCAAAAGTATCTAACTTGTGCATTTTGATTTTGAATTTTGTCTGAAGAAGTTCATGTGTGAAAATTGAACGAAAACATTAAGATAAAGTTGTAAAATTACCCTTGCTTTTGTGGGTTTTATTAGTTTGTCAGCTTTTCGTGTTGGATTTGCTTATAATTCATGTTGGGCTCTTAGAGCCATCTGTAGCACCCCTATAAACTTTTCCTATCAGGCTGGGTAGCATAGCCCCAACAGTGGTAAATGACCTGTGGTTAGATGTCAGTCTAGGAGGTAGGGAATCCAGCAGGCCCATATTGGAGGGATTATAAGGATATCCTCATACTCTAGCACTGTGCCAGGACAGTGACTAGTGGAACAAGGCCCGAAGCAGCACTGTGACAATCGTGTAGATGGTGAACATTTCCAGCAGTAGAGCACGTGCAAGTTCACATACACACACACACACACACACACACACACACACACACACACACACACACACACCATTAGTATCTCTGGCTTATTTCTGCTGCTGGACTTTCAGCAGTAATCCTGCTATTAGGCAAACAGCACATTGTTGTGTTTGGATTCTTATAAAAGGGTTGTCATAACAAGCCTCTCAGATTGTAGTTCATCTTCAACGTTTCGCAAATTTAAAATGTCATAGTGTCATTGCCTCTGTCTTAGAACCCTTATGTGCCACAGTTATTTTCAGGTTTCATATTCTACTGCCATAAATTCTTCAAAAATCACTTTTAGGTTCCTTTGACACACTGTTATGTAATTATATATTCTACAAGTTTGTAAATTATAAGCAGTCGTTAAAATATGTAGATTGTCAGGTATGTGAATGAAAATCATTAATGTCAGCTGCTCTGAGGTTCCCAGTTAGACAGAAAAAGAAATACATTTCTTTGTATTAAGGAAGTAAGATTTTGAACATAAATATGTTAAAGATTAATGTCTTTCAAAGTAGAAAAATGTTTCAGCTTTTGTTCATATTTATATTTTGTTAATGTCTTGAGGTATCTGATTTTAACTATTATGGTAAATAAAGATATGGACCTTGGCTGGTAACAAATTAGAAGTGCTCTGTCTCTCTCTAGCCATCAGCAGTGTCTGTGCTATTGTATATAAATACCTTGGCCTTGGTAACCTAGGTATTTTTCATTACAGCAGGAGATATTTATTACCGCCTACAATAGCAAAAGGACCTGCAGTCTCAGCACCATTAAATTCAATTTCTTGTCTATGACAATGGGATATAATGTTGAGGGATGCGAAGATGGTCAGCATTTAAATGACCCCCTTCATACCATCAAGAATTGCTCAGTGTGTAAATTCTTTTCTTTTGTGAAATAATTCAGCAGGGGTTATATCTGGAGGAAGAGTATAATTTCATTTTAGGGTGAAGCAGTGATGTGAGAATTTAAGCATCACTTGTTGCTACACTCCATTGGTCTAAACTAAGTACTTATGAATAGCTAGAAATGCTGACAGCAAGGCATAAAAAATACATAAAGTTAAGTTGAATGTATGCTGTAATTTAACACTACATGAAATCATAAATGGTGGCAGTCCATTAAAGTCATTAAAAGTTGTTTTTGTCTAAAGATTGTATTGCTGTCAATTGCTGTCAAGGTGTGCTGTCAGAGAGGATATTATTTTGTTTTATTCTGGCAGCAAGGAAGAACTTGGTAGGTACAAATTATAGTGTCCTGGAGTGACACTAACATTAACACAGTTTTGTAATTCATTGAATCAAACAGCATGCGTAAGTTAGTTACAAGAATCAAACCCACAGTTGGGCTGACAGCACTATTTCGATACACAGTAGAGCTATCATTTAAGGTGAGTATAACTTACCCCATTGTTCTCATTTAGGGAAACCAGTCTGATAAGGGAAGATACTAATTATTTTAGATGCAACAGAGACAAACCTGTTAAGGTACTGAGTGAAGTTTTGGACTGTAATAAAATCAATTATGTAATTAACCATCACATGCTGTGGATAAATCCCTAGTCAACATAAAACCTAGAGATGGTCAATGTGTTCATAGGATGGATTTTGTAACAGTGAATGAATTATAATAAGCAAGATAAAAAGCTATGTATTAGTATTACTTTTTATTTGTACTATTTGAAGGACTTTTTTCAGTGATGCAATAGGATAGGTTATATTTTCACAAGCTTGCTTCTCTGCAGTAAGACTCTCAGCCAGATATAGTTACATTTTTCTTGGAGCCTTTCCATTTGAAAATGTCACATATATCCACTGACCACTTCTCAAGTGACCACATCTGAGAAATTTAATTTGATCATTTTCCTAGTTTAATTTTTATCTGCTAGCATTTCAGTTCAGCTGATGCTGTTTTCACGGAGTATTTTTAATCTGCTGTTCAAGTGTAAAATATTGATGAGTTACTACAAGTCACACACCATGGCTTGCCGAGTGATGTCATCTCCATGTTATGAATATCCAGAAAAGCAGCTTGCTTTCTTTAAATATCAAACTACAAAATAAGAAATAGCTTTCTGATTCATAATTTTACCTAGTTATTTCTATACACATGAAATGACAGTTGGCATTGACTCAAAGAATGAACATCATTTTGTTTCTCACTCAAGACCATATAAATTCTGACTAGGAAGGCAATAGAACCAGCACTCAAGGCTTACTCTTCCTCTGTGACAAGGAGATGATTGGTCTACTGCTGTGGCACCATTTTTTAAAAGCATAGTCTCTCCATCCCAGTAATCACACCGTCCCTGCGGTCCATGCCTGCCGCTAGCAGTAGCCACTGTCCTGAAACGGGTGCCCCCCTGCTTACCTGAATCCAAGTCCTGCAACCACTCTTGAACTGAAATTCCACAAAACCTCCTTCCATTCTGCAAGGACAACTAAGCTCTAGAAACTGAGAAGTCTAGCAAAAGCCACTGTCCTGAAACGGGTGCCCTCCTGCTTAACTGAATCCAAGTCCTGCAACCTCTCTTGAACTTAAATTCCACAAAACCTCCCTCCATTCTACAAGGACAACTAAGCTCTAGAAACTAGGAAGTGTACATTATAGCTGGATAAAGTTACTTTTACAGTACACGATATATCCAAGTGCAGCTGCTGTCCAAAGGTACTCGTCCCAAAAAAGAAAAATACTTGAAGCGAAAAAACTGGACACGACCACCACAACATATATAAAATCCAGGTTTAATGAACAGAAATATATATATATATTTTTTTAACGTATATAAAATCCAGGTTTAATGAACAGAAATGAGCGCTTTCACATGCTCCACTGGCATGCTTCTTCAGATTTAACATATACTCCCTCCAGCAAGCATTTAAATAGCAACAGCTTAATTAAAAATTGATTAAGTAATCAATTAATTAATTAAATAGGTGGGGTTTTTATATTGAATCTACCACCTTGACTTTACTTTTAAACAAACATCTCTAAAATGAGAAATATTATTAAAATAAAATGAAATGAGTACAAATATGCATGTCCGTAAATAAAATATCACTCAATCTATAAACATTGCAAAACATTATTCCTATACAGGACATAAACTTTTGAAACAGTTACTAAAGCATTTTGTTCAGTAGTAAAATTCTTGGTCACTGCAGATGAGCACTTAATCATATGCTAAAAAACATTTGTTCCTAGTATATCAAATAATCTAACCATATCAAAACAACACTGCTAACATATGCACAAAATTTAAAATGCTAAAATATTATCACCAGGTGTATGAGTGTAAAGCTGCATACTTTTATCAAAAGGTATAAAAATATATATATAAAATAAGAAGCTAACAGCTTTTAACATCCAACATTCACTTAGAAAATAACGAAGCTGAATAATCACTATGTGCATGCTTCAAGTATAGGGTTAATACTAATATACTGGTTGAGCCCTGGATCCACGTGAGCTCTTAACTTAAAGATCCAGGAAAGTTCTATGGATTCTAAATGGTTCATGTTATTACCACCCCTTCCACTCTGGGTTACTATTTGTAGCACCCTAAACCTGAATGTATAGTCAGTATATGTACTGATATGTCTAGCCAATGCATTTTGCGGATTCCTTTTCCTTATATCATATATATGGTTATACATTCTATCCTTCAACCTCCATGTCGTCATACCTACATAAAATCCTGCACATTTCGTGCATGTGGCTAATTTATTATTACCTTGTTTTTAGATAGAGGTTATAATGATTCTATGGTTAGTAACATTAAAAGTTCTATCTTGAATGCAGAAGATGGAAGTATCAGGACAAACAAGGGTCACATAGGGAGCAAATGGACAGAAACGCATGGTTCCAGGGTCTCTCTTATCACCAGGTATACCAATGATAATAAAAATGTTGTAGATATAATAAAGAAACATTGGAATGTTTTGATTACGGACCCCAAAATTTTGAAAGTGATAGTATGTAACCCAAGCTTCAGCTATAGGAATAGCAGGAGCCTAAAAAGGTTATGTAAGGAACATTCTAGAGTTAAACATAATAAATTGATTGTTAATAAATTTGGCATGTATCGATGCATGAGATGTAAAATGTGCAGTTCTATTGTAGCAAAACAGCGGTTTATTCACCCTACCATTGACTATGAATTTAAACCTAAGTTCTATGCCTCTTGTGATAGTAAGAATTTAGTCTATCTATCCACATGCACGAAATGTGCAGGATTTTATGTAGGTATGACGACAAGGAGGTTGAAGGATAGAATGTATAACCATATATATGATATAAGAAAAAGGAATCTGCAAAATGCGTTGGCTAGACATATCAGTACATATACTGACCATACATTCAGGTTTAGGGTGCTACAAATAGTAACCCAGAGTGGAAGGGGTGGTAATAACATGAACCATTTAGAATCCATAGAACTTTCCTGGATCTTTAAGTTGAGAGCTCACGTGGATCCAGGGCTCAACCAGTATATTAGTATTAAGCCTATACTTGAAGCGCGCACATAGTGATTATTCAGCTTCATTATTTTCTAAGTGAATGCTGGATGTTAAAAGCTGTTAGCTTGTTATTTTATATATATATATTTTTATATCTTTTGATAAAAGTATGCAGCTTTACACTCATACACCTGGTGATAATATTTTAGCATTTTAAATTTTGTGCATGATATGTTAGCAGTGTTGTTTTGATATGGTTAGATTATTTGATATACTAGGAACAAATGTTTTTTAGCATATGATTAAGTGCTCATCTGCAGTGACCAAGCGTTTTACTACTGAACAAAATGCTTTAGTAACTATGTTTCAAAAGTTTATGTCCTGTATAGGAATAATGTTTTGCGATGTTTATAGATTGAGTGATATTTTATTTACGGACATGCATATTTGTACTCTTATTTCATTTTATTTTAATAATATTTCTCATTTTAGAGATGTTTGTTTTGTTTAAAAGTAAAGTCAAGGTGGTAGATTCAATATAAAAACCCCACCTATTTAATTAATTAATTGATTACTTAATCAATTTTTAATTAAGCTGTTGCTATTTAAATGCTTGCTGGAGGGAGTATATGTTAAATCTGAAGAAGCATGCCAGTGGAGCATGTGAAAGCACTCATTTCTGTTCATTAAACCTGGATTTTATATACGTAAAAAAAAAATTTCTGTTCATTAAACCTGGATTTTATATACGTTGTGGTGGTCGTGTCCAGTCTTTTTGCCTCACAGTACTATGATAGTTAGATTTCTCTACTGTCAAGCACAACAGCATGGACCAGTCATACTACCGACATAAATTCTCCCCTCTAGCTTTTATTACTGTACTACTGGGGCACATGTTTACCCAACTTGGCCACTAGATGGCAGCAAAGCCCAAGTAATCCAACCTCTAATTTGACCATTCCTAAACTGTAAAGTCTTATTCCTATTGATTTTCCCCAAACACTACCTGTTCTTACCCTAGTCCACACTCTGTGTAAAGAAACAAGAGATAAGAAAAGGTCAGTTGCCAGCACTGTCTGTTAATGTTGAATGTGAACTGACCTGCCTGGTAGATTAAACGAGCTGATCCTGATTTTTTTTTTTTTTTAGTAAGCAAATCTTTCAGCTCGGCTGGGTGCCACTCTGTTCGTCTTCACAGCACTCTGGCTCACTCTGCTCCCCTACCCTACCCCCATTCCCACCCATCCCTACATCAGTTACCTTTATACCTGTACACCACACCTAACCCAAACCACTCCCACCTCCCTCACATAATTCCAACCCATCAAATCAACCATTCAATCAACCCTCAATTCACCTTAGAAACCACTACACACCCCTTCCCTGCTCTTGCCATTCATCACCACGTACTAATCCCACCTACACTAAAACAGGACTCCACTATCAGAACACTCACACCCACAGCTCCTACTATACACCACATGTATATCTATACTACTAGTGCTATCCTCCATTGCCAGCTATCAAAATCAACTTAATTACACCCTAATCATCCCTAATAAATGTACATCCCTTAACAATCTAGACCCCATACCTTACACTCAACTAGCTCCATACCGCTATCAACCCTCCATAATTCACTTCATTGCACAAAATATACCCAACAATAAACTAATCAGATTCTATTTACAACTAAAAACACTCACACCCACAGCTCCTACTATATACCACATGTATATCTATACTACTAGTGCTATCCTCCATTACCAGCTATCAAAATCAACTTAATTACACCCTAATCATCCCTAATAAATGTACATCCCTTAACAATCTAAACCCCACACCTTACACTCAACTAGCTCCATACCTCTATCAACCCTCCATAATTCACTTCATTGCACAAAATACACCCAACAATCAGGCAATCGCACACTACTATAAAACACACAAAAAGCTTCAATAAGCTAATCAGATTCTATTTACAACTAAAAACTAAACTTGTACGCTATGGTGACATGCATCCCAACCAAGGTCCACTAAACCCATCCACACCAAACCCCGACCTGAACAATACTCTACTCCACAGAACCAAAAACTCACTCCTCATTATAAATCTAAATGTTAGAAGTATCCTGAACAAAGTCCATGATCTCCATACCTTACTCTGCCTTTATCATCCAGATATTGTCATACTTACTGAGACCTGGCTCAAACCAGAAATACATGATAATGAAATCTCAGCACCAGGCTACAATATAATTCGGAGTGACAGATTAGGAAAGAGGGGTGGGGGGAGTAGCCATACTTTTCAAAGATTACCTCAGCCTAGAAAAACTAGACATTACAACCCCAGACCTAGAAAACAAACTCACCCTCACTAAACTCAAATGTAACACAAATAAATATATCAATATTATAGGATGCTATATCCCTCCAGGCAACAATATTTCCATTACAGAAACTCTGCTAGAATGGATATCCAACTCCATCCCCCATGAAAACATCCTTTTAGGTGACCTTAACATTGACTGGAACAACTGCTCCAGTCAAAACACACACTTCCACATCAACCCACATGGACTAACCCAACTTATAACCTCCCCCACTAGAACAGACAAAAGAACCAAACATCAATCCCTACTGGCTGGGATACTTTATCACATCCTTCCCTAATATCCCTAGCAAGGTGTCTACCAGACACCCTCAGTGACCACCAAGCTACATTTCTACTAAGATGTAAAACACCCCAACTGACCCAAGTAACTGTGCCAGAAATTAGGAACAAAAAATGTTTTAACCTATCAACTTTAACAATGACCTAAAAATGTGTAACTGGACCCCCCTAAAAAAACATAGACCTCGATGAAGCAGTACTATACTTCAATACAACCTTCACAAATATACTTAACCATCATGCTCCCCAGAACCACTAGAATTAAAACCAAACATGCCCCCTGGCTAACTCCAGACACTAAAACATTCCTCCAAAATAGAAAAAAAGCCTGGACAAACTTTCGTAACAGCAAATTCCAATTAGATAAACAAAAATACCTTGAACTATACTACAAAGCCAAAAAACGTATCAAAATAGACAAAATCTCCTACTACCAAAATATACAGAATAAGCATATAAACAACCCAAAAAAGTTCTGGGCAGCAATCAAATCTGTATTACAACCAGGGAAAGCATCACCCCCCACTCCAAAAACATCAAATAACCATGACAATATCCCCACACAGTTCTACAAATTCTTTACAGAAACGATCCAAGCCCTTGCAAATAACCAACCTAGCTCCAACAACAACCCCCTCTCCACTAGAAATATTGATCAATGGCTTCATCTTCAGCTTCAACCCAGTACCCACCAAGACCATACTAAAACTACTACTAAAACTCAAAATAACCACCCTAGTCACTGATAAACTGCCAACTGAATACCTTCAACTAACCACAGAAGCTATAGCCTACCCTGTCTCCATACTAATAAACAGATCCATCTCCAAGTGTAAAGTACCCCAGCTATGGAAAATAACTCCTATAATTCCACTGCACAAAGGTGGTAGCTCTCTTGAACTTCTATAACTATTGCCCTATAGCAATACTTTACCCCGTATCAAAACTTCTTGAGAGAGTCGTATGTATGCAATTGAAGTACCTCCTAGAAAACAAGCTACTATCCACACAGCAGCACTGCTTTAGACCCTTCCACAGCACCTCCACCGCACTTACCTCATTTACTAATACCATCAATAATCACAGAAGCAATGAACTGCTCATATCGGCTACATTCTTAGATTTATCCAAAGCTTTTGACATGGTCAACCATGCAAAGCTCCTTCACTCACTATCCACCCTAAACCTTAGTATTTCTGCTATTGGTTTAAGAGCTATCTAGATGGCAGCCAGCAAACTGTAATATGGCAAACCAAATCTCTCCCTTATTGCCTGTCTTCCTAGGAGTTCCCCAAGGCTCCATCTTGGGTCCATTGCTCTTCACTCTATTTACAAATCAAATCCCAGCCAACATTCCTAAAGCCTTGATATTAAAACTTTGAATGTTCTGATATCGAACACTATTCAGCGAACGCTAAGAATAGAGAAGCTGCAGAACAGCGAATTCTTTCCTCGGGAAAGAATTCGGTTGGCCATTTCTGTGGCTTCGCTATTCTTAGCAGTGTGGTGGAGAGTTACGGATTGGGTTCAGGTAAGTGTGCGATTGTTTGTAGGTTAGGGTGCGGGTTAGGCCTGTGTGCGATAGTGACAGACTTTAGTGTTAGGGCGTGGGTTAGGTGAGTGTGCGATAGTGATGGACCTTAGGGTTAGGGTTTGGGTTAAGGTAAGTGGGTAGATGGTAGTGTATGTTTAGTGTAGCGTTGGATGTAGGAATTTAAGTGTATGTGTGTGGTTGCTGTTTGTTTGATGTGCTTGTGTTGTGTGTGTGTGTTTCGGGGCAGCAATTTTTTTCCATGTGAAAAAATTTGCTGTTCTGAATGTTTGATATTTTCATGTTTAGATGTTTTGGGGCCGATGAAGTAGCGTTCGCTATTTTCGTCTTTCAATAATGTGATATAAACACATTTAATGTACTATCTCTATTGTCTGTTAACTATAAAATTGTATCTTTTGGAGCTTTTCTCCCTGGGCCTCCACTGAAAATGGACTAATATCCAGTCGGACTCTCCTGGTTAACAAATGTAAAATAAATAAATAATATGGCGGGGACCCTTCCCCTCCACCTTCACAGGGTATTTACCCATAAAACTGAACAGACTCCCTATTCATGATAAACATAGCCTATTCAAATACAATTTGGACCGATGGATGGAAAATCATAAATTCACCCCTTGCTTGGTCACATGTGGCCCTTATCAACACAGGCAGTTTGTACATGCCCTAAGTTAAAGGCATATGTCAAAGCCATTCTAGTCCATGGGCATTGATATTTGGGAACATTGGGCCATGAATGGCTAGGCTTACAAAGTCTCTATGGCCGTTAGCCTAGTATGATCCAATATAGAGTTGTTCGGGGTCTCTCTGAGAGAGGATCGATCTAGTATCAAACTGAGAAACAACTTAAATTACAAACTGTAGATGATATTTTAGGGATAGGTGGAATATGAGGTACATTAAAACCTTTGCATACAACATAGTTTGCACTATACCAGAAATAATGGTGGTGGTACACCAAAAATCGGGGATAATATTTAAATAGCTTAATTCAATTAAGTGTTAATAGAGCAGTAGGCTTTGTATTGGCATGCATGGTATGAACAACAAGTATGAAAGTCTCTTGTCTGATATTGATTGATTGCAGTCCTCTGTAAGGTTCTAGAAAAATAAATACAGGGAACTGGGCAAAAATACAAGGCAAAATTAGGGACAGTTGATTAGTACACTATGAAATTGTACCGAATTAGCAGAGGAAATGCCTGCCTGCTGCTGTTTAATTGGGTTTTCTGCACCAGTCACCTTGTAAAACACTGATATCCTTATTTATCCATGGCCTTTGATGCCAGTCCATTTGCGTTATGCAGTACTATGGTCACTTTGGCATATACTGCAGGTGTAACAGATGAGTATTTGTTTTGATAAATACCATACCTCTTGTTGCTATGTCTGTGTTGGTAGACCTATTGTCTAATTATTATGGTCATAGAAGTGAAATTTGTAGAACAGCAGAAAGACAATTTAACCCTGTTTATAGTTCTCTGCCTCTCTCCACCCCCAGGAAGATATGCATGAGAAAGGAAAGCAAGTTAATCTTGCTTGAACTCCATTATAAATGGTTGCCTACACCTGATATCACCATTAGAATTTTTTTTCAGTTATGATTCAAAAATTACATAATTCTGTACATTCTGTCAAATTCAAAAATCTCCTTTGGTAAGCAACAGAACACAACTCATTTGGCAGAATGTGGAATTAATTATGAAGAATGTTTGACTCCGATAACCAAGCTTGCCTGATGGTCAGCATCTAAAATATTCAATATGAGAACACATACAGAAAATGAAAAAAGTGCTAAAATGGCACAAAACATATACACACATGTGAGCATGGGCACACAAAATACAGATACCTTCCAGCAAAGTATTTGCTACTATGGTACTGCATTGTTTTGTCATTTGATATAAAAAGTGAAATGCAGATAGGAAATTGTGTGGCATATCAGAGATGCACGATAAATTCACAACTCAACACCTACTGCATACCTAGGGCAGAGAAATGCAATCAAAATAATATGTAACAAATAATAGAAGTTAGTAGAAAAATGTTTTATCTTAGAATGAGCTGAGCAGAAAAGCCAGCCCTTTGCTGTAGATGGATGAAGCCCTGATTCTGAACTGATGGATCAGGAGAGCAGCTGATGTTGGCTTGCTGATCATAATGAAAGGAAGTAGCTTTGGTTTGCTGCATGGATATCTATCAGCTGCACTGGGTGTTGCACCTTTGGGTGTTCAAGCCTGCCAGAATCCCTCACAAGTTCAGACTGATTGTGTGATCTGGACAAGATTCTGTTGGAACACAGGACTTGTGTCTAGCCCAAGATGTCTGCCCTTGTCACCGACAGAAAGAATGGACTTAATTGACTGAAGGTCGAGGAGTCCTTGGGCAGGTCAAGTGGAGTAGGGGATTGGGGGGGGGGCGTAATGAAATGAACAAATTAGCTGGATACATTTCATCCTAATTGTGATATATATATAAAATTATGGCTGTAAGACAATGTTTTGATGATAGTTTGTAAATAGACAGGTTCAAGATCACAATATTGAGAATGTGCACATTTCTGCTGAGTTCTTTTTGGGGGAGTTTTGTGCTAAACAATATAATCTTATCTAAAGTCACTTAAGTGCTCATTAAAATACTTACATTTCAAAAACAGTTACAAATTTGCTTCTTTTTCAGTAAATAAAATTTTAGAAAGGCAAAATAACATTTCTTAAATATTGTGTTGACAAATGTCTGGTCAGTGCATTTTCTTTGGAAATGTGTTCACTACCCAGACAGCAGGCAGACCCCCCCCTCCTGTCCTCCCTTTCCCATCTTGCTTGCACTCCTTAACACCCTCCAATATACTTATTTGTACAATACTGTATATATTGAATAGCTAATCTGTATGCAGTATTTATTTTGACCCAGTTATGTAACTTGCCTTGTTTAAATGTTGGAATTTTTACAAATTATATATATTTTTCTTACAGTTGTATTGTTATGGTGCTGATTTTCATGTAAAATGTGTCCCTATTCATCACTCTGCAAATTTGTAAATGTGAACTTACAAATCAGCCACAGTAACCTGGAAGAAATGGTTACTACATTTATTTCAGCAAGTCTCTTTGACTTTTCACTGGTGGAAAAACGAGATTTGAGATTGTTTTAGGTGTACTTAAGATGCATAAAGGTATGGGGAATTTCCCTTTGAGACCTAAACTTTCTCCCATGGGTTCATTGACTGAGATGCTGACGTTTTTTGCCTGTGTGTAAATTAGTCTGTCCTTTCTTTTATTTTGGACAGTAAAACATTTCTAAAATCAAAGATAACAATACAAGTGCTAAGAATGTTACTTTGATTCTTGATGCAGAATTCCTACATGTCTGTCTCATTCACTTCGTCTGGTACAATGCTGAGGCAGGTCTTGTTTGACAGTGATGAATTCACTTGTTTTGACATATGCATATTTTGTTTTTTATTGGGGTTAACTGTAAAGTACAGCTGTGTTTTTTTTTTTTTTTTTGACTGAGTTCTTCAGCATACTAGTGGACTGGCTATGTAGGAGGTCATAGCCTCAGATTTTTCCAATTTAATGACCCTAGGGCACAGCGGCTGTGTATGTACGTGTTTTAAACAGTGTATAACTTTTATGTTCATTTTATTGATGTCCACTCTTAGATTTGCCATAGTGATGAAGAATGTCATTTTTCCAAGTTTGGTATCAACTTTGATTTTTAACAAAGAAAATTATTGGGTGTATGCATTTATGAGACTACTGACAATTGTGTGTTTATAGGAATTGTCGAGAAAGAAGTGTGCAGAGACTGTATTAGTATATGGGTCTATTGTATATGAATGAATGTTCATAATTCTGAATGCTCTAAAGAGTGAAAATGACGGACCTTGAAGTACTTCTTGTGGGATTGCAGTACAGTGAAGGTAGGAATATTTTCCCTTTCCTCACTGTAGTGCAATCTTGGAGGTGGTATATATATTTAGCAGGGAGTGTGGGAGGTGCAGCGCCCCACAATAATGAGTTCAAGGTCCGGCATTTTTGCGTTTTAGAGCAATGATATAAACTTTTGTACATATAATATAGACCCTAGTATACATTCTAAATTCTTTAAAATAAATGTGGATGAGTCAGTTTGTTTAGATACCCTAAGCTTACTTCAGAAACTTTTTGTTTCAAAAAAAAAAAATGTGATCTTAAAGTTTTCTTTGCAGCTTCATGGCATTCTATAACAGTATGATCATGGGAATTATTGATAAGGTCTGTTTTAAGGGGAAAGTTAAATGTGGTCTTAACTCCGTGGGGTTTGCTTTGGAGAAGGAAATCAAACCACATGGCCATGTGCATCATAGTAAAATCACAACAGTTTAATAATTAGAGGATAATGCATTTTCAGTGCTGCTTAAAGTTGGATGCTTTTCCATGGTGATAGTCTGAGTATGAATGTATACTACTTAATAAAATTGCCCAGCAGGAACAGGACCCGGAACTCACTCCATGACAAAACTTGTTGATTAATCCAGTCTTTATTAAGATGAAACAGAGTACAATAAAATAAAATCAACCAAGCGCTTTCACTCGGTTAATACCGAGCTTCTTCAAGGTACAATAATACAATACAATCAATTCACAGGTGTTAAATAGTAAAACACCCGGTCACATGACCGAATTAATTCATTCAACTCATGTGCAAACCACTTCTTATTAGTTTAACTATCAAGTATAAAAGAGGCAGTAATCGCACAGCACCACAAGTAGCAAATAGTGTTAAACCCTGTCTGTGCCTAAAAGTGGTGATAAAGCACTATCACACGAGTGTAGACATTATTCTTGATCTTGTGATCATATTAATAATTAATATTCAGTCTAAAAAATGTATATAAAATACATAGTGTTTCGTAACCAAACTCTTCTAGTCAAGAAAAAGTGAAGAATAAAAAATTAAAATTGTTAAAAACTAATAACAATAATAGAAAGTCAAAATTCCTGTCCAACATAAAAAATGCTTATGTTTAATTACGTATTATAATCAGGCCATTCTCAACTTTAAAACACTACTAATATTAATATTTTCATTTAAACCAGGAAATCTACCCACGTCTAATTTTAATTGCCAATAAAGTTTGCGGTATTCTAACCTGGCCTCCCAGTTACTTCCCCTGATGTCAGGTAATACCTGTTCTAAAACTATAAACTTCAATGCCATGTTGTTACAACTTTGTAAATGCTTATAAAAGGCATTGTTCTCCTGTATACTACTTAATAACGGTATTAAAATGAGTTACCTGGATGAGAATGAGTGATGAAAAGGATATTATCCAATGACCCCCCATTAATATTCCAAAACGTGCACGCTGATTGGTCAGCATGCATGTTGTAAATCAGAGTTATAGTAATGGAAAAAGGTCCGGTCACCTGGACTTTTTCCATTAGTACAACTCTTTTTTTTACAGCAACGGAGAACGCACAATCTCTGTTGCTTTTTACACACTGTCATGCTATGTTAAATGAGTTTAACATAGTGACACAGCTTTAAAAAAAGTAACGGAGATCTTCCTATCTCCGTTGCTTTTTTCAAAACTGTCTCGCTATGTTAAATGGGTTTAACATAGCAAGACAGTTTGTAAAAAGCAACAGAGATCTTGCTTTCTCCGTTGCTTTTGCCCACAGCTCTGATGTACTGCATAAGCATACACATGTGCAGTATATCAGAACTGCTGCAGAATACCAGACAGCTGCGGAAGGGCAGCAAGGAGGCATTATACAATGCCATTATTTAAGAAAAGTAATTATTTTTTTTCTTAAATAATGTCATTGTATAATAGCAATAACCCCCTTTTGGGTGTGGGTAATGCTGGATTTACCCACAGTTGTCTTTGTTTGGCCACTCGGGCTTCGCCGTCATGACCAAACCACACCAACCATGGGTAAATCCAGCATTACCCACACCCAGGCATGGATTATTGCTATATTATCACTAAAGTAACGTCTTTCTGCTTTTTCTGGTTAGGGGTCGCCACAGTGAAACTCTGGTCTGCTAATGATTGGCAGTGGATTTTTATGGTGCCAAGTTGTCAGCCCGATGCCCAGCCTTCAAAGAAGGCACACCCATTCATACACGCACCTACCTGCATGTCTTTAATGTCACTCGACCGTGGGGAGGACATGCAGACTCTACACAGAAGGCGCTCCAGCCAAGAATCAAATGAGAAAGCCTATTGCTGTGAGGTGATGATGCTGTGCGACTGCTGCCCGGAAGACACTGATTGATCAATGGAAGTAGAATATTTTGATAGCAAATAAGTTCGAGTTGGAATTTTCATGATGTTCAGGGTTAGTCAACTAAAAAAATTAAAAAGATGTTACTACCTAATGTGCACAGAATACCCAACATCCTGCAGGCGCTATGGAATTTCATGTGTATACAAAAAGGCTCAACATTGTCAATATTGAGGATAAGGAATAGCTACAAGACTAACGGCAGTCATGGAGTCAGGCAGCAAATTGCTACAGTCTAGGAAAAGGCAGCAGGGCCTTTTATGGGGCTGTGATCTATGGACTAGAACATTGAAGCATGATGACCAAATGTGAGCCTTTATGGTATTATGGATGCGGGGAACATGTGATTTGGACTATACAAGATGAAATACTGGAATGGCAAAATTTTGCTTAAAGGTTTCTTGTGTGTTATGTCAGTGAAATATTTATTGCTGCTAGATAATTCAGAGGTGACTTTGCACTGCTGTTCTCGGTTTTTTGATCAGATGTGCAAGTGTGAATGGTTAAAATTTAAGATGCAGTTTCCTAAAATATTAAAGGTATTTTAAATGGCAGAGCGTTGGTGTTTGACAGTTCTGGTGAGTCAGCTGAGAAAATAATGAGCTACCAGTGACCAGGATACAGTCAAAAATAAATGGAGAAAATAGAATAGGAATCGATTGAACTGAGAGACATTGACAGCTCGAGACCCAGACAATGAATGTAAGGAATAATTTAAGTTCTGTGGGAAAGATGGCTCTGTTTGCCACAGTGACAATTTGTACATAAGTAATTGTGATGCTTGTCATGAGCTGATAGTTTGAGTGAGATACAAGTTTAATAATTGTATATTGAATATGACTGGACAAGATAGACTCGTGTTCATAAGGTATAAGGTGTTGGGGATGTTTAATATGTGTTAATGGGTTACAGTTATGTCCCCCAACAGAAAACATGGTTGTTCACTTATTTTTATTGCAATCATGTAAGATGGAAGTTAAATGTATTGGTCCACAATGAAAATGATGCAATGTAACAAGAAATTCATTTAAACATTATAAAGCATTGTTAAGACTGGGATACTGAAGTTTTATCTGCTTTAAGTGGTTCTTAACAGCTTGCTGACGTGGTAACCAGGTGCCCGATAAGGAAAAATGTAACCTGTATGAAATAATGGTGTTTTTTTTACAAGACAGACTCTTAAATGTGAGGTAAAAACTTGTGTGACTAGCTTAGCTTACTTAAGAGGCTGACACATGTTAAATTGTTGGAGTGAATTAGTTTAGTCAGTTTCAATGCTACTGTTGTTAGAACTGCTTTGTGTTCATAAACATTGGTTTTGCCATGTGTTGGATTAATAGCTGGAGTTAAGGAAACAAAGTTTTTGAATATTTTTTATTGATGTCTAGGAGAGGGTCCTTATGTTAAAGCCATGAATGTTAAATACTATCAAATTATTGCAGTGCTTATAGTTATGCTGGACCTTTCCAGTGGTGGTCTTTATTTACCTTTATTCACCCTAAGTAAGCAATGATCTGAGGCTGCAGGCTAGGTTTCAATAATAAGGTAAAAGTAAAAAAAAGTGTAAAGGATTAGGTTTGAGTGTGAGTTGCTAAGGTACATCTTCAACATTCTAGAAGAGGAACTGATTAGTCCCTGCAAGCAGTCCTTACATTTAAGCACTGGGGTTGTTTAGCATTCCTTCAGTCAGTGGTGCAGCTTATACTATGGGGTGAGTAACCATCAGTCCTTGTTGCTGGAAGTAATATTGGTAAATCATCAATCATTTAAACCACAGTCACTGAGACCACCGCTCTTTAAAAAGGTTTCATAGGATCATAGGAAGTTGCTAGGCTACTGACCCTGCGGCCCTTACAAGCCTAGACAAATTTTATGTACATGTTCCCAAAGTTAGCACTTGTTGCCCCTGTCCAGCAGGGACACAGATGGTTTCATGGGATAAATTTTCTGATTCTTATCCAATCATCCAGGTTGTGCTTAAAAAGGGGCAGTGGGGTATTCTGCTTGATGTGGAGAGGGAGTTTGTCCCACAGATGGGGAGCCTGTGAGGGACACACATCTGTCCCACCAGCAGGTTCTATTGATGCCACAGGCCAGGTTTATGCCCTTGGTGTGAGTTACACTTGTGGTATTTGATTTGCAGTTTCAAAAAGTGTTTACTATGTCTGCCTGTGTGTATGTTATTAGGAAAGGTGGCTTTGCCTATAGGACTTTTTAATATTATCCTCATTCAGGAAAATTATTTGAAGATATTTTTGGGTGGGTGAGGGATTACCAGTTATGGTATAGCCCATGGTGCCAGTTGACCTAGATATACAATTCTGTCTATACCTGGAATCACCAGCTAAATAAATCCTGTAGCTGGTGGTGCTGTTAGTTGTATATATCCACTGTCCTATATAGCCAATGGATGATTTTATTTTGTTTGCAACAGGCATTTACTTTTCACATTTGTAAGACTTATGTCACTAGTATAACCTATGAAATAAGAACTAGAATGATACAGATACATGCAAAGTTTTAATTTTGGTTTCTGTTTTCTGTACCTGCAGTAAGGTCTTAATGTGTGCAGTAGTAAGATTGACCATCAGGGTATATTGTTCTTGAAAATGTAAGACTTTTTGGAAAAAAGTAGAGTTATTGTCAGTAGAGATGACAAGCATCTCCGTTTGCCTTTGAAACTGACAAATTACAGTAGAAAAGTCAGTTGAAAACAAATGTAGCTTTCACTTCACATTAACACATCTAAAGGCTTTCAAAAACAGTGTTTCCATAACTACAGTCTCAAGAAGAAAATATATTTTTGTATAAAGTAGTGGTCTTATTCATATGCTGCAATATGAAATACTGTATACAATTATTTGTAATTGTCAGTTTTTCCTTTTCTGTTGAGGATAAATGAACATTCTTGGATGTTTAGAGGCCAAGACAGTGTGTACTGTGTTTCAGATTATACTCCCTGGAACTGCCTTCCTACTGCCTTATGACAAATTTATTTTAAAAGTTATTTTAGGAAAGAGCTTTTTTTAACATTTTCATTATTTGTTCTTGAAGGCCTGTGGATGTTGCTACTGGGTAACAAGATGTTGAAGTAAATGCCAGTTGTAGTTAGTTTCTTCAATACATAAGATTGTTTGTGGTACTATTTCTTGTTTCTGTCTTTGCCCTTTTGCATTGATACACTTGGGGTAGGAGGGGAAGGCAAATGCTGGTGCTCTCAACCCAGTGGGGCTGGTAGGACAGTGGCTGTTTGTCACATGCAAGTGATGTCTTGCAGGTGAAACGGCCATAACCTTGATAAATGGTTTTGACCTACAAAACAGGTAGTAGCCCAAATAAGCGTGTGAGGGGGTTGAATTGACACACAGTGGACCAGCAAGGTAAGCTCATGCAGTGATATGGGTGCTTAGGTCGGCCGATAAGGGGCAGAGTTAGTGATTTTAAAGGAAAAAAAAAAATCCCTGATGGCTGCCTCTTGCCTTTTGGTGAACCTGCGTGCTAACTTGATCAAGATGGTAGATGTTTTGCAGGTAGCAGGGGCTAAATATAAGAAAGAATCAAGCTATACCACAAGATAGCAAAATACTGAATATGGATAAATGCGACATTTAGTTAACAGCAAATCAGTAACAAATACAAAAAAAAAATAAAAATAGGCATCAATATTGAAACGTAACAAAAATGTCAATATTTAAATGAAATGCTAAAAAGAGTACTAAAGTGATTATTTGAAAATGGTAACCCAAACATAATTTGTCTTAAAAACACTTGAAACCACTCCCATTTACAGAAGTTCTTAACCAGTCAAGGTGTGATTCCAAAGTTGTGTTTTTTGTCAGCAAAGAAATAAATCACAGTGGTTTGAAGCAACATTCCTGGACCCATTAACAGCACATGGGAAAGTGAACACAGGGGCTAAGCTTGACAGTACCAACTCAAGAGGTTTTACAGATAGGAGAGGATTGAACCATGAAGAGCAAGGTAGAATAGAAATTGTACTTTGTACAAGATGCATTGCTTGACAGGTAACCAGTGAAATTTATCCAGGACTAGTATAATATGGCAGTATTTATAAATCCCTGCAAGTAGTCAATGTGTAAAATTTTGCACGTGTAAAAGGAGGTCTAGTATTGCATTTGTAATGGGAATTAGTAGGCCAGTCAGGAGATAAGACCTTGCACTGTTGTGGTAAGATGGATACTGTGATTTTTTCCTTCATTGTCTGCTATCTGTCTATAATCATCTCCAGATCATATATCATATGCTTTGAAGGTTGTTCCCAAAATAGAGTTTTGGGACTCTGTTGTAGTTCTAGTAGTAGTGAATCATTAATTGTAGCACAAATTACCACAGAAAATGATGTTGGGGTGTTTAGTTTAAGCTAATTGTCAAACATTGATGAATAAATATATTCCAAGTGCTCTGATTAGGCTCTGGCTAGGCCTAAGGGCCCTAGTAGTTATTAGGCTAGTATACACCTATGAAACTGATGGTTGTTGAACTACCACAGAATTACAAGGAAATCTGTTCACTTTTAAGCACATGCTTGTGTGTGTGTGTTCGTTTCTTCATTCTTTCATTCACGAACTAGGATTGTCCGATTGTGAATCGACATTTTCAGTGGAGGACTGTGGAGAAAAGTAGAATAAATAGGCAGACATTAATTCTGCACAATTGTCGAAAAGTAAAGTTTACGATATTTTTGTTAAAAGACAATGTGTAACAAGGCTAATGGATCTAAATGGAGAAAAAAGTGAAAGAATGGGAAGCAAGTGGTGTGCAACTGCGAATCGTAAGTGTAGCAATGATACAATCGTCTTGAATGTAGAAGAATTGGGGAATTAATTCAAGAGACAGCTTCTGAGTTTGTTGATGGATGATAACGCAGTGAATTATTAACCAAAATTATTAAAAAGGTCATCAGAGAGAGAGGGATTATGCTTTAACCCATCCTCAAAGACCCTGGAGTTGGTTACTCAAACCCTAATTTTGATTCAAAAGACTATTCCAAGGCTCTGCTTATCCAATAAAAGGAGAACAAGTAAAATTATGAATAGAAATTGGAAGGCAGTCTTTGGACACCTAGGAGTTAATTGGAAAGTTAGGTAAGATATTGCTGGACAGGTATGAGCAAACAATTCCAGCTTGGCACCAAAGATTCTGCAGCAAATTTTCTATGCTGGTTCAGTAAGAGAGAATTGTCACCTCTTATTAAATGCTGACAAGAATAAGATGGAGTAATGTCTTTAATTTACTGAGGAAAGATCATTTATCATTGTGGTGAGAATCATCCTAATACTGTTTCTGACCCAACACGCTAATACATTACCGATGTAGTTATTTCTTAGATATGATTCCACTTGTAAACACAATACTTTTTCAAGAACTTTATTAATGGAGGGAAGGTTCAAGATGGTCCAATAATTATCCAGTTTACTGTGATCAAGACTTGACTTTAAGGGAAGGATTTATCATTGCTTACTTTAAAGATACTGTAAATGATCAATCTCCTTCATTACAGATATATGGGAGCATAAATTGTGAGTTACTCCTGAACACAATACAGATATACATGAGAACATAAATTATGAGTTACTTCTGGACGCATTACAGGTATGTGGGAATATAAATTTTGAGTTAGTTCTGGACACATTACACACATATGTGGCTGCAAACTGTGAGAGTTTTGAATGCATACACAGGGGACTGCAGTCCAAATTACTTTTGGATACATTGTAAATACAGGGGAGCACAGACTGAGAGTTACTCCAGGATACATTACAGATACTCTAGAACATAAATTGTGAGTTTCTTCTGGACACACTAGTTACATTGGACAGCAAACTGAGAGTTACTTTTGGGCTCATTGCATATACATGGGTACAAAAACTGAGTTGCTTTTGAGCACATTAACTATCCATGGGACCACAAAGTGAGTTACTTTTGTCCACATTTTGGAGTGTAGATAGTGAGATAGGCTGGACACATTAAACACATGGGAGCACAAACTCTGAGTTACTTTATGAACACATTACAGAATTGTGGGACCAGAAAGTGTGAGTTACTTCTGGCCATTTGTAAGACACTTTGGACCACAAACTCTGTCCTGCATTGCATTAGAAATGTTCCCCATCTAGAACTTGATGCTATGTTTATGCAGCGAAGAGAGATGCTATTTTCTATGGATTCATTGCTCTGCACTTTCTGTGATTACGTATGCATTATATATATTCTAGAGAAAACAAAAGCAGTTAAATGCAAATCCTCTCAACAGTCGGCGTGTGTGTCTGCTCCCCCAAACGCCAAAGATGCGCACCACAGGTGTAGAACTTCCTTGTTTACACTGACAAAACAGGTCGAACACCCAAAATGAAGATCACAAATTTATTGCACAATCCACGTTAAGCGCTTTCACCCACTCAAACCGTAGGCTTCATCAGAACAGTTTAAAAAGTGACATTCAGTTACTTAAATTCTATTACATTTTGGCGCCATTTCATGTATCAAGCTGTATTTAAAGTGACATACACAAAACCATAAAAACTTTTTAAAAACTCATGACCTGCATTTAAACTTTATATTATGCCCTATTACTATAATATAATATAAAAAGTAAAGAATGGTATAAAAATGAAGATTGGTATAAAAATGAAATTTGATATATAAAAGTGAGGTGTAATAAATGAATTACTTTAACAGTATTCTAGTATACTTTTCACCGATATACTGTCGTTAAGACCAGGGGGGGTGGTGGCATCAGTTAAAATTTGCCAATAACATTCCTTAAATAACAAAAAATTCTTATAATTACCCCCCCTGGGATTGGGCTTGACAATCTCTAAAATACCAAATTTAAATTGATGTTCTGCCCCTCTCTGCATAACATGCTTTGCCAAGGCATTTTTTTCATCCAACTTATTTATACAATACATATGAGCATAGATTCTCTTCTTGAACCTTTGCTCAGTTTTGCCTATATAATATGCAGAACATGCTGTGCATTTTGCCATATATACCAGGAATTTGCTGTTGCAATTACCTTTCTTAAAGAAAATCTTAGTTCTATTGTAATTAGACAATTTTACCTCACTTTCCTGTGTTATATAAATACACTGATTGCAATTACCGCATTTCCTAGTGTATATATTTTTATTTTTACCACCACCTTTGCTGTAATCTGCACCTTTACCTATTTCTAACAAATATTTTAAATTAGGTGCCATTTTGTACACTAATTTCGGCTTTGTACCTATTATTTCAATCATGGCATCATTTGTTAGTAAGGTGTACCAGTATTTATTTAATATACATTCAACCTCCTTGCTATATGGACTAAATTCAACAATACATGCCCTTCCTAAATTATTTCTGGACACGTTTGTGTCAATAGTACTGACTATAGATTCCTGATTATTAATTCCTAACAATGGAAATAGATTGGTTCCCCGTCTTGACATAAGTTCTTCCCTAATCTTTTTCATCATATTCATACGGTAACCCCTCTCCTTAAATAAAGACATAATATACTGTATTTCACTGTTGACCTCTTCCATAGATGTTGTCATTCTCAGGGCTCTGATGCATTGGCCTTTGAAAATGTTGATCTTGGTTTTGGTAGGATGGCAGCTATCATAATCCAAGTACGAATTTGTAAATGTTTCCTTTCAATAAATTCTAGAATGGAACCTGCCATCTTTCCTAGTGACCAATGTGTCCAAATATGGTACCCCATAATCATTACTCTGGGATGTAAATTTCAGAAAACTGCTACTCTGATTTAAATATTCTACAAAGCCCTCGAAGGTATCCTGGCTACCTTCCCATATTATATATATGTCGTCCAAAAAACGGGAATAATATCTGATGGAACTCATGTATTCACTCTGTAAAATGCTGTTCATTTCCCAATCCAACATAACTAGGTTGGCATATATGGGGGCACAAGCTGCCCCCATAGCGACACCCCTAGTTTGTTTGTATATTACTCCTTCGTTATATATATAATTGTGTTCCAACACAATTGACATCAAATCGTACACTAACCAGGTCTTTTCTCTAGTCAAGTCACTATATTTATGTACACTGTTGAAGAATGCCTCAAGGCCTTCAACCTTAGGTATACATGTAAATAGGTCCACAACGTCTATGGATGCAAAAATCAGGTGGCCAGTTGTCAGAGTGGTGGGAAAGTTTTTTAAAAATTCCCACGAATCCTTGACTATATGTTGAACCTTATTATATATATGCTTCAATAATGAATCAATCAATACTCCCAATGGAAAAGTTTTTGATTTACTTCCCGACACTACTGGTCTAAATGGAGGGTCTAGCAAATTCTTATGTATTTTTGGTATTCCTACCATAATTGCTAGTGTGGGATGTTCAACTTTAATGAAATTGTACATTTCCTCAGTTATCAAATTATCCAACAAAAATTCTTCCACATTATAGTCAATCTTCCTATATGCTGTATTTAATTCATTCAAAGATATGACTTCATAATTCTCAGAATCTTGTAATATATCAAAAATTTTTTTGTTGTATTCCACTTGATCGTACACCACAATTCCTCCCCCCTTGTCGGGCTTCATAATTCTCACTTGTTCACTCTCCCTTAAGTCCTTTAACATTCTCATTTCTTCATCAGATAAATTATTCGTAATTTTATGGGTCTTCCTTCTTATTTTATATATATCATGTGTAACCAATTTCTCATATTGGTGAATTTGAGGATTCATTACAGGCATAAAAGTACTTTTTTTCCTCAAAATGTTGGCACAATATTCTGTGTTTTTATTTTTACTATCCTTGAACATAATGGCTAAATTTAATTTCCTGACATATTTCTTTATTTCACAAATGGTATCCACAACTCTGAAAGTGGGGGTTGGCACAAATTTCATACCTTTTGATAAAAGACTAAAGTGGGCTGGATTCAAAATTAAACTAGTGTAATTAAAAATCTGAAAGTTATTAAACTTATTTATAACACTGTTATTGACTCTTCCAGTATCCACCTTATTAGTAATACTAATACTATTTGTTCCATCTACCACCCTTGATGACTCCTGTATTCTTTCTTCTTCCATGTGTTGTTCTTGGTCCATTTCGTGTAGCCCCTTCTGTTGTGTACCTGTTGAAAATTTTCCTTGTCCTCACCTTCTCTATATCCATCATTTATATATTGTGAAGACTGTTTCCATATATAAGCCTTTCCTGTTTTATATTGTTCTTTGTCCCTATTTAATTTCTTACTTTTCCTAGTACATGCAGTCTTCTTTTTAAATTCAGCATTTTCAAATTGTTTATGATACAACTTTTCCCAGTTCATAAACAACAAATCCGACAGTATATTCTCATTCATCTGATCCACTTCACTTAATAAAATACATAATTTTGCATCATTATACTTCATAATTTTCTTCATATATTCAATACCAAAACTGTCAAAAAGTGCATTAAATTCAATAATACTTTCATTGTTTAAATCAATACCCATAGGGGTTTTGTGAAATCTTAGGCCCATAGGTACAATACCCAAATTGATACAATGTTCCAAATATGCATTATCCAATTTGATAGAGTTGATAAGGTTCAATTTCCTGCCAAATTCATAAATAGTGTCTTTCAATGTCCCCGGATGCTTTAAATTTTCATTAACTCTCCCGTTTTGTTTTTTGGCTTCAAAAGCAAAATCACTTTCTAAAAAAGCACAGTCATTTTCTAAGAAATCTTTAAGAAAGCACTCTGAGTTTTTATTATTGTTTATATTGCTGTCGACTGTTTTAAATATATTTTATGTATTTGTATATATTATGTATATGTTTATATATATTCTCAGATAGTGCTGCTATTTTGTGCTATTCGTGAGTATCTGCTGTAAGACTGACTATCGGCCATTCTCGAGTATCATCTCCAAATCCTGTAAAGAATGCCATGGTATGGATGTGTATTACATTTCTTGGACCTGTCTTCTGTCAGTCAGAGATGATTCTAATGAGGATGACAATTAATCAAAGAGCTAATTTTGGCCCCTTGGCAATCATATTTGGAAGCCTATGATTACACAGATGTGATAGTCACTGGTGCATGGCAGGGTCCTCTGCTAACTCCCAGTATCACCTGATGCATACTTGTGGTTTGTCATTGCAGTGGGATGTCCCTCTGCCTTGGCCTGGTTTTCTGGTAAATGATCCCACAACATAGTGCATTATGAATAATTGTGTTGTGTTCAGATGACATGACTATTTAATCCAAAGACAGCTTAAAATCTTGGGAGGAGTTAGTTAAAACAGAAACACTTCAAAGATTGGATGTGCACTTTGTCAGCAAGCCCTCCATACACCCCCAACAAAGGGACAGGCCCTTGCATTATTGAACTATATATGTATACAGCTTCACAGACACAGTACACTCCAAAATAACACAAACTTGGAGAAAGTGAACAAAATGCAAGTCTCACTTTATTGCTGTTCTATGAGTTTAACTGCCATGACAGGACCCCTGTGATTTTGTTTCAGTTTGACATTGTTTTTCACCAATTCGTGACTGACACTCAGTAGGGCTCTGTTTCATAGCATCATGTGTTCATATGCCTGATGTACAGCCTACATAATTTATTAAGGATAGGCCAGTATTTGCCCTTAACAACGAATGTGAAGTACCAAGTCCATCAGGTTTTTACTGGCTATAGTTCAGTGGATCCTTCACATACTGCCTCACCAGGATCTCTTTTTGTGAAGGATTTACTGGTTTAGCTATGCATGATTGGATTTATGTGGATTATACATATGAGACTGAATATTAAGAGTTCAGTGGCGCCATGATTGTACTACCTTTCTTTACTGTGCTGTCAAAAATCCATGCACTGCTTGGTGAAGCTTGTCTGTGTACTCCTAAAGAGACTTGAACATGTGCAATGAGTGGTCTGCAGTTTTGCTACAGGCTGCATGTCTGCTGTTGACTAGCATGATACACAATATACAGGAAGTCGACCTATTCCAACACCTTCTTGCACTTCTCCAGTTGTCATCCCTTTTCACAGAAGAGAGCAGTAGTTAAAGGGCAATTGGTGAGGGCTGCGAGAATGGTCAGTAGAGATGATGACTTCGTTCTTGAATGTTCCTTGATGAAATCGATGTTCTTAAGTCGCTCTTATCCGTCAGCCCTACTGGATGATCTCATTAGTGAGGTAAAACACAAAAGGTCTCTGAACATCTATGTCCCCTTGTTACCTTTCAAGCCATTGGTTGGCTTAACTGGGTGTGGTACAGCTGTCCAGCATGGGGGGTTGAACCCTGTATCAACTGTTGGGGGTCCACCTAGATTTATTACTACCTTTTCAGTCGACAGTTCAACAATGCGTCACATTATTAACAAAAATTGGCACCTTTTCCGAGCTGATCCTTTAATTTTTTCAAATTTAGGCCCTGTGCCTAAAATCACGTATAGGAAAGCTAATAACCTGAAATCATTTTTCGAACAGAAATCAGTTTTTGTCAGATCTCCTGGCATGTTTAAGTGCCAAAACTGTAGTTACTGCAGATTCATTCTGGAGTCTAACCGATTCCACGTTCAAAATCAGGAATTCAAGTTGAAATCTAGACTGAATTGTAATTCCACCATGTTGGTGTACCTGGCTCAATGCCAGAATTGTTTGGGATTTTATGTGGGGAAAACAGAGCGTAAGCTTAGGGAGCGCATCTATGAACATACTTATGCGATTAGGAAAGGTAAAGAGACTAACGCCCTGGCAAAACATATTCAGGAATTCCCTACGCATAGTTTCAAATTTATAGGCATTGAACAGGTTACACAAGATGCCAGAGGGGGACCCACACATTTAAGACTATTAGAAAGGGAGTTACACTGGCAAATTAAGCTAGAAGCGTACCATAGCCCTGGGTTAAATGAATCCTGTTCCATTTCATGTATCCTTCGCAGTTTAAGTTTGAAGAGGTAGTATGGCATTTTTCAATATTTGGTGGAAGTCTTGTTAAAAGATTGGTACAAATTTTATTTGTCTAGGTCACCCTAATAAGTCATTATTTAGTTTGACTTTTGACTTCATAAGGGATTGTTGTGTTGATCACTTGTACGTTTTATTTTTATATTTTATATATGTTTTATAGGATGTGAGTATTAGAACTCAAGAATAGTCATCGCTCAGTTTACTAATGCCTCTGTCTTTTAATTATTAATTTTCTACAATGTCATGATAATTAATCACCAGTTGTGTAAATCTCCAAATGCACTTTAGCTTGTTAGAGAAATTAATATTTTTAGCTGAATTAACATTGTTAATAGGTTAAAAAGTTCTTTACCTTTAATGGACCTTTAATTGAGCTTTCTAAAGTAATTAATTGTATTCAGCGTAATTTTGTAAGTATTAAGTGACGTCATATTATTTAAAAGCAAATGTGAGCTAGTTACTTATCAGTTTCTGAAGAAGGTTGCCTAGGAAGGCATTCGAAAAGCGCTTCAATAAATAATTTTAAAGTTGGGACTTTTGGTTTGGCAGTGTCTTATATTGACAGTATTGCACTGAGGATAATTCGTGGTTTGGTCTACTTCATGGTTCACCTTTTACGTTTATTAGCATGATACACAAACATAAGATCAGGCTGATGGTGGTAAGGACATACTACAGAGCTACAGCAGGGGGTATCCTGGTACCTGAAATGTGTTTTCACCTAACAGTAGGCTACATATTAATTCTTTGGGCAGGTGTCTGGTTACATCTTCCCCAGTTTTTATTTAAAGACAGTTTATTGTCATCAGCTGCCTCTGCAAGATGTAGAATTACCTTTATGAGAGACAGATGGAAAGAGGCAAAAAAAATCCTTGTGTATCTGCATCCATATTTATCTAGCCTTTACACCATGTGTGCTGAAGGATAACGCATGTGCACACCAGTGAATTATCTACAAGGCTATCATGTCCTGTATAAATGCCTGGCAGAGTTCAGCAATCTTGCAACAGTGCCAAAGTAACTGATCTATGTATATGAAGTATGTGTACAGCCGTGGTCTTAGACACTTCCATGGATGGTAATAGCAGCAGCACTGCTGAAAAATCAGCAAAGATATAATAGTACCCCTTGCTAATGCTGTACTGAAGACCGTCTGAATCACCATATGCTATTGTACATTCACAGTTGCAGTTTGTGGCATCTGCTTTCGGTAACGCACTCACATAACCATAAAGTTACTGCATTGTTTTCAAATTTTCCTGCGTCATGTCCAAGGCCACAATGAGCTTCTTGATGAGCAGAAACAGATTTTTGAGAAAATATTCAGTATCTTAAATGTCAGTTATTAGAAAACTCCAAATATGTCTTCTTTGGGTCTTGGGAGTATCCCAATGGGTGTTTAAAGGGTATATCTTGTCTTCTAAAGGTGCAAGTTATTCTTATGCTGTCTGCATAAACAATGCTCCTACTGTGCTCCATATCTACCATGTAAAATGTAATATTTCCTGGTCTTTCAGGATATGACAGGACATTCCTTGTCTAAAGCAAAAATATTAATACTTGCCTTTTTCCAACACAGCACGTCATAGCATGATGCCAGCTGCAGTTCTCTCTTGACCTCTGGTGGTGATTAGCACTAGATGACCATCATTTATTGTTTTGTTTATATTTGTCAGTCAGTCATTTCTTCCTTTGTTGCTTTACAGGGTGCAAGACACAATACATTTTTATATCTTAATTTTCTTGGATTTTATGAAACAGAAAACCTCTGTACAGTCAAATGCTAAGCCTCACCACAAATGCTTAAAAATAAAGTGGACTTTGTGTGCCATTAGCCTATAATCTGGAAAGCGGATAAATTTGGTCAGAAATGATATAAGTATTAAAAACACTGTTCTCATCAGTGATACAAAAGTTATGCTAATTTTATCCCATTTCCCACCTCTTATAGGTTGTTATAAGGCTTGGTGTCCAGCAGACCATTGAGAAGCCTAGTCCAAGTTCCCAGTTTCCGCCACGCACTATCTGGCTAGATGACTTGGTCATATTCACACAGCAGGCAAATGCATGCTGAAGGACTCTAACCCTGTACCACGGGAACTCCAGCTTACAGCCTTAACATTCTGCACCAACTGCTAGCTAAATACAAAGCTTTGAAACCCTGCACCCTTACCTTAGGTAACACCAGCACTAACCCACTTTAACTCACAAGTTGTAGTCTTAAAATCCACTCACTCAGGACCAGCTCTATAGATACCAAGGGCAAAGTTCCACTATATCACCTATAGTTCCATCGTTTTAGCTCCCAAGCTTTAAAGAATCCAATCTACACAAAAAGATGTCCCCTTCTACACAAAATTCAAACCACATTTTAAAGCTTGCCTAATATATGCGTTTTAACTATCTTCTCTCAGACCACATCACTTAACTATGCAAGATTTCCTTGCCACGTTTTATCTGCCATTCTTGTCCCTGTAATCAGAATACAGTATCATATATTTATATAAATGGCTTTTTGCTTTGTACCTACTTTCTTCTATTGTCTTTATAGTTCAGTAGTTTTTGTTATAACATACTTTAATATATTACATCTCAACTTTGCTTGCTTACAACACAGAATTCAGTGCTGGACAAGATGGGAGTTGTCAGGGAATGAACACCAACTCTGGGGTGTTGAAACTCGATGCCACATAAAGGCAAGGATTGTTCTTGGAGAATGGGCTTACCTGTTAAATTTGCTTTTAATTTCTTTATAGTTTTTATTTTTGATGTAAACTACTTTTGCCTAATATTTCAAATTTGCTGTAGCATGTGTAATACTTAAAGTATTTTGCATCCGAAATATAATGTCCACACACTGTCATGCACGCACATGTGCATAGCAGTTACAGCCGCTTTGTTGACTGAATTCCCATGATATTTCTCATTTTGATGAAATGAATGTAAAAGAAAAATCATATAAAGCAAGGCATTGCAACCCCCCGTTGCCCCTATACTGTCCCTGGTTTTGTTTTGTCCCTCTTATAATGTTTGATTTGATGGTAAATCACTGAGGATTATACTCTCTCAATAATGCCAGAGATTGGGTCTCATACTTTCGATTGACTAGACCGTATACACTAACACTGCCTGACGCAGTTGAAAAACGTTGAGGTATGAGATTTACACTCTCACACATTGTCCTCTCCTTCTCTCTCACAATGTTTTCTTCTATTTCTTTATGCATACTAAACAGCAAAGCGACATTTAGTGAGTTTAACCAATGGTGACCATTTTTATTCTGTGCTTCACAATAGCTTAATATGATGGTAGAAAGCCACAGAGTTTTTTTTTAACTAGGCATTGTCTGTACATTAATACCCTGTTGGAGAATGTTCAACACGTTGAAAATGTACAATTTTCCCATTCTCTACATTTGTGTAACAATGGTATATCATCTTATGCATTGTGTCTATTTCATCGCACCTGTATTAAGTACCTTGAATTTTAGATGTCTACCTGCAGCTCAGGTTGTGTTTGAAATTGTTCAGTGTAGTATCAGTGCCCTGCTCTGGCAGACAAATATAATGAAATGCATTCTTATAATATTAAATACCTGATTTTTAATGGAAAAATGTAATGCTGAACGATCATTTTCAAAACAGAGAACCTATATTTGTCATAATATTCCAGAGGCAACAATATCAGCAGAGGAGGCTGGAGGTCTTGGGTTCGACACAAACAAAAGCTAATATTTTCCTTTCATAATTTCAAGATTTAAAAAAAAAACTTGGCAGAAGAATCCCTTTGGATCTGTATTGTTTGTATTGGATATGATTGAGGCAAAGTTATTTTAATCTAGAGTCTTTGGAAAGTAGGCTAATATGAAAATGATTGCATTTGTTTAGTTTGCAGCCAAATCATATATATTTGATATCATCTGAATGTTTTATTTGTATGATTTATGAACTAGAGCATTGATAGGACATGCAGTATATCACACATTTATTTCACAACTCATTTTTTGCCAACAATTTTAATGTGGTGTGTATCCATTCTGGACAAAATGAAATGTATTCTTTTCCTTCATTTGGGACGTTCTGTCCTTTTTTTTGTGAAAAATATTCAAAATATGCTTGTAAGCTACAATTTAGTGTTTTAATAACATTTATTTTCTTTGCAAGAGGCTACTATTTCTAGTGAACATCTATCGTTTTGAAAATAATTGGTTACTAATATGTTACTCAACTGATAAATGTATTTTCTTTTTGCGCACTGAGCAGCGCCGCCTAAACAGGTTTAAACTATTCCAGGCTCCACAAAGTCTGTTCTTCACTTTTTCCCTTAGAACTGTTCAAACTCTCAAAGTAATCACTCTATTCTCTTTCTAAAGCCCTGCACTTGCTCAGCTCTTATAAGGAAACACTGACTAACTAAAGCACTACACCCTCCTTGACTTCTCATAAGTATTAGGCTCCCGATTGGTCCTTCCTGATCAAGTGAAAAATCAGTTCCCTTCCCTAATCTGATCAGTAAAAAAACAGTTCCCTATACTAATCTGGTATGTCCAAGGGTCAGTTTCAAGGTTACTTTCCAGTCCAGCTGGTGAATCTGGGAATTTTGAGGCAATGTTACAATTGCCTTATGTACACATTCAACCCTCTCCTCCTTCCAACAAACTCTAATACATGTGAGAGATGCAGTTATACAGCCAAACTGGAGACAGAGCTCTCTCAACCCAAGACTGGCACAGTCAGTCAGGAGGAAAAGGTAACCACCCACACCACAAATCCAGTCTCACACAGACCTATTGCATCTGCACACCCAACACATAAACACACAAAGACATACTCGGAGGCTCTAAATAAAAATCTGCCTAAACAGCAAAGACCTCCTAAGCAGATATCCAAGCAACAGCCACCCCTCAACAATACCCATGAATCACATATCTCACAAAATCAGTGTGCCTCACAGTCACAGCCCTTAAGGCCAAACAACACACTTGTTATAGGGGACTCTATTGTCCGGCACACTGACGTCCCGCTCACCAGACTGAACAAGGAGAAGGTCACTGTAAGCTGCCTGTCGGGTGCCAGGATCTGCCACATAATGCAAGCACTCAGGTGACTCCAAAGCAAGTACAAGTATGACTCCATCATTGTCCATGCTGGTGTGAATGACCTGAGACGTACCTCCCTGGACTACATGAAAAGAGACATAGAGGAGCTCTCTGACCATGTAGCCCAGGCTGGTATGACTCTGACCTTGAGCTGCAGGTAGCATCTTACCCTCACCAAGAATGATGCCACAGTATAAAGACAAAATGATCAGTTTCAACAATTGGCTAAAGTATTGGTGTCATTCAAAGGGGATCCAGTGTCTGTCAGCCTGGGATGACATGCTCGACAAGCCACATTGCTTCGCTAGGGACGGCTTGCACCTGTCGCCCTTAGGCTTTTGTATACTGGCCAAGGCTCTTGCTACCCCCATAGTGCCTTTTTTAGGCAAGGCTCAAAGGACAAACCCACCTCCATAGACAACCCAAGGATAAAAAAACTAAAGGTAATGCTACTCAATACCAGAAGTCTAAACCTCAAGATGCACGCACTCGAGGCTCTCCTCGGTATGGAGAAAATTGATGTCTGTGCAGTAACAGAAACCTGGTTCAAGGCTTCTGAGAGCACACCAGCACTACCAGGTTATAACTCATACCATGCTTCGCCCCAAAACTCGACGAAGCACAAAAGGAGGGGGAGTATCTATATTCATCAAAGATACCTACACCTCAAGGTTAGTGGCAGTGTACGAAGCATTGGAAACCATCCATGTGCAACTAACAGCGGGCAAAACTGCCTTTCAGTTTTGTAGCCTGCTACAGAACACCCTCCCTGTTACAGGAACCCCACTTGGCATTCCTGAGAACACTGGAGAATATGAAGGTCTCTCCAAACACTATGTTATTGGGTGACTTCAACTACCCAAACATTGACTGGGAAAACTACTCAAGCCCAAACACCCTTGCCCAATGGTTCCTTGAATTTATAAACTCTAACGCAATGGAACAACTGGTCACCACTCCCACAAGAGGGAACAACATATTGGACCTGGTCATCACCAACATGGGGACTCTATGTTCCACACCAGAGGTAAACCCCTCATTGGTAAGATCAGACCATAAACAAATTTCCCTGGACATGCATATCCCGTCCCCCACCCCCAGCCAAGGAAATCACTGTAAAGAATTTCTCAAAAGCCAATTTTGCACTTCTCAAGACTGAGGTGAAATCCTTCAAATCCCCTGGGCCAGAGGATAATACAGCCCAATCCACAGAATCCTTTACAAATGTATTCTATGAGCACCTGCAGGAATGCATGGATCGTGCTATCCCAAATAAAACTAAGACTCACTCCTCCAAAAACAGGAGACCGGTCTGGTGGACCCTGGCCATAAATAAGCTATACAACAGAAGGAGGAAGCTACTACATGACAGAGCAAAATCCCAAAAAGGGAATGCATCTCTGATCAGTATTAACAAGAAACTTCGATCCCTCATAAAATCATCAAAGGCCAGTTTCGAAAGAAAAATTGCCCTAGACACTAAAGATAATCACGAGGCCTTCTTTAGTTATGTCAGGAACATGGGCGGAAACTCCCAGATATGCCCTGAATTATTGCATAACGGTAGAAAATATACCGAACCTACAGACATAGCCAACATCCTGGCAGACAGATTCAGTGCAAACTTCTCCCCCCCCCTTCCTCCTCAAAGGAGCAAATGCCTATCCCAACTCAATGTAACCTCCCTAACATCACAGATGCACAGGTGAAAGCTGCCCTCTCCAAAGCAAAAAACACAGCATCTATGGGACTGGACAGTGTCCCAGGCTGTGTCTTACACGAGCTCCAAGAAGAACTGAATGCTCACATTAAGTCACTGTTCAAACTTAGCCTTACTACAATATATGTACCCAAAGAATGGTGTACAGCTACAGTGGTCCCACTCCACAAAGGTGGTGCCACAATGGACCTCAGAAACTCTCACCCCATAAGCCTGACTAGTCTGGTCTGTAAAGCTATGGAGCATAGTATCATGGAACTCTTAAACAAAGACATTGGGAGCCTCCAGACACTGGACACTACTCAATTTGGCTTTGTTAAGAGCAGATCTTGCCTCTTAAACCTAGTTGATTTCTTTGAAACAGTTACCAAAGCCATAGATGAGGGCAAGGTAGTCTACACAGCCTACCTAGACCTCCAAAAGCCTTCGACACAATACTCCACTCGGGCATTATAAATAAGCTTACCAGCTTAAATATCAACCCCTATATCAAGAGTTGCAAACTGGCTCAGAGATAGAACCCACATGGTCAGAATCGCAGGTGCCATGTCCGAATCCAAACCAGTTACAAGTGGCGTCCACAGGGCTCAGTTCTGGGACCTCTCTTGTTCGGTATATACTTCTCTTTGGTTCAGGCTAACACGGGGGCATTATGGCTGACAAA
Source organism: Protopterus annectens (assembly GCF_019279795.1). Taxonomy (NCBI): domain Eukaryota; kingdom Metazoa; phylum Chordata; order Ceratodontiformes; family Protopteridae; genus Protopterus; species Protopterus annectens. The sequence goes on along the minus strand of NC_056743.1, from coordinate 558,443,545 downwards.
GTTCGCAGATGATTGCAAACTGGGGGCCATAATCAAATCTCCAGCTGACACAAGCATCCTCCAAAAGGGTCTCACAGAGACGGATGCTTGGTGCCAGAGCCATGGCCTCAAGCTAAATGCTAAAAAGTGCATAGTCATCCCCTTTGGGAAAAACAAGGTGCCCACAAATTACCACATAGGTGGTAATCCATTAAGTACGGAAGAAGTAATTAGAGATTTGGGGACCAACATAGATAGTAATCTCTCCTTTGATAATCATGTTGCCAAAGTGGTTAGAAAGACCTTCTATATAGCCCACCTTATCACAAAAGGGTTCGCATCTAGATCAAGAGAGGTCATTGTGCCCCTCTACTCATCACTCATCAGGCCCATAATTGAATACAATGCCCCTTTTGGGATGTACCTTACCTGACACCTGCAGCAACTGGAGAGACCCCAAAAGTACCTCACCAAGAGGATCATGGGCTACAAACAGATGTCCTATGCAGCTCGACTAAAGAACCTCCAGCTCTACTCAGTTGCTTACCGCCTAATCAGAGGCAATCTATGCCTGACGTACAAAGCTATGTCAAACCCAGAATTAATGGACATGCTCCACCTCAAAAAATCCAAGTCTCTTAGAGCTACACGCTCCAGGGACCTAAACCTCAGCACAAAAATAAATAGGATATGCTGGAGGGACAGATTTTTTTCCCAGAGGCTCCCCTCCCTCTGGAATAGAATTCCAATTCATGTTAGACATAGCCCCTCGCTGACCCTCTTCAAGCGAAATCTGGAAGCGTGGATGGGAAATCGCAAATTCACCCCTGGGATCTCTCCTGTGTCCCTGCTAGACAGAGGCACAGTAAACTAATCTTAAAAGGGTACCTTCTGTGACCTACTTTACAGAGGCACAGTAGGCTAATCTAATAGGGAGGCGGAAGCCAAACACACTCAGGCTAGGCTTATAAATGCCCTAGGGCAGATAGCCTAGTATCTACCTATGAACCTATGTATATAGCAGTTTGGTACGGAACCTTCAAAGGCATTACTTTCTCCAAGTGTTTGAATTCCTAAATATGGGTACAAAAAGATGTATCATAATTATTTGACTGTTCTAAAATAATCAAAGTAACACATAGCTCACTAAAATAGTGCCTTTCTATTATCAGTTGTATTGGCTTGTCATATTTTCCTGTGATGTATTTACTTAGTGTGGGCACCAGAATTCAGCACAACACTCATCAGCAGGCACTCACCCAAAAGTAGGGGAATGAGTTCCATGTGAAGCTTTTACTGTTGACTTCCAAATATAGAGAAATATGGAAGGTTGGTGTCACTGATTTTTGTAAACTGGAAAACAAAGCAGAATTCCATAACTCTGGTATTTTGCCCAGCAGAAAATAAATAAGTAATGTTACATCATCCACCACTAAGAGAAGATTAAATCTGAAGTGGTTGACTACAGTTCTTCACTTGGATATTGATTCTGATATAATTTTAGTTTGTTTATAAACATTATTGTTGTGGTGGTGTGATTAAAATAATGGATAAATACCCACTTTTGGAATTAAACTGTGCTGAGATGAGTAAGATGAAATAGCATTACACAGTATTCGGGGGAAAAAATCCCTGAAAGTTTAGCCAACACCCATTTAAAATTAAAGACTCTTTAGAAAAAAAAAGTTTTAGTGCCAGACCTGTATAGGTTTAACATAGCAGTTTTAGAGAGCTTTTATCCTGCAGAGCAAAATCCCGCTCAAATCTGTTTATTGTGCCACATTAATCTATCCAGAACATATGTTGACTGAATTAGAAAGTTGTTATAATAGGACAAATCGGTATCCTCAGACTACGAGAGAGAGAAAAAGTGAAGAACAATTTTTAAGTATTCACAAGAAAGCTCTCATCCTCTATTGCCTTATTGTGACTGCTGAAATAACGGTATGTAATTTAAGTTTAGTAATTGCATTTTTGCTATGCAAATACAAATGTGTCTTGTAGCCCTCTTTCATTGTATAACTGGGATTGTAGCCTTACTAACTATGGGAAATACAAAGAGAAGGTAGAAACTGATGGACATTGGCTAGTGCATATATTTGTCTCATACCTCTCAACCTCTTAGCACAAGAAATCTGGACAAAGTCTGACATAGTTTGGCGGGGGGGGGGGGGGATTGGGACAGATTTTAAATAATGGTCTTACAAACTTAGAAAGTTGCTAGAATAACAGGATTTGTCTTGACATGCATTTTTCTGAAGAATATGAAGTTTGAAACTCAAATGTATATCCTTATTTAGTGACTTCAGTCATTGTACCATCCCGGTGATTTGCCTGAAAACCACAGATTTTATAAGGAACAGACCAAAAATATGAGACAAAAATCTGGACACATTGCAAAAATCTGGAGAGTTGAGAGGTTGGTTGGTTTAAGAAGGTCCATGATTTTTTTCAGCTTAATCGACGCAGCACAGTTTGGACTGTGTGACATAGCACAATTATCCTCCCAATCTGTGGTTTGCTCATATGAATGATTTTGATGAAAGTCAGTTTGAAGAGTTGTCAAAATGGAACACTTCAGGCTGAAACAGAGACCCATTGACCTAATGAGAGGCTAAAACATTTACAATAACCCAATATTTGAGGCTGGGCTCTCAGTGAACTTAGCATGGAGCACAGTGGAGTTAGAACAGGATGCACAAACCTGAACATGGAAAAAAAGTAATAGAAGCAGGAGGTAAAAGTTGTAGTCATGTGGTTAGTCAATCAATAGTATTAAGAGAAAGAATTGGACTGTGTTGGCTAAACTGTGGTAATCAACCTAGTGCCACTGCATTACTGTACAGTTGTGGAGATGTAACCTAATCACACACACTGCAAGTTGCAAGCTTTTTAATAGAAATTTTAAGTTAAAGAAAATGCAGGAATCACGTCATCAAACCGTAGTAAACGTAAGACTGACATATTAATAAACTATACTTTTGACTGTATAATGTATTCTATGAGTGTCTAATCAATATTAGATCAATAGAGAATATATGGCTGGTATTACTGTACAATGCTTTTACATGGTCATCTTGGTTAACAATACTTAATAAATTAATAGAAGAAAGGCATTGGATTGTCCAGTTATTGCTCTAAAATTAAATTTTACCAGCAAATACCTCTTAACCACCAGTAATAGACAAGCTACTGTCCTCTTCCAGTATAACAGTAGGTGCACCCTTTTATTCCTCACAAAATGCAGATGTGATAGGCTGGTGTAAGAGATAAACTGATTTAGGATCTCTGTTTTATGATATCTACAATGTACATAAGGTTGCAATGTACATAAAAGTGCTTCATTGAGAAAAGGAATCCATCTATACTAGAATAGAAAAAAGGGGGCAGGGAGTAAAAAGGAAGGAACATGAATCCAGTCCTTAGAAGATTCCAAGTGGATCGTGATAATCTCAAAATCTGATTGCAAGAACTCTTAAATCAGTTTAGTCTACCTATGTCCCCAACTGCTTAATTAGCTGCAGGGTTTGTTTAGCCAGGATATAATTTCCTCTTTCTGCCAGCCTCATAAAATTGCCTTGGATCTGTCATTTGCGTTCTAGAATTCTGTTACTAATTTTGATTTTCTCAGTGTCCTACAAAGTGTATTGCAATACGTGTCCTTACAATTCTCTGCCTCTGTTTTGAACCTTCTATCTTGTCTCTTCATGTTGTGCCCTCTTACGCTCTACCTCTTTAAGTATGTACACCATCTGTCTCCTTTCATTAAGATGGTACATATTCAGATATTTTTGTATTCTGTATATGTTTCATACATGTCAGACCATGCTTTGTTGTCATCTGTTGATCTATGTTTTGTAGGTGAAAATGAAGTGCATACATGATGGCCAAAACTCCAGATGAGTTCTAATCAGCTGTTACAGCTTCTTCTTAGGCTGAATGTCAGTACTTCATTTGATGACTGATACTTTTACACATTGCCCATTGCTTGCTTTTATGAGTACCATGAAGTTGCTTTCTACTTTTGTTGTTCCCACTGATTATCTATTTATGTACTCATTTACTGGTTAATACTTCCCCTAGGTATGATTCTGTGTTGGATTTATACAACTATTTCCTAGTCATTCCCCTTGATGTATCAGCTCCCTTTCTCACATTTCTATACTTTCAGTAAAATAAACCGATATAATTTTAATACAGGAGCCGATTGTCCTTTATATAGAAAGTAAAAATAAGTGGTCTCTGTTTTGATCATGGTGGTGCCTCTGTGGTGGGCCATCCTTTTGTCTAACAAACTTTCAACTATGACCCTTTGTGTTTTTTGTGGAACAAGTGCTTTATCCATACCAATGTTTGGCCCTCGCCAAGACTTTCTAATTTTCATTACATGTAATAGTTAAATCAAGCCGCTACTCCATGGCTAAATAGAATTTACTTTTCACAAATTTCCCATTGGAGAAATAACTTAAAAAAAACTTTTTTAAAAAATTTAGCTGAGATTTAATATTGAGGCATAAAAATAATGAGCTATTCAGAAACACTTCCAAGAATTGATGCAATCAACAATTACAAGAGGCGTTCTATCATTATAAAACATTTTAAAATAAGCGTAAGGCCCAAAAACTGAGACGACTATATCACACAAACGCTTCGGTACTGGTGAGCCACTCAGTAATGTCCTAGAACACTTCACGTGTATGCTGAAACTTTCAGCGTTGTACACTAGAGTTATTTCTTTCAAACGTAAGTACAAAAGATCTTGAATACAAAGTACAGAGAAATAAATCCAAATAGAACGTCCCAATAGTCACTCGATAAGCGCTTTTGGTAAAACCTTCAGATCATAAATTTTTAGGCACTCCATTACTCATTAATATATGAAACCTTTAACCAATAGGAACTAATTTTGAGAACAACACCTCTATTAGCATAAACAGTCATAACCATTCTACATAGAAGGTCGATGACATACCTCCTTGCTTATCCAATAGTAGGTCTCCTGGCCTTCAAGGTTGGTTTCAGAGGAATGACAACATTCAGCCCCAGAGGGCGATCTGCTCGCAAATTCACTATCCATTTTGTTTTACATAGTTCCATTTTATTACATAGATCACCTCTTCTATTTCCTTCATACACCTTCTCAATAACTTTAAATAAAAAGCTATGAGTGGGAAATTTGGAAATATGTATTGCTAAAGCATTGCTAAAGCATTGTGAGTGTCTTCTCTACGTATGTCACTTAGATGTCGTAACAGTCTCTTTTTAAATATTTGGTTGGTTTTACCAACATAGAACGACGTACAATTTTTACAAGTGGTGATGTAAACCACATTTTGGGAGGTACAGGTAGCTTTACAATTAAAGATGAAGTCTCTGTCCATACTTGGATGTTTAAAGACATTACTATTATCAATATATTCACAGGCGGAGCAATTTCCGCATTGGAAGGTACCTTTGCGTCCCACTGTTTTAGATTTGGGAAATCCATCTTTCATACACAAAAGTCACTTAATATTTTTCTTATTTTTATAGCTGAAATATGGTTTATCACCTACTATAGCCTGAAGCTTCACATCTTGTCAAAATTGGCCAATACTTCATAGGTTCATAGATTCATAGATTAGTACTAGGCTAACTGCCCTTGCGAGACATTTTAAGCCTAGCCAATTATCCCTTGTAAGACTCCAACCCTGCACCTTGTGTTTGTAAGGCAAACACCTTAACCATTAGGCCACCCTCCCAACCCCTATGAATAATATCTTTAACCTGTCTATTATCAGTGATGTAAGTGATCATTAATTGCATAGGAGATGTTCCATGTTCCTTCTCAACCAAAGTTGTTTCAGAATTCTGTGGTCGATTTCTTAGAAATCTATTCACTGTGGGGTCTGTATCTTTTTTAGAATAGCCTCGTGCCTGCAAGCGTTCTTTTAAGTCAGCCATCTCTTGCTGAATAGTTACTTTTTGTCTACATCTCTTTGTAATTCTAGATAGCTCATTTTTCATTATATTACTTGTAATGTGCCTGGGATGCATGCTGTTATGGAGATAATGATTTATCCAGATAGATTTTCTATAAAGTGAGGTCTCTATCCCTCCTTCTCTATTGAGTGAAATGCTAACATCCAAAAAGTTCACAAGGTCACGTGAATATTGGCTTGTAAATCTTAAAAATGATGTTGTTTCATTAAGATACTGCATAAATAACAGAAATTGGATTTCATCTCCTTTCCAAAGCAGGAAAAGGTCATCCACAAAGCGACCATAAAATTTCACTTGATCAAACCATGGATTTGTGACACTTAGAATGCATTTCTTTTCCCAGTCTGATAGAACAATGTTCGCATAACTTTTATGGTAATATGTCAACTTGCTGAAATTTAGGCATATCTTCTTCCAGGAAATTGTTATGGCTAGGCTTGCATAGGTCTTAGGGCCGATAGCCTAGTACCAACCTATGACCCCTTTGTGTTTATTGCTGGCAGTATCTAGTCAGGCAAAGGTATTTGATCTATATCCAATGAGTTTTCTGATGTAAAGCTATCCTAGCTTGTCTGTAGTGATCTGATGGCTTTTAGATGCACCCAAATTATCTGCTTCTAGATGAAGTATATATTTATCAATAAGCAAATTCAGTAAAGCGATATATACATTTTATTTGTAATGGAGGTCAGAATGATCAGTCTGTAGTTATTAACTTCTGTTGTACTCTTGACTCTTGTGACTTGAAATCATATATGCCCTCTTACAGTTGTCATGGAATGTATTGCACCCTCCCATGAACCATTACGCAGAAGAATTATTTATATTCTCATCCCTGTAAGAATTTAAGGGCACTTCTGATCAGGCCACGCTCTCTGCTCTTCTACCTTTAGCTTCTGAAATTGCTTTCTGATCCTTTCTTTGATTTAAATGAATAACAGCAGCCTACTTTTTCCTGTCTGTGTTTACTGGAAGGATGTAACAAATCTTCCTCGGCCAATACTAGTAAGAATTATTCAGTTGCCTTGTTTTTCAAAATCATGCTATATACATCTTCTGTCTGTTTGTCGTATTTATTCCCTTGTCACCTTTCTTGAGAATTCTGATTATGTTCATATTTTTTGGTGGCTTTTCCAGATTGTTTCTGCCTTTGTGGTATTGTCTGTCATCATTTCATGTTTCCTTATGGTTTGTAAATGATAATTTTTTTTATCTCTAAGCTTTGATGTCTCATGGTCTGAGAACCACAGCAACACTTTGACTTTTGCATTTGCTTCACATAAAAGTTTATTTCTGAAGCTTCAGTTTTTGTGTATCCCTGTTGTTCACCCACAATGCCTCCACTTATATTTAATAGAGTTCCTTGACATGCTATCCAATTTTTTCTGTAGGTCGCTTAACTTTAATCTAGGTCTCTCGTTTATTTGGCATGAATCTGTAGTTCAGCTGACTGTGAGACATACTATTTGGGAATTAGTAATTTCCAAATAGTTCCCCACTTCCACAGCTGCAATAATTTCTAATGCATTTCAGAAGACTATAAATCTATTCATGAGTGTATTCTAGTGGTAATTGTATTATGCTTGTCCCTTGGAGAATGCAGAGATGACTCTTGACTTTTATTTCTATTAATGTTCATTTTATTGAAGCACAACAAAAGATGCACAGATGACATGGAAGACATATGACTACCCATACAACACAAAGTTTATAATATTGTCAAACATCATAACTCTGTTTCCACTACATGTTATCCACAGAGTATATGAACAGCAGATATATAATGTTAGTGTTTAACAGTGAATTTAGGATGGTGTATTCCAGCAATAAAGAACTGCATTACAGTATGACCTGTGTTATAAACTCCAATGTGTAACACAACTGTTTTGTTTCAACGATAGCACAGAGGGATGAAGACCTGATTTATGGTCCAGGTGCTTGAACTGAATTTAATTAATGGCTTGGCTGCTTGATGTTATAGGTGGGGAAGCTAGACATAAGACCACTCCTCATTTCATGTCTAGTCTGATGAGTAGAGACATCAAAACCCAGGGGTCAGGGCATTATGGCTAGGAAAATGTTTTGATCTTCAGGTTGAGTTTGCTCTTCTGAGTAGTTTGATTCTTCCCCAAGGAAGAAGTGCAATAAATGCATGGAGAGGCCTGAACCCTCACTCGGGTCATGGTGGAGTGAATGGGCACTTTAGCAAGTCAAACAACACCTTTGTATATGATAGAAGGTCCGTCTTGAGCAATCACTAGTCATTGTACCTTATGTGTTTTTCAAGTGCCTAAAAATAATTGTAAAAGGATTTATGGCCCTTGTTTGAGCTACTCAAGTATGCCCTATTCCAGGAAGTTATTAGTACTGATAATTCCCAAAATCCAAAATTATGGAGAGCATGGAATACCTTTTCCACAAATGCAGCATCATGACATATATTTGGAATCTTGTGTTGTAGGGAAATGCCAAATCATACTGTGGAACATGAAATTCAGGTTTTGATGCTTCCTGGAAGCATCCAGACTGGATAACGATTTTAACCTTACTTGATGGTATTTGGTTGCATTTCTCATCTTCTGGTTTTGAATGAGATGCAGGACAATGGTGGGAAATGTTTAAATATGGATTCATGTAAAAAGACAAAGCCCACTGAATTGTTAATATGAAACTGAAGACTGATAAAATAACTTTCTACCATTGCATGCTCAAAAAACAGATCAAAATATACAATAATGTATGAAGTCACTGCCTTGATGAGCAGGCATATGATAACTTGAAACTGAATGCAATACCAATAAAAGAGCATTTTTTCATACATTTCCATGAGAAAGGCATTGTCCCCAAACCCCTGTTATGTAGAGATACTAACTCCATTGCCACACAGACATGGAGAAGTTAGCAGCTCCATGAAGTGTGATATTTACCAATATTACAGTTCATGTTGAGAGAAGAGTTGGAGATTTGATTCTAGTGTCATAGGTGAAGTACTAGGCTAGCTGCCCTTGGACCAATTTAAGCCTAGACAGTTTCCCTTTTTCTCAAATTAACCTATACCATTTGGTTACAGATTGGCCTTACCCTATCCCATGGTCAAAAATGATACATTACCAGCAATAAGAATAACTGGGATTGTACCATAGATAATTTGAATGAACCATGTATGGGATAAAGCATCTAGGAGCTGCCTCTGTCCATTAGTTTGGGGCAGTCTGGGGGTAAATTTTCAGTTTTCCATTTATAAATCTAATTTGTGTTTGAATATGGAGAGGGATGAACTTGGTTTTATATTGGTGGAGAGTCTGTTCTAGTGCAGCAGTATCCTCTGCAAGATATTCCTGTCCCTCTAAACTATTCTATTATTTTAGATCCTTAGACTAAGTATTTCTGATGCCATTTGATTTGCTGATGTGCACTAAATCCATTAGTGTTGGAGGATGCCTTGAATGCCAGGCATAGGTTACCTCTTAGTAGTTTGTAGGATACAGAGTATAGTGACAGGGCTTTCATTTGTTCCACTTAGGACATGTTCAGGCCTTCTATTCTTTTAGTAAGGTACTTCTGGTGTCAGAGGAGCTGAGTGGATCCTCCTTTAATATTTGGCTCTCTTATTTCATGGGGATCTTAGTGGTTGCATGGTTTTCTGAAGATGCATATGAAGCAGGGGAAGAAAATGACCTGACTTTTCTCAAAGTTGCTTATTACCACTTCAACACTTGTGGCAGCTTAGATGTATAAAAGGCCACACTATAATGAAAGAAAAGTGTTTTAGAGAAATTAAGTTAAAAATAAATGGACCAGTCCCAGAGCACTGTCATGGCATGAGTGAAGACTCCTCATTTCATATACAACAAATTGCTGTGTTTCGGGAAGCTTCTTAGATTTTGGATAATCGGTATTACTTTCAGCCATTATAACCTTTTTCCAACATAAGCTTCTTGGCGATATATTAATTTCAGACTGAAATTCCTTGAAACACTTTCATTTCAGGGGTAAGGTGATATTTTCACACCACATGTATGAGTGTCCCATGATTTAAAAGCTTACACGTGTTTCCTTACATAAGTTTTGTTTAGCAGATTCCTTCTTCCTCTTTAAGAAGCTCAATAATCCATAAATTGTTGTAACATGTACAGGACTCAAGGTCATGTAACCTCTTAAGTTTGAACTGTAGGGATTTAAAGATACCCTGTGGTTCCAAAGATACCCCCACCCCCCATTTCACTGCAAGTTCAAAACTTGTCAGCTTGGTTTCATCTTTAGTAATGTCAGCCTTATTTTCTGGGATGTCATTCAAAGCTCTTTGTATCATGGAGGTTAAACAGCTCAGCATTTCTCTGATGAAGGCATTTTCACCATTTGAAATGTCAGGAACTCTTGTAGGAGTAATAAAAAAAAAAAGTTGAAAACCGCCATTTTGCTAACATACTTCTAATATCGTACATCAGAACTAAGACAACTGTCTATAAAAATGTAACTTTGTATAATAATTAGCCTGTCACTGAACAACATATTTGCACTTGCTGGGGATGCTTATATTTGAGATGATTGCATTTACGGTAGACCCATTAATATGTTATTTATTTTATGTACACTTAGTTGATAGCCTTCTGGTGTAGTGGGAATAACTCTGTTTTCAGTGGAGATATTTAGTGGTGGTCATACTGATTAAAGTTTGGCTAGAGTACCATGGGAAATTACCATACTTTTTTTGGAAGTCATCTGGTGCTGTAAGGGTGCTGCTGCCATTTGGAAGCATGTATAAGAGTATCAGTTAAAGTGCTGTACAAGAAGAAGCGGAAGTGGTTTTGGAGGAAGTAAATAGGTTCAGAGGTTCACAGGTAAATACTATGCTAACTACTACCAGGGCCTTTGAGCCTAGCTACACAACCCAACCCAGTTGTGTCCCTATGTATCATGGGCATCTATTAAGAAGAAATATGTTAGGATGTTTCTACAGGTTGTGTGTGTGTGGAGGGGTATGTTTGCTTGGGCATAGTTACTGTCGGCCTTTATAAGAGACATGGGGGCAGAACAGTGGTGAATTTCTGATTTCCCATCATTTTGGTCAAAGTTACAATTAAATAGGGTTAAGGATGGACTCTGCTTCTCATGGATTTGTGAGCCTGTTCCGGAGCATAGGGATCCTCGGAGACATGTATCTGTGCCAACATGTCCTGCTTATGTCAGAAGCAAAATTTAAATGCTTGAATCTAGTGTTTCTGATGCTTTTTGTTTTGTAGAAAAGCCTTTTGAAGTGGATTGCTTATAGGTTGAATGCAGGGGCCATTTTAAATTGAGCCAAGCTTCGCAAGGTGAGAATTAAACACTGAACCTTTTGTCTGTGAGGTAAACACCTTAACCATTATGCTCATCCCCAACCCTTCTATTAATGTAATAGTTAATCCAAGGAGGAGTAGAAGAGCAATGCTGATATGCAAAATGAAAAGGAAGCTGAAGAAGTTGGCATGTCATGCAGTGAAGCATTAGAGCATTAGCATTGCTTTAGTTCTCCACGGGAAAACACAGATATAGATTTGGCAGGAGTTGATCCCGATGGAGTAAACTGATAGAGGACCACATGTTAGCAGTTGACAGAAGCAGTAGTGTGCAATAAAAATATAGTGAAATGAATAAGGTATCAGTAGATGAGGACAATATGGAAGAAAATGTACAGGGGAATGATGGTGAGCAGAGATTCCAAGAGACTGGAGATAGTAATGAACATGGAAAGGAGGTGGAATATTTTGAACAAATGTGGCATTGAGTTACAACATAGATTTGCCCTTTCAGACCTAGTGGAGGAAGAGCTGTTAAGAGACTCAGAAAAATTTAAATCTATAGTAGACAATATGTAACAAGGTAAAAGCTAATGTTTACATCTTGGATAATGTTAATAGTATAACAACTGGCATTAAAAGATTGACGGTAGACATTAGATATGAATACGTCTGGACATCAGATTATTAGGGAGATCCAAAAAGAGAAATGTTATTGGGAAATAGATTATACTGGCATTTGGAAATGTGTTCGTATATTGGAATATTAATGATGGCAACAGATAGAACAGCAATAAGTGTGAAACTGGGGGCAACAAGATTGTTAGTATGTGATAGAAGAATTTTAACCAATTAGGTTAGTGTTTTGTATTCTTACATAAACACAGGAGACAGGAAGGTGATAAGGCAATAAAAATGTAGTTACAAATATGAGTATAATGCTGGTAGATTTAAATTGTATTGTGATGAAGGAAAGAGAAAATGTGCTGCAAGATTATAAATATTGAGAGGTTATATTGCAATGAAATTAAATCCAGGCTAGAGAAAAGCAATTTGCATGTATGTGTGTGCAGTTTAAGAAAATAAATATCTTCAGAAAACCTGTGAAGCAAATGAAAGGGTGTATAAAGTTGGCAAGTTATTCAGGTCACCTGGCAGGATAGTCCTTGACTGCAGAGCAGAAAAATAGAGGGGAATGGCATAGAAAGGATGGTCAGGGGCAACATCAAGGAATTTGCAGGTAGAAAAGTATTGTAGAAAGAGCATATGAAAATGTAGCCTTTTTATAAAACATGGTTATAGTTGTAGGCTAAATATAGAGAGAAGCATAAAAAGTGTTAGAAGTAAAGAATTAATGTCAGAGTGAAGATTTTTTAAAAGGTGGCAGTGATACATATCTATTGATCTGTCAATCAATATATATATAAAGTGATAAAACGATAAAGTTATATGAAAAACTAGGAAAATAATTTTGCTATATCGATTTTTTTAAATGAAAAAAGCGGAAGTACCTCCACTTGGGGGAAAGAAGTGAAGTTTGCAGAGTGTACTATACTTCAGTTATAGAATAAAGAAGAATATAGTAGGATGTGTGCAAGATGATATTATGAAGATGTGACAAAATGTGTAGAAAATGTATAAAGCCAAAGGTATTGCGAATAATTGAAAGTAAAATGCTTACAAAAAGTAGAAGCTAAGAAATGATTACAAGCATTGAAATGGAAGAATTGTTAGATGGGTGAAAAGTTAGTTCAGATTCATGGCAGAGAAGTTTGAGTTTTTTTTTTGTAATGGATTCAGTGGAAAAGGTGATACTTCTGGAATTAATGAATGATTATAGCATTATAGGAAGGAATAACATTTTTGATAGTACAATAACACCTAAAAGAAAGTTGACAGGACATGAAGAATACTGATCACAAAATAATGAAAATACTGGGTATTTAACTAGTGGTTAAAGATCTAGTACATGAAGAATGTGTGCTGGTAAGGAAAAGCTGGTGGTATCAGAGAAAAAGATTAGGAAAACTTGCATTATGTAATGTAGCTGATGTATTTAATTGGTTTATGGAGTCATGGAGCATATTGAAAACGTTTGTGAAAGGGGAGGAGATTAACATTGTATATGTGACAAGGTGGTACATGTGTGTATGAATGAGTTATGGTTAATGGATGGGGGACAGAAAGATTAACACTGTATATATGACAAGGTAGTACATGTATGCATGGATGAGTTATGGTTAATGGATGGGGACAGAAAGATTAACATTGTATATATGACAAGGTAGTACATGTGTGCATGGATGAGTTATGGTTAATGGATAGGGACAGAGATTAACATTGTATATGTGACAAGGTAGTACATGTGTGCATGGATGAGTTATGGTTAATGGATGGGGACAGAAAGATTAACATTGTATATATGACAAGGTAGTACATGTGTGCATGGATGAGTTATGCTTAATGGATGGGGACAGAGATTAACATTGTATATATGCCAAGGTAGTACATGTGCACATGGATGAGTTATGGTTAATTGATGGGGACAGAAAGATTAACACTGTATATATGACAAGGTAGTGCATGTATGCATGGATGAGTTATGGTTAATGGATGGGGACAGAGATTAACATTGTATATATGACAAGGTAGTACATGTGCACATGGATGAGTTATGGTTAATGGATGGGGACAGAGATTAACATTGTATATGTGACAAGGTAGTACATGTGTGCATGGATGAGTTATGGTTAATGGATGGGGACAGAAAGATTAACATTGTATATATGACAAGGTAGTACATGTGTGCATGGATGAGTTATGGTTAATGGATGGGGACAGAGATTAACATTGTATATGTGACAAGGTAGTACATGTGTGCATGGATGAGTTATGGTTAATGGATGGGGACAGTAAGATTAACATTGTATATATGACAAGGTAGTACATGTGCACATGGATGAGTTATGGTTAATGGATGGGGACAGAGATTAACATTGTATATATGACAAGGTAGTACATGTGTGCATGGATGGGTTATGGTTAATGGATGGGGGCAAAGATTAACGTTGTATATATGACAAGGTAGTGCATGTGTGCATGGATGAGTTATGGTTAATGGATGGGGACATAAAGATCAACATTGTATATATGACAAGGTAGTGCATGTGTGCATGGATGAGTTATGGTTAATGGATGGGGACAGAGATTAACATTGTATATATGACAAGGTAGTGCATGTGCGCATGGATGAGTTATGGTTAATGGATGGGGACAGACAGATTAACATTGTATATATGACAAGGTAGTACATGTGTGCATGGATGAGTTATGGTTAATGGATGGGGACAGAGATTAACATTGTATATGTGACAAGGTAGTACATTTGTGCATGGATGAGTTATGGTTAATGGATGGGGACAGACAGATTAACATTGTATATATGACAAGGTAGTACATGTGTGCATGGATGAGTTATGGTTAATGGATGGGGACAGAGTAACAGTGAAAAGGAAAGTTAAATGAGGATGTCATTTAACTGCGCTCTTGTGATGAATGCAGGGATAGTAAATTGTGTAACATGGATTCATCAAGATGAGAAGTGAAGGATGGGATGAAGTTATCTAATCGTAATAGTGAAACAAAATGATGAATGAGGTGGCACTAGATGTTAATAAAGCAGTTAAAGAAAAAAAGTAAAGGCTTTGGCGATATAGTTAAGATTTGTTGGTTTTATTGTACATTGAAATTAGTGTGTTAAGGATATAACACAGGCAGTTATGGCCCATTGGCTGCAAAACCAACTGACCCAGTGTGATTGACTGGAATGGTGTAAGAGTATATTGCAACAGGTCAATCACCATTTACCTGTGATCAGACAACAGATGGCATCAGTCACTTGTGTGCAGTCTGCCTCAATACCACCTTATTTAAGCTGCTTTATTGACTATATACACCTCACTTGACTGACTGCAAATCAACATGGCTGGCTTTAGGTGAAGCAAAGCCTTATAAAGGACTGTGTGTGGTGTCCCCTGGTGCACACTAGTTCCCACTGTACCCTCACTGTCACCCTGTATTCCTCATTCCAACACCCATACCATCCAGCCAGATACACTTTTCAGCCATTTAACTCTATCCTTTTCAACACACCTTAATGGGATGACACTACAATGTAATGCCTGAGGAATAAGTGAGTGAATTATGCCAGGGGTCTGTGGCACATTAGACCACTAAAACTCATAGGATTCTAAGTGCTCTGAGGTATATCTTAGAGCTTTTTATCCATTTCTTTGTTGACCCAATGATCATATGAACAAATGTTGTGACTGAAATAGTCTTATATTTTTCCTTCAGGAAAAAAAATTGTGTCCCAAGCTGACAAAATAGGAGTAAACAGTTAAATGAGAATACAAATACTTGAATAGATGTACAACTCCTATCTGGGAATAGTTTCTGCCAGGAATGTGCCACATGATCAAATGTAGTTTTGGTGAAAGAAAAAAGATTGAGTGCTGTTTGCTGAAACTACTTTCACTGACAATGGCCTTTGCTTTTAATTCAGAGAGATATTGTGGGGTACACCCTCATTGGGGGTGCAGGGGACTTACTCCTTTGCAAAAAATGTATTTGTTGTAGTGTTCAATGGTAGTTTCCATGAATGGTTTTCGGTTTGTTTACATTCATTTACGTTACCTTTGTTAACATGATACGACTCCCACTCCTGCCTCCCAGCCCTTCTCCCCAGAAAAAAAAAATAATGGTTTGGGAAGAAAGTAACACCACAAATGGCCCAAGACATACATCATAGATCTGATGGTATGGTGGAGGAAACCCCCAACACCTGGATAAAATCCACAGAGACACTTGAGTATATGCAGATGATACAGAGAAGGAATCACAGCCAAAAACTCAGAACTAAGTGCTGTGAGGCAATAATGTAACTTGCTGTGTCAGTGATGAGTTACTGTCATACATACCCTGTTCAGACTACCTCAGATGGCCATATAAGGTGCATAATACTGATGTGTGACTGGGATGGAAAATGAAAGAAATGAAACTTGCTACTTTCAGATTCACCGAAAAGCTCTATAAGCATACAGTCATTTGCATTTATAAACAACCCCCCATGTCCATCTATTAGAGACACTTTGAGTGTACACACCTCAGATATCACACTGTGTTAGAAATATCTACAGTGAAGTATTCCCACTAACTTCACACAATCATAGATTAGCTTAGCAAAGCTATAATTACTTTTTAAATTAAGGAAATGGCAGTAAGGTCAGTCACTTCTATACACTGAAATCTCTGTACACAACAGTCAATGCTCAGTTTCTAGACTGCAAACCTCAGATATCTGCATATGATAAAATGACCAGAGTAATGCATCTCAGCTTTGTCTCAGACAAACAAAAACCATAGTAAAGTAGTCCAGCTCACTTAACACATCTCTCTCTCTGTATGTATATATATATATATATATATATATATATATATACATACACACACACACACACACATACACACACATGCATACATACATATACCTGCATACAAATATATAATTAGTCATGCAAAGCTAAAATAACTGTCTAACATGAACAAGTAACAATAAGAGAGACCCTTTTACCCAGAAATTATGGCAGTTTGTTAACTGGCACATATCACGTGTCTGTGCTAAAATATAATGGCCAGACTAATGTAATTAAACTTTATTTCACACATACCAGAATGATGACTTTTAAACTTCAACACATGACAGCAGTGTCTGCTACTTTAATGCACAGATAGCTCACAGTAATTAAATCCAAATTTGTTGATTATGTACATTTCAGACTTCAGTGTAATAAACATTGACCACAGTAATTTGTCAACCGCAACACACACACAAAGATATGACCAGAAATGCAAACATGCATGATTGTATACACCTCCAGTTTCTGCATATGATCAAATTCAAAGACAGCTCAGTAAGGTATTTCAACTTCCTGACATACATAGGAACCAGTGTAAACCAAACCATGGCAACTACCCCCCCAAACAGATGCAAATGCAGTTAGAGGTACTTGCATGATTGTGTACTCATCAAAACATAAATATTGGCTCATGAGTCTATATCCAATTTCTGCAGTCATAATTATGCCATGCATTTCTTCTGTGCATGATTGTCTGTACACACAGATCTGCCCACAAATGCAGCCACTTGTATGACTATGCACACTTCAGATCTCTGCTTGCAATAAAATAAATGAATGAAAGCACAAATAACAGCCAAGGAATGTATTTCAGCTTGCTGATCTCAAAGCTATACAGTGTAACCTATTGTAATACCTTCAAATAAAACCTACATAGATGTACAATTGTTACCATAATCACAGCTACTTGTATGACTGTGTATACCTCAGATCTGTGCTTATAATCATATGAATAAATGAATACAGAATTAATGGACTGGGAATTTAAGCTTGCTGCTGTATGTATGTGCGTGCATGTGTAGAGATGTACATCTCTGTACACACACACACAAAAAAGATATCACCACATGTGCAACTACTAAAATGACTGTGCATACTTCAGATGTAACAAATGAAAGAATAAATAGATAAAACAATGTCCCAGGAATACATTACAGCTTACTGCCAGATCCAAACCTTAGACAATCCACTGCAACCCGCCCCCCCCCCCACAAATGTACAAATCTGACATCACTTCAGTCCACTAGTTTGAATGTGCATACCTTAGATCTTTGTTTGCAATCAAATGAATGATTAAATACATAACTAATGGCAATGGAATTTTTCAGCTAGCTGTTGCCTGCACTGTTTTTTGTATGCATAGATACTTGTATACACACAAGCACGCATGCTAGCACACGGATGCTAAAAAGGACTTGCAGTCTCAGCCTACAGAGTGGATGGCAAGCATAGTTCTATGAAGAATAAATAAATTAAAAAGTAATTTAAAAAGGAAAAAAGGTACTTGCCTACTATTGCAACCAGATTTTCGCGGTTGCAAAATTCCAATACTTGAATAGGAACAACTGCAGGAAACACTGTAAGGTGTGAATCAAAGTCTGTTTTGCATTTGAAAAACTATGGATTACCTGCAGGAGCAGAAAAAATGCCGGAAATCCTCTTCATGTATTACAGATGCACGCTTTAATTGTCATGGATGCTGCCTTGCTGATGAATGCAGTGTTTGGAGTTTGAGGAAGGAATCCTTCACAGAAGGAAAACACAGACACAGGAAATAACTTTTTGGAAAAGTTATACTTTTTTAAAAAATGTGTAGACATATTTGAAAACAAACATTGCAGTGTGAAATTGCCATAAGTAATGCTTTAGGAAAGTGAGGGTGGGTTATGTTGACAGAAGGTTGAGGATTCCTTTTCCAAGGAAGAAGTTAGCAGTACTGATTTTGTTTGGTTTTGCGATGGTGGCATGTTGGGCCAAAAATACTACTGAAGTCATTTTTGATTTCCTTACTGTCGTAACGATGTTCGTTGCTTATTGCCTGCTTTTGTTTTTGTATGTGGTTTGGGAATTTTCAGCAATTGAAATATACTGTCTTGTAGGACAGAACAGAAGTGACACAACTGTGATTCCCAAATCTATGTATGACCATTATTTGACAGCATTGGCTGACACAAAAACAGAACGTTCACTGGGCAGCCTTGTAAGAAGCGATGTGCTGCCAGTAAAGAGCACAAAAAAACAACAGTATGTTTTGTACTTTTTGATCGCATTCCAGAAAACAATCTGTTCTGGTAAAAAAAAACACTTTCAAAACCATATTTCCTAATCGGCAAGCAACCGCTATTGACGTGAAATTTTGGTTGCGACAGCAAAAAGCATTCTTGTATGCTCATGTTCCCACATCTCTCACCACATTTTTCTAGGTCTTCTTTTTTCAGTGTAAGTTTAAAGCTTAGATGTCTTATAAAACAGACGAGCCAAGCAAGCCATTTTTTTGACAGAAAGAAGTTGGAATATGAGCAGAGCTGTATGCATGGCATTCTGATTTCCTGAAATAATATCAGTTATGGTTTTGAAGCTGGAAAAAAGTAAAAATCATCTAATAAAAGTAAAATTAGGGAAAACATGACTGGAAGTGAGCAAGAAGCTAAGAATGCAGCATCCAGGAGACCAGAGACCAGATGACATCCCAGGCTGTGTACTACATGAACTACAAAACGAACTGGCACCTCACCTAAGTGTCATGTTTAATCATAGCCTCACCTCAGTCTTTGTGCCCAATGAGTAGCGCACAGCTCCAGTAATCCCACTCCACAAGGGGGGATCCAACTTGGATCCCGGGAACTACCGCCTCTGATGAGCCTGATCTGGAAGACCATGGAACATATTATCATGGAACTTATAAACAGCAGCCTTCAATCACTGGACCCCACCCAGTTTGGGTTTGTGAAGGGCCGATGTCTCCTGAACCTGATTGACTTCTTTGAATCAGTCTCCAGGGCCATGGAAGCGGGTAAGGTGGTCCACACAGCCTATCTGGACCTTGCCAAGGCCTTTGACACCATTCCCCACTCTGGAATCATAGATAAACTTACTAAGCTGGGCATTAATCCCCAAATCACTTGATGGGTTGCCAACTGGCTTACTGACAGAACCCACACTGTAAAAGTAGCTGACTCCAA
The DNA here is from genome assembly GCF_019279795.1 of Protopterus annectens. NCBI lineage: Eukaryota > Metazoa > Chordata > Ceratodontiformes > Protopteridae > Protopterus > Protopterus annectens. The sequence goes on along the minus strand of NC_056743.1, from coordinate 558,423,646 downwards.
ATCATGCTCCAGACAAGTGGAGTACCTCAGGGTTCAGTCCTGGGACCAATCTTGCTTGGCATCTACTTCTCTGAAGTACAGGCCAATACTAAGGGACTCTGGCTAACAAAGTTCGCAGATGACTGTAAACTGGGAGCCATTATTGAATCTCCAAATGATGTGGATACTCTACAAAAGGGCCTTACAGAAACAGATGCTTGGTGTCAGGGCCATGGGCTCAAGCTCAATGCCAAGAAATGTATAGTTATCCCCTTAGGAAAAAACATGTACCCATGAATTACCACATAGGTGGCAGTACATTAAACACTGAAAGTGTGATAAGAGACTTAGGGACACAGGTGGACAGTGGTCTCACCTTCGATAACCACATCGCCACAACAGTCAGGAAATCCTTCTGTGTGGCACACCTCATCACTAACGGTTTTTCTTCCAGAAAAAAGGAGGTCATTGTCCCACTGTACTCCTCCCTCAGTAAACCCATTATAGAATACAGCGCCCCATTTGGTATGTACCTCTCAAGACACCTGCAACAACTGGAAAGGCCACAGAAATACCTCACTAAAAGAATCACAGGCCTAAAGCAGATGCCCTCTGCTGACCACCTTAAAAACTCCAGCTATACTCTGTCACATATTGTCTACTCAGAGGCGATCTCTGCTTAACCTACAAGGCCATGTCAAACCCGGAGCTGTTGGACATGCTACACTTAAAGAAATCCCAATCCCTCAGAGCAACATGCTCCAGGAATCTAAACCTTGTCATCACAATAAACAAAACATGCTGGAGGGATAGGTTCCTGACCCAGAGACTCCCCAGCCTCTGGAATAGACTGCCCATAGATGTCAAGTAGAGTGCCTCTTTGGCACACTTCAAAAGGAACCTTGACGATTAGATGGAAGAAAGGAAATTCACCCCTGGGATCACGTCAGTCGCCCTGCTAGTCCAGGAAGTAAATAGTGTGGGAAGAAATAGCCAGGGAATTGTTATGGCTAGGCTTGTATAGGCCCTAGGGCCGATAGCCTAGTACCAACCTATGAACCTATACAATAAGACAATGAAAGCTTTTCAATTATGTAAGAAAAAAGTATTTATGATAAATATACATGTCTGTGTTATTAGGAAATCTAATTGGAAGTTGGTACATGTTTCTAGTGGAGTTTGAGTCAGAATTACAGGACATTATATTAAGCTTATTTGGGAGTCCAAGGCTAAACCCTGTTTAGAGGGAGATTTGTGTATAATAGTTAAGAATATTGAGGTTGAATGCAATTAATCCAGAGGTGTATATGATATCCATGGATTTATTTGGGCATTTTAAAACTGTAAAAGAGAGGAAAGAAGACTTAGTATGGAAAATTATATTTATGAAGCATAACTGATTATAGCAGAATAGATATTTTAAGAAAAGAAAAAAAACAAGTGGGTGTGGTGAGACAAGAAAATATTACAGAAAATAAGTTAGTTATGGAAAAGAAAAATAGTTGAAGGTAGAAAGAAAGAAATTGTATATAGAGATGGATGAAAATTACCTTGTTTATCCATGGGAAGAGTTAGGGTACAGTATAACAAAAGCTCCGGTTTGATTTATGTGTGAAGTTTTATGGAGATTTTTATTGGATCACTAAAAACAAATATTTGCTGCAATGTGGTAGAAGAAAGATTGACTTTGTGTTATAATAGAAACAATGGGACTTTTTCATAATGTTGAACGGTTAAGAGGTTTTGCAAAGTATTTTACTAAGTATTTTAAATATATATTTTTTTACAGATTGACATGAACATAGTATTGTGTGAAACTTGTACTTGAGGAAAAAGTAGGTATTTGGGATTAATTACCATAGTATGATATTTGTTAGAGGAAATAATGACATATATAATAATGAGGTGGGTGTGGCAAAAAACATGGGTAGGTTGAGATAATTTTGAACAGTGTCTTTATCCACCTGAGATTCCACCAACTCAGACATAGGCAGACTTCAGATTTAAGTCTTATCTGAAGGACTGTACACTGAGGAGTGTAATTCCTCCCTTATGCTGCTCTGCAGTACCAATATTAGAAAATGAATCAGTGCAACTTGTATATGACCGTGCCCACAGCGTTTTGATGTTATAGCTTCACATGGGTGTTACCTGTCAAGCAAATGACACTGACAAATCCATATTTGATATGCTATATTTTTGAGAAATCTCTGCTGCTTCTACCTCCATCCTAACAGTACATTTTATCATTTTCTTACTGTTTGCTTCTTTACAAGAAGGGGGTTCTGTAAATGGATTTACAGTGAGTCACTGGCTTTAAATCGAAAGCCATTCAGTCAAAAAATATTTATTTCAGTTTGATAACCGGGGAAGTCCACTGGTCACGAAGAGCCCATTTTCAGCGGAGGCCCGGGAGAAAAGCTCCAAAGAACAGTTAGAGAAACAACATATACAATCAATTTTTTTAGAGAGAAAATAGAGTACAATAAAATGTAGAAACATACAATAAATTCACAGAGAAATACTGCACACAATACAGTCAATGAATGTGTATTAACATATTTTTGATGCACACACAAAAGGCAAAGTCAGTGGGATGTGAAGATAAAACAAAGACTGAAAAAAATAAAATCCTTTAATATGTGAGCACTTTCACACTGCTTCATCAGACATGTTTCACAAACTATTGATTCAAACTTAAATAATGAGAATGAAAGAACACTACTACGCACAAACTGCAGCTCATTATGACATCATTAAACAATCACCATGACAACCACCTTTAAAAATCCATTTGAAATGCAATTTAAAATGCAGAACATCCTATCTACAAAATAAAAAAAAAACATGTTACTGCATATGTTAAATACTGCAACCTTCATGGAAATCAGACAAAACCCCTTGTATGTAGAAAGTTATAAAATGAACACTATGCTATATATTATCAAACAATAGCATTCAAAAAACAAGCTCATATCATTTATACAGCTGCCTCAATTTCAAAAACAGCTTTAGAGAAATCTTCTCATTTAAGCCCTTGCCCCTATTGGCTTGTAGCCTTACCATCCCCTTTACTTCCTGAGCTTCAGTTTTATTCTCTATATCACCACCCCTATTATTAAAATACATCTTGTGTATCACCATAAACTTATGTAAAGGTCCACACCTCATAACGTGCTTAGCTAACACATTGTTGTCAGATTCGGTGGTGATATTGTAAACATGCTCATGGATGCGGCCCCTCAATCTCCGGTTGGTTTTGCCTGCATAAAAGCATTGGCAAACCTGGCACATGGCCAGGTATATAAAGTCAGCTTTGTTGCAGTTGGCTACCATCCTAAAACTAAACACTCTCCCATTGTCAGGATGTATAAAACTACCTGTTGTATCAAGGTAACTGCAAAATCGACATTTATTGCAAGGTAAAGTGCTGGCTAGTGTATTCACAATATGCAACGGCCTGTCATCATAACATATTCTGCAATATTCTGCAATGACTTTATATTTCTGAATGAAAATCCAGGTAGGTCACCTACCACCTTCCTAATTTCAGAATTACAGGTGAGTATAGGCCAGCACGCAGCCGTATCAGTGAACTGATTAACATTACTACTGTAATGTAACTGCATACATACGGCAGCCTGCTCATCAGTGCGTCTGTTGCTACCTATGCTACCCCCAAAAAAGTAGGGTTTAGCTGTAGTAGTTCATAGCCCGGTAATGCTATTAAACATACTATCAAGCTCACATCTATCATAACCTTTCTCAAGAATCCTATCTTTCAAAGAGGTCGTCTGCTTCAAACTTGAGTTGTTCAGGATTTAACCTGGACATACGCATGCCCTGCCCTTTTACAATATTCTTAAAAACATGCCCTAGGTATGTAGTAAATTTTCTCGTGCACCCCTTACGATGAAGTGTAGTACTAAAGGAACTACTAGATTATGTAAATATCTTAATGTCCAGGAAATCCACTTAATCTACCACTGCTTTCACTTCAAACATTAAAAAACCAGTACTACTGTTAATACCCCTTACAAAAGAATAAAGATCAGTCCTAGTACCTTCCCATAACTAAAACAGGTAGTCAATGAACCTCCTGTAGAAAACCACATTTTGCATTTCTCTGAACCCAAGAAGATATTGTTCTCCCACTGAGCCATCACTATATTTATGTAGCTGTTCGCCATGAAAGTACTCATGGTGACTCCTTCAGTCTGCAAATAGAACTGCTGATCAAGATTAACCACATTATTTTCCAAAACAATTTCTAGTAATGAACAAATCAAATCAATATTCAAATTAGCCTGTGATCAGTGTTATAATAAATATTCACACACCATATCAATGCCTGTTGTATGGGGTATAACAGTAAACAATGAGCACACATCCAGGGTCACCAATAACCAGCCATCCATGGACCTCTGTTCTTGTTCTGTGTAAACATGCAACTTCTGCAGAAACTGTTTAGAATCTCTCAAAATGTGTGTATTACGGTAAAGAATAGGTCTCAGACTTCTATGTAAATCGATAGTGACTGTGCACCACCCACATCCTGAGACATTTGGATGAATCAGAGGTAAAGTGGGATGCTTATGAATCTTAAGGAGTCCAGGCAACGTGGGAATCACTGGTTTCTCTATCACAAAGTACTTAAGTCATGTGTGATACTATTGCACAATAACATATCATGAAAAAAATCAAAAACTTGTACAATAATCCTGTCAACAACACTCATTAATCAGCTTATATGCTTTCGTATCACTCAACAGTCTCTCTATAGACCCAGTGTAAAAAGTATGGTCCATAACCACCACCGGACTGCCCTTGTCCACTGGCTTGATTACAACAGTGCCATCTCTTTGTAAGCGTTCCAGTGCTTCTCTCTCTACTGCATTCAAATTTGTATGTTTAAAAACATCCTTAACATTAAAAAAATGCTGCTCACCAATTTTACAAAATGCTTCAGTAGTAGGATTGTTGTTCAACTGCAATGTACTGTTTTTTTTTTTAAATACCAGGATGAGTAACACCATCCCCTTTAAATGTTAATTGCAACATAACTGCTCTAGCAAACATTCTTAAATCAATTACTGAGTCAGAGTTCAAACGCTGGGTAGAAATAAATGATGACCCTTTGCCAAGGAGGGATAACTCACCATGCGTTAACTCCTTGGATGAAATGTTCCACACTAAACCTTGCTCTTCTGCTGCCAAATTTTCTTTGTTTGTGGGTTTCCTTCTTCCTGCTGGAGTTTCTGTTGCCCTCTGTTCTGCGACCAGTTCCTTGTAACCAGATTCCCTTACTCGTGTGCCTCTTGCAACACAATGGGAAATAAGTGAAAAACCTGCGTGTCAACAGAAGACCCCTAATTATTTCTACTTGCGGCAATGATGACACTGTTGGTTTCCAGTTGAGCGACATCTGCATTTAAAGTGGCTACAGAGGGAATAGCTACATCTGGTGTCTGCATTCCATTTATCTTCCTTCTGGCTCCTAACGCCATAGAAGTTAACAGCCATGGAGCCATTATACAGAGAGAATCACTGGAAAGAGAACAACCTGCCAAGTCGTTCTCTCCACCATGTGAACCTGTGAGTGTGGTAATGTTGGATGCTGTGGTACTATCACACTTCCACTCATTGCAGTATCAGAATAGTTCAATCTCGGCCATACAAAACATGACCATTAGCAAGTCCCTTCTCTCTCTTTCCAGTTTCTTGAACTTAACACGGATAAGCCTCTTCTCATACCAACTTACTATGTCAATAAGGCCACATATATTCTCATCAACTAATTCTCCTGGAAAATCTTGATACAGTTGCTGCTCTGCGACTACTATCTTCTCAGACTCAGACAATGCATGTTCCTCTAGCAATGAAAAGTCAATAAGGCGTAAATAACTGTAACTCAGATCTATGTTCATCTGTTGCCATTTAGCTAGCAACTGAGGGTATTTATCTCCATAATTGGGAATCTTCAATATTCTCAGTCCACGGGGAATAACTTTATACTCTAAGTAAGCTTCAAAATGAAAGCACTGTACTTGTAAATGCATTTTAAAGAGGTCACGCTCCAGCGCATGTACCTTTTGTATTGGCTGCATATAATCAATGGTGTTGTCGGGGACCGGCTTACCCTCAGAAACCAACCTGCCACACTGAAGCAAGGGGTTAGTCTGACTCTTAAAGCAGTCACTGAATTGATTCTGAATAACTGTAGCATCAACATTCTGTTCTGGGTTGTAGCCAAGCTCAATATCCAATAAACCTCATTCAGCCATCACTCCAGCAGCCAGCAGAAAACAAATAAAAATCCAGTAAATATATACAGTAGCACCAATGGCAAATGACTCAGCCCAAGAAAAAAATAGTAAGCACACACACAAAAGGCTAAGTCAACGTGATGTAAAGATAAAACAATCACTGAAAAAAATAAAATCCTTTAATATGTCAGTGCTTTCACACTGCTTCATCAGACATATTTCACAAACTATTGATTCAAACTTTAATGAGAGTGAAAGAACACTACCATGCACAAACTGCAGCTCATTATGACATCATTAAACACAATCACAATGACAACCACCTTTAAAAATGCATTTGAAAAGCAATTAAAATACAGAACATCCTATCTACAAAATAAAATCATATTACTGCATATGTTAAATACTGCAGCCTTCATGGAAACCAGACAAAACCCCTTATATGTAGAAAGTTATAAGATGAACACTATGCTATATAATAAACAGTAGCATTCAAAAAACAAACTCGTATCATTTATACAGCTGCCTCAATTTCAAAAATGACTTTAGAGAACTGTATAAAATTGACTTTATGCCCAACTATTACCACATCCATTCTGAGACAGTTTGACTGGTTTTGCCCCTCATACTTAAATTTATACTCATCCATTGTTCATTTTAAAACTCAAGAACTTGTACTCTATATTATGTCACTGTCTAACAATGCTTTACTTTCTATATCGTAATATGTTGTTTTTTAAATGTTAAGTGCTTAAAATGTAATGTTCAAATGCTATATCATGTTTTTCTATATTTTATTATGTTGTATAACTGGAGCTTTTCTCCCCGGGCCTCCACTGAAAATGGATATGTATCCAGTTGGACTAACCCGGTAAACAAAAGTAAATAAATAAATAAATAAATAATTTTAATCATGTACTCACCTGTTTTAAATGTGGCAATCATAATGTGCAAAAGAATAAAGCCATCTCATCTGGTTGAACAAGGAAATCAAAAATAGTCAGGCACGAGTGAGATCTAGGACCACCCTCTGTGATACCTCAAACTCTCATAATAAAGTTAAATCCATTATCATCAGCAGCAAAATACAATGTTTTCTTACTCAATAAACCACTTTTTATACCCTATAACGATCTGAAAAATGCTCAATCCCTTTAAAATAATTGAAACATTTGTGACTGATTTCATCTAGTTCTTCCCCAGCACAGCACAACTGCCATATACATTTGTAGTACTAGACAGTGACAATTTATGATTTGGTGATCAGAGAGCATTGTAGACTCTACAAACTAAGCTAAACCATCAACACATTCAGTGGATAGAGTCTGAGTATCTGCAGTTTACTGATGATGCTTTGTCTCACATCATTACTATTTTGATTAAATTAACCATACTTTTGCATTATTTTACCACCCTCAACTTTGGGGGGTGGGTGAAGAAGCAGGCATGCCCACCCAGAAGAATGACACAAGCACATGTAATACTTTGGTTCTCATTTTCTTTCTCTTCCTTTTAATCAAAATGGTAGAAAATATGTTTGACTCCAGGTAACTCAAACTGCTTTAAAATGGCATCCTTTCTCTCTGCCTACATGGATTTGAATTTGGCCACAGTACTGACGCGGCGGTATTCATACAGTTTTTTAAAGAGTACAAATGAAGGGTCGAGTGTAAAACCATTGATTAAAAAAAAAAAAAAAAAAGCCAAGTATGCCTGCATCAGCAGTCAGTCTTGTGATTTCACGGATTCCTATTTGACTGATTCCAGTTTGTGGAGTCAGATCACATGATTTGCTGTCCCCCGTCATAATTGTTGGTGTTCCCCAAGGATCAGTCTGTGGCCCTCTCTTGTTTGTTTTCATGAAAAATTAGCTCCAAGTGTTTGCCAGCAAACAAATTAAGTATGCTGAACAGGCACCGACATTAACCTGTCTTCACTCTCCTCTGACACAGCTTTTCAAGTATAGTAAACTGTTTTTTACATTAATTGTAAAAGAAAATATGCAACAGAAGTCAAATCACGTAAGGTTCAAGCAAGGCATCCTTTATTACTTGCAGCAAGGAGACAAAGCATGTAGGTACAAGATTTGTCTGATTTTCCTAAGCTCAGATAGCTTATTTTGTACAGTGTTCTGCATATACACACCATAAATTAGCTGACAATGCTGACCTGCAAAAAATATTTTCTCAGGACCTGGCTGACCACAGGGCCCCCAGTCCTTATCACTTTGTCCTTCAGCTGTCTTTTCTTGACATGCAACAGTTGTTGTTTTTCTCAAGGTGCGACCCTGAGTTCAGGCATTAGTTATTCTTGCTGAAGCTACAGATATTTATACATTATTTACAGAATAAATGCATTAACTTTTAACCCTTTGTGTACTGTATTAGTTTAAGCAGTATATACATTTTTCTAACATTTCCCCCTTTTAATACTTTTATTCTGTTAGCCAACCTTGAGAACAATTTTTCTTCCCTTAACCATTTCCCTTTAAGGATTTTCAGTTAGAGAGTCATTTAGCTCAAGTTTGAGAAAACATTTCTTCAGATTTGATGAGGTCCTCATATTCGGCATTTTGGTACAAGGTCTCTGAAACTGAGGTGTTTATGGCATTTTTTACTAGTCCCTTCACACAGGGGATGCAGCAGCATCCGCACACTAGTAATAGTGCTGCTCCGACACAGATAGCGATGAATAAGTTCATTAAGATGCTGCCCCAACCTCCGAACCATTTTTGGAAAAAGTCTGTCAGTGGATTCAGTCCTGGTTTGGTCATTGCTGACACTTGTTGAATTATTTCAAGATGGCTGTCTATTTCGTGTTTATTGTCAGGAATAAACGAACAGCACTCCTTCTGGATTAAAGCGCACGTACCTCCTTTCGCCGCTAGGGTGAAGTCGAGAGCCATGCGATTTTGAAGCACAACTGTCCTCATGGCAGTCAGTTCATTGGTCACCAATTCTAGGGCAGAAAAGGTGGCATTGCTTAGAGTCTCAAGCAGCTTGGACAACTTTCTCAATTCCCAGATCGATTTTGCTGCTCCTTACGCTGGTAGGATACCGGCCCATGATATGACGTCATCGCCCAAGTCCATGTGCGACAGCCCTTTGTCGCTGACGTGAGCTAAGTCGTGATGATATATCCAGGATGCATCAGTTTGTCCCACTGGACTGGCAGATTTCTTGATTTCTCAAACATTCCGAATTTTCCCTTGAGGTAAAACTGTAGTGTGTCGTATGGCCAGGACTAGGTAGTCCAGAAAGCAGCTTCCGGACCAATTTTCTGGCAGCCATTTGTAGGCCTTTCTTCCGCATATAAAGTAGCAGTTTTCTACTTTAGTGGTAACTTTACGATGAACATACCCTTGTCCTGCATGAAACATTTTTTTGTCAATTATGGACAATTGTTTGTATAGAACAGAATCACTTTTTACTTCCTCGATTGTTCTAGGCATCAATTCACAAAATGAGTCATAGTTTGTGTTGCAGTAGGATCTGGTGTTATTAGGTTTAGTGTAGCATCTATAGGGAACTGTTGCACTACAATGACTCCATCCTACCTTGACTGTATCGTTCTTATGAAAACACACAGTTCCATTTCGGCGAATAAACAGATGTAATGCTACTTTATCTTTTGACGTGACATTCGATGTGTCATAAATTAGATTTCCCCAGGTCTCATTAGCCCCTAAAGGGACTGTATCTAACATTAATCCCCCATGAGCAGTAGGAATAGCAGTGCAGATCCAGCAGTCTGAAACATTAAAAGTATTTGCATATATGTACTTGACAGCTTGATACGTATTAAAGGCAGGATGCCATGCTGCATGTTTGTGTGTGTTTACTGAGGCAGTGGAAAAGAGAAATGGTCACAGTAAAAATATGATGACCTCAATTATAGTCAGTAAAATTGTCATACAATGCCTCAGCGGAAATGGCTGCTGATTTACCTTGTTTTTTTTCAATTCTTCCGAAAGGATGAAACTCAACCTTTTCCTGTGCCATCATGCTGCTGAATTTGGGTACTTTATCTTATTCTCTACCCTATAGGACCTTTGGCACCGATGATTGCTTCACTGGGTTTGAGACGGGCCAGTTCCTATTGAGCTGACCCCCCTTTGTAGCCAGACTTTTGTGCCTAGGGTCCCGGTGGAGAGGTAAGATTGTCACCCAATTCGAATTTCTTTACTAATTTGCAGTGCGTCAGATGACACCCACGAGGTTTATTCTGCGATCTTGACTGCAGTTGGTGTTGACAAAAGTACCTGGTAGGGACCTTCCCACTTTGGTGATGCCCAGTTCTTTCTCTTCACAATTTTTATCCACACCCAATCTCCTGGAGCCACTGTCGCTTCTGGTGTTTTGGCCTGTTCCGAACCTGAAACAGAATTAGACTGCAACAGATGTTTAGAATTTAACAGTTTTTTCATGTATTCAGCTAACGTAAAATCAGCTTCCTGACTTAGGGGCATAAGGGGTTTCCACTGGGGTGTATAATATGCTCTCTCATACAACTTTTCATATGGGGTCAGGCCTTTTACTGAGGAAACTGTTTTCATGTTTAATAGTGCTAGGGGCAAACAATACAGCCAAGTTTTTCCGGTTTCCGCCATCAGTTTCCTCAATTTACTTTTAAGTATGCCATTGTGTCTCTCAACTAACCCTGCAGACTGAGGATGATATGCACAATGATTTTTTAGAGAAATAACAAAGAACTTACTTAGCTGTTGTACGGTCTGATTTACAAAGTGTGTTCCGTTGTCACTATATATTTTCTCCGGAATGCCAAATCTAGGGATAATTTCTTTCACAAAGACCTTTGCTACTGTGGTTGCATCCGGGTTCCTGGTTGGAAAAGCTTCCACCCATCTTGAGAACATATCTATAATGACAAGGCAATACTTTTTATTTTCACATTTGTTTAACTCTATGAAATCCATGCAAATAGTGTGAAATGGATATGGAGGCATAGGAAAGCTTCCTTGACCAGGCCGTACTGCTCCCTGTGCATGATATTGATTGCAAACCTGACAAGCTAAACAAAATTTTTTTAGAGTAGTTAGTAAATCCATACGTAGTAAATACCTTATTTACTACCTGCGTTATCCCCCCTGTTGAGACATGGCACTGCCCATGGCTCAACAAGGCAGCATATTGAAAAAGATTAGAAGGTAGTATTGGTTTTCCTTCCTTGGAGATGTACAATCTATCTTTGAGGACAGCCCCTTGTTTTAACCAGCATTTCTTTTCTGCTTGTGTAGTCAGTGCTTGCATTGTCTGAAGCATGTCTAGATTTAGGCTGTCAGAAGGTTCTAAATCCTGCACTAGATTAATATCAGCTTCAGCGGCTGCTTGTTTTGCAGCAGCATCGGCTTTTGCATTACCTTTAGAAACAGTATCATCTTGCTTTGTGTGTGCCGCACATTTACAGATAGCCAGACACTGGGGCAGCTGTATTGAATTTAAAAGGTCTAATATAAGCTGTGCATGATTAATTGGTTTACCTGTTGATGTAACCATTCCTCGGTTTTTCCACTGCTGTGAAAACACATGTACAGTGGAGAAGGCATACTGGCTATCAGTAAAAATATTGGCCTGGTTCCCTTTTGCCAAGGTACAGGCATGGGTGAGTGCAATCAATTCTGCTGCTTGCACAGAAAGATGGTGTGGTAGTGGTTTCGCTTCAATAACCTCTGTATCAGACACTACAGCATAACCTACTAAATTTCGTCCTGTCATATTCTTTTTGCATGAGCCATCCACATAACAGACCACATCAGCATCCGTCAAAGGAGTATCTGTCAAATCCTTCCTAGGTAATGTCTGCTCAATCTCCTGCAGGCAGTGATGTGGGGTACCATCTGCAGGGGTAGGGAGCAGAGTTGACGGATTAAGGGTCGTGCATCATTCAATTGTCATATGGGGTTGGCTCAGCAAAACAGTCATGCAGCAAAGATGTCTAGCTGGGGAGAGATATGCTACTTTTTCTTGTAACAAAATAATTGCTACTGCATGAGGCACCCTCAGGGTGAGTGGGTGAAACAGAACTACTGAGGCCGAAGCTTGTACTACCATTGCAGCTGCTACTACTGCCTGAACACAGTGGGGTAAGGATCGTGCTACTGGATCCAATTGTGATGAATAGTAAGCAATAGGACGTTGCTTATCCCCATGTTGTTGTGTTAGTACTGAGGTCATGTAACCCTGCTTACAATCTACAGTCTGGAAAAAGCGTTTGTGATAATTTGGTAACCCCAGAACTAGAGAGGACGCTATCAGTTGTTTTAACTTACAAAAAGCCAACTCTGCTTCTGATGTCCAATGTAACAAATCTTTGCTGCCATAGGTGCCCTATATATGAGGTCAGTTAAAGGCGCTGATTCCAGGGCATAATTTGGGATTCAGCTTCGACAGAAATTAGTTGTTCCTAAGAAGGACATCATTTCCTTCTTAGTGGTAGGTTTTGGTGCTTGTAAGATTGCTACTTTCCTGTCCTCATCTAAAGTTCTGCCTCCCTTGGATATCACATATCCTAAGTACCTTACTTGCTTTTTCCAAAGCTGCAGCTTTTCTTTGTTTACCTTATGTCCTTCCTCAACTAAGAACTGTAATACGGCAAGTGTGTCATTTTTGCAGGGTTGCAAGGTGGGTGCTGCAAGCAAAATATCATCTACATAAAGTAGCACCTGACTGTCATTTGGTGGGGTAAAGTTTGCCAAATTGCTTGACATCTCCTGAGAGAATATTGTGGGACTTTCACAGTAGCCCTGAGGCAGTCGTGTATACCTCTTCCCTTGATGGGTAAATGCAAACCAAAACCTGCTCTCATGATGTATTGGAATTGAGAAAAATGCGTTACTGATGTCTACCACCGAAAAGTACCTTTGTTGAGGCTTCATGTTATTTAATAGTGTATGCGGGTCTGGTACCGCAGGTGCCCTGGGTGTTATTGCCTCATTTACAGCTTGTAGGTCTTGGACCATGCGCCATTCCCGATTCCCCATTTCCTTTTCGTACAGGAAATAGTGGAGTATTACATGGTGAATCCGGAGATTCAATGAATACACTGCTTTTGAGGAGGTCTGCAACAATAGGTTTTATTCCCTCTTCTGCATCCTTTCTTAATAGATACTGATGCTTTTGAGGTCTAAATGTCGATTTTGGAGTTATTGTTACTGGCCTTGCTGTGTGTATAAGACCTACATCTGACTTCCCTGTGGACCATAACTTATTTGGAATATTTTTAAGAGCGTCTTCCTCCTCCTCTAGTAGAAGTGCCTGTCATGTTTCCTTACAAAAGTGTAAGTGCACTGCAGGTTTTGCTTGTGTTACCCAGTTTAGTTTCTGTATTTTAACACCTTGTTTTTTGAGTTCTTTGGGTGTTTTTTCCCACTTGGTAATCTTTTTGGCTATGTCTACCCATTTGAGGTTTTTCTCTCATGTTAGACTTATGTGAGGTCTAAAACTGGACCTATACAGGTCCGTTATTTCTTTAGTAAAAGAGCATGTCACTGTACTGTTGCCCTTTTTGTCCCAGTAAAGATTACGTAGTACTATCCTTACTGCGGGGTACTTGAACAACTTTTTCCGGTAATCCTCATCTGGTCCTGGTGTCTTACAGAAATACAAGGTGCAGTGCAATGAATTTTGTTGTGTAACTTCAAGCGAGGGGCTTTTACTGATGGCCAAATCCATCATCATTTTGGTTATAGCCCCTGGACCGGCTGTGGCCAGGTCCTGGCTATACCAATAAAACACCTGTCCCTCTGCTTGTAATACATGAACATTTTCAATCTCATCACTTCCCATATATCGTTGTGCCTGCATTCCCTGCGTCGTTGCGACCACGGCTATACAAAGTTTCTGCATAATGTCCCTGCCTAACAGATTTATTAAGCATTTGTCTGATATTATGACTATACTTGTATGTTGCAGACCAGATATAGGATCAGTTATTGTAATTTCATGTGAGAGGGGCTTCCGATACAACTGGCCATTTGCTGCTTTAACAAATATACCATTTTGGGACTGCCATTGTCCTGTGTCTTCATCCGGATGGATGAGCGTTCGGGATGCCCCAGAATTGCATAAAAAATGGACTTCTTTACCTTCCACCAGAAGTGTGACTTCTGGCTTTGTTTGTGCAAAGAAAATGTCCCAACTCAGGAGGCCCAAGTTAAATGCCTCACTGTCACTATCACCCTCATCACATTCCCAATCCTTTTCTGCTGCTCCTTCTTCCTTTGCTTCACTACTTTCTAGTTCCTTACCACTATCATATAGTCAGTCTATACTATCCTCATCATTCTGTCATTTTTCGCCCTTTTGCTTGCAATCCCTTGCCATGTGCCCTTTTTTCCGCATTTAAAACATTCACCTCTCTTTTTCCATCCCTCGAAATCTTCTGACCGCTGGTCAGATTGTCTACCTTTCTTTCCTTTTATCTTTTTCCCTTGCTGTACCACATATACTTCAGCACCATCTTCAACAGAGAAGACGCTGACCTTCTTTTTCTTTTTATTATTGAAGTGTCTTTCAGCATGCCTAGCATACTCGAGCAGTGGTTGTAATCTACTAGTGCGGTGGTCTACCATGTGTTTGGTTATAAAACTACTGATGGGTGCACTGCTCCCTTTTAAAAAGGCATTCTTTAGCTGTTGTTCATAGGCGGAATTTTTCGCTTGGTTATCTGAAATTGGCATTCCACAATGGTTGTTAAAACACTCTATACGTCTTGCATAGTAAGTATCTATGGATTCTCCGTCTCGCTGGATGCATTGATTAATGCATGTCCAGTCTGCACGGGGTTTCCATTTATTAGAAATTCGGTCAGTCAGTCCCGCTACTTGAGCATCAAGGCCTGGGTCGTTATGCTGGAGTGGTCTGAATTGTACATCCCGGGAATTCCAGTCCCTGCAAATCATATGCCAATCTGGCCCCAGGACCTGTCTAACCACTTTTTCTATTTCCTCACCATTCAGGTGGTAACTTAGACGCATTCCCCTTAGGTCTTCTGAAAACTTTGGAAAGTTTAACTTAGGGTGTGGTATGCCCTCGGTGGCTTTTCTAATATCCTCAGGACTCCAAGGTCTATAGACCAATATTGTAACGGTTTGGTTATCTTGGCCAGCCCTGGGATTGGGACCTCAATAAGGGGACAGAGTTCTTTTGTCGGTTCATGCAATCTCCAAACTTCAAAATTCTCCCCACTATCATCTAAGCTAGGAGTCCTAATCTTAGCTTTTCTCCTGGTCCCTATGGGACTTCGTACTTTAACAAGTCTTATCTTTAAGTCGCCATCCGTTTGGGTTGTATAATGCAGTGGCGATTGCCCATATGCTGGTGGGGAAGGGCCTGGTGGTGGGGGAATTACTGGTGGACAGGGAGCTGAAGCCATGACTGTATTATCATCTTCTCCATCTAAAAACATAGATTTTTGATTTTTATTTTTCTGTTCACTGCGATTTGCTTCCTCTAGTCATCTATGTACTTGGGGAATTCCCAACTGTCTCTTTTTTTTAGTTTTCCCTTAGAGTCTAACTTTAATAACCTTATTAGTTTGAGGAGCGATGATTTATCTAATTTGCCATCGAAACCATACTTTGTTACCCACTTTGAATAGTACTTAATATTGTCAGCGCGCTGATTTTTCATATACATAGCATCTTCAGTTAAGGGTGGATTTTTTTGTTTTGTGTAAGAACTGCAGTTACCCATTTTCCCTCTCCTCTACAAAGTTAGTTTTCCTTTTACCTGCCGGCTTGCCTAGTTTAACGTGCGCACAGATTTTGTTATAGTCTCTTCAGAATGACTCTCTCTGATTTTACTACTTTGTTTTTCAAGTCTATGACAGAACTACATTTTTCTCTATCCCTGACTGAAAAATACAGTACTGACAAAGATTAATACACCTTTTCAAGTCCCTGACTGTTCAAAACAAAAGACAGTAAAAACCTTTTGCCTTACCTGAGCCTCTACGTGATGAGCACTTGATTCGCGGATACCCGTCCTTCAGTCGCAGATCAGAAGGTGACTGGCCTCTTTTGACAACAATTCAGTTGGAGGTCTTTATGGTGTAGAAGAACTGATTTGGTTTCTTCTCCATATGGTTTCAGCCACCTGGCCGTCTGATCCGAGGTGAAGAGAGGGTTCTGGTCTGAAGGACCAATCTGTAAATGAAAATATGCAACAGAAGTCAAATCACGTAAGGTTCAAGCAAGGCATCCTTTATTACTTGCAGCAAGGAGACAAAGCATGTAGGTCCAATATTTGTCTGATTTTCCTAAGCTCAGATAGCTTCTTTTATACAGTGTTCTGCACGTACACACCATAAATTAGCTGACAATGCTGACCTGCAAAAAATATTTTCTCAGGACCTGGCTGACCACAGGGCCCCCAGTCCTTATCACTTTGTCCTTCAGCTGTCTTTTCTTGACATGCAACAGTTGTTGTTTTTCTCAAGGTGCGACCCTGAGTTCAGCACAAAGAACAGCTAAGTAAGCAGACTTTCAGGGTCAGTTATTCTTGCTGAAGCTACAGATATTTATACATTATTTACAGAATAAATGCATTAACTTTTAACCCTTTGTGTACTGTATTAGTTTAAGCAGTGTATACATTTTTCTAACAGTGTACTCATCTCAGTGCAAGAAAAGTCAAATCCTTGCCTTTTACCCCTAACACTGCTACTCCTACTGCCACTGCTTTGCCTTGTATGCAAATTTTTTAGAAATGTTTCAATGTACTTACCATCACAGAGTTATATGGCATCAGATCAACTCAGCATTAAAATTCAAACCCCACAATAATTCCCTTTTTTGAGGATTGTAGAACTAGGACAGCTTTTGTCCTGCTAAATCATTTCTAACAAACTCCATCCATCAAAAACCAGACTACTTATGCTGATCAAACTTTCTCTTATACGTCTGTTACTCTTGCATGTCTTGAGTACATATTTCTTACAAGACTGTAGCAGGCCTGCTGCAAATTCTGTAAGTTTACCCCCCTACACCCATATATGTAGTGCCCACTACTGCCTATCACTTACTGTATGAACTTGATGGGTTTTGGTTGTTATTCTTTTGCACACCAGCTGATCAATGCTCACAAATGTCCTAAAATAATGTGAAAAATGTCCAGCACTAAAGCCTTCTATGATCTTATGTGCCTTATCCTGCAATATTGTGTTTATCAATGATTGACCCTAACCCTGAACTCTTCCTAAACAAGATGAGTTGGACTTTGATATTGCCAGCATTATACTGTGAATAACCACCCCGTGGCCATAATTTGGGCCTACTATGTCTGATCCGAAAGCACAATGTCATAACGTGATTTCACATGTCAGGATAAAATCCATAAGTTCAAGTACAACATGATCTAAAGATATATACACTATGAATATGGGAATTTCAGCAAATAAGTGAAACAGTACGCATTCCCCTTATATATTCTCATTTTGAGGTCATTCCAGCTCAGAGAAAGTGTGAGCTAATTATCTCAGAACATAGAAAATACATCCTGTAGAAACAAAACCGCTGTGCTACAATAAGCGGGAAACTAGAATTGTGCAACCAGCCTCTGCATCACATTGCTAAGCCCAGAAATGGAAAACACCAGCAAATTATTCTCAGGCAAGTTGATGTAGACTTCATATGCCGGTTTCCTTAATTTCTGGCTTGGAAACGTGCACTGCTGATCTCTCCTGATAACTTGTCCTACAGCTGGGGATCTTCCTAATCCTACATAAACCAGGTAGTATCAGACCTTCCTAACAACCACTTCCTTCTCCCTCTCTATGAAAGAGTACCGTACAGGCACACAACTGTTGATAAATTTCTGAAAAGATATCCTTATGCACCTGTTTGTATTTTCAATATCAAATGTCTGACACTTCTGATAGTTTGAATTAGTCATTTTGTAAGTTTTAGGCATCTGCGTCTGTTATGTGACATTCTTAATCTTGGATTGGTCAGAACCAGGTGTTACAAAACTTCTACACTAACCTGAGTCAATTGTACCTGTTGTACCTGTAATATTGTGTTATTGCATTTAAATTGCTTTCCTTGGAAAACTTGAACTTTTTTTCCCCTTGGCTCCCACTGAAAATTGACCCTGCCCAGTCAGGCAATCCATTTTACCAAACAAAATTAAATAATTTATAATATACTAACTTGGAAATAAAAAATAATATAAGCAATATATCCAGCCACTATTTGTTAATATGAGATATTTGTTTTACAGTGGCTAATCATGTCTAAAATATATATGAAACATACTTCAGAATATGTGGTAATGGTAGTAGATATTAGACTTACAGTAACTTGGTGTGTGCATTGATCTTGAAAAGACTTAATATCCTGTTCCATATTTTGGAGCCCTTAATTGTCTGAATACGCAAAATAAACCCTTTTGTAATATAGACGGCCTACAAGTGGTTGCCAAGTAGAAAGTTGTATTTAAGGCACAAATGAAAATGAAGTCTGATTAGAACCTTTTTCAGTGGGGTTCAGTGATGTGCCTTACTTTTTTGAGTTTTCATTTCTTTTATTCCAGTCTCATGTAATGCCTGACGCATCAGATTCAATGATGACTGAAAATATTAAGGATAATAAATGCAAATGATATACAGTCCTTCCAGGCAACTTTTTAAAAACATAGCCATCTGTTCTATGCATGTCGTATTGAAATTTAACTAAGAGAAATCTGCTTTTATGCATTATTGGGCTAAATCTGCTTGTGTGCAGTTAGTACTAATTGGAATTCAGCTACGGAAAGTAATGACCTTGGGATTATGATGATATAGACGTACTCAGTAAAAGTTTGTCCTTAAAAATAACCAAAACATTTAATTTACTTAATATAGGTTTAATTCTCTCATCTGTTGCATCGAGCAGTAGATTTATACCTATGGAATTGATTAAAAAAGGCTGTGGATAGAATAATATGGTGCAAGTCTATGCATATTCTAACAGTAATTTAAAAAAAGCAATTAGTTTAATGCCAAAACAAGTAAAAAAAATTCTGGGGCTCACAGGAACACAATATGCATCAAATTTAAGTATCTATTTGCGTACCATTGAATGAAAGGGATACATTTTTTGGCTTGTAAAGCTAAAATGAGATAGTTAAATCTTAATCTACAAATAAATGCTGACAATAACAGGCAAGGCTGTCAAGTTTAGTATGACAATATCTAACACTGTGAGAATGGTTTGATTGGGGTTTCCGAAGAGCCACTGGATATTTTTTTTCCTGCGTACCATTTATTGAAAATTAACTAGCAATGGTGAGCCTCCCTTGCTCTCTCTCTCTCTATATATATATATATATATATATATATATATATATATATATATATATATATATATATATTATACACACACACAAGGTTTTGTATGAGGGCAACCCTGTCATTCTCCCCGATGTGGAGGCAAGTACCCCCCCCCCCAGGGTTAAGTATAACAACTCCATGGTCACACAAAAATAATGGAAAGGGGAAGTTCAGAAAACACGTCACCAGTGCGTATAAAACAATACATTGAGGTGAAACTCAGAGCTGTGTTTAATTCTTGGACTTGAACCACTTGGCCAGCAGTGTAGAGAACACTTGTAAGTTATACAAATGTTTCCATGGAAATGCTTTTAAATAACTAACATCTGCACGTGTATATCAAGGTTAGATTTGTGAGTCTCTGATTAAAATATATTTATTTTAATACAGAACAATCATCTTTCCTAGAAGTATTGTCTGCACTATTAGTTATACTTGCGAGGATGATAAAACATTTCTGTTAATCCAATGCACTTTCAGATGACTCTGGGTATATGGGGAATATTTGGCAGGGCTGTGGATGGTGGTACCAAAGGTATGATAAGTTTTGACTAACTTTGGGAATGGGACAGAGAATTATAGGGAGTAGAAAGTAATTTTATTTGGATCTACATAATATGAACGTCATGCCCTCCATGTGGACACTATCATTTTCTCATCTGTTTGTGGCAGAGAAAATTTATTTTATTTAACTTGGATAGTCCCATTCAGAAGAGGATGTATGTTAATAAGATAGTGACTGGGATTACACAGTAGAATTAGTCTAATATGTGTGGAATAAATACAAAAGGTAAATTGTTTAATAAGCAAAGCAGCACTCAAGTGTTGAAGGTAAACAGCAATTATTTTATTGATGTACAATTTCCATTCTTTTATAAGATAATGTTAGAGGGAATGTGGGGACAAACAGAAAATGTGACATGTATGTGTATAAGAGAGTACAGTCACCTCCCCTGAGTGCATTCTAAAGGTTTTGTAGGATTTTAACAAGAGTTGAATATAACCAGTTAAATTGTTTATACAAGGAAATAGTTTCAAGGTTGAGTTAGGTATTTTTAGTTTTTTTACAAATGTTTAAATATTTGTATGTCATCTGTGATACATTTCCATGATCTTGCTAGTGATAACCAAGTAGAGAAAATCCCTGACGTGATGATTTTGTTTTATGGTGATTATTTTGATATTCATTCATGAATCTCAGTTTGGCTGTTTACTATGCAGAGCGGGCAGAGTATTGATAAATACTGTAATCTTTGACCAAGATAATATTCAAACCATTTGACTGTTTCTTTACCTACATTTAGGTTACCTTGGATGCACTTATTACTCAGTATATTAAAAAAAGGTTTCTTCTCATGTGGTCGAGGCTTGGACGTTCGATCTGAACATGTTGGAACTGTGGACACCGAAGGTAGGAATACTGAAGATGAACAATATCGAAGACCAACTTTGCCCATGGCTTCTAGACCCATGTTAGCACTTGTTCCTGGGTCACACTGGCAGTGTGTGTTGAGGATTCGAGGTTGTACTCAACATGGTGCACCTGGACGATCCATGATTCTGTATTTCCTGTTGTTGAGCTTCCAAGTCTCAACCACATGGTAGGAAACTTTAAGAAAATACCTCATGCTATTTGTAGGCGTTTACTTGAACCACATTGTAATTTGTTTTCTCTATATGTATTTTGTTGCTACTGTTTTGGCTTGGGTCATGGCTGAAAGAGGTTATCTGACGAGCTCAATTTACCAGACTATAAATGTTAAATAAAAATAAGTCTTTGTATCAGTAGTATAATACTATATGAAATGCCTCTAAGAGGTTTAGGAAAAGGGTGGCTACTAATTGTTCTCAGTTTCTCTCTTTGTTTTCTTAGTCTAGTAAAGTAGGTAGAGTGAATTCTGAGCTGTAATTAGGTAGATATTTATTTTACATGTGAGAAAGAAGACTGATTTTAATTAGATTGTAATTGGAGATGCATGCTATATATGCAAATGATGTACACACAAAATCTGTGTCTCTCCCCCTCTCTCTCTCTGTATATATATCGATATGCACACACACATAGATGTGTGTGTGTGTGTGTATATATATATATATATATATATATATATATATATATATATATATATATATATTTATATTTATATATTTTTTTCCAGATTAAAATGTAGTATTATAGATATAATTGCAGTTTGTATTTACATTGTAATGGATAATTAGTGAACTGATGTATAATATGGTAGCTGTTTATGGGAAGTAAAACTATGAGAAGAAAATGGGAATTTATGCAGCATTGTCCCTGTGTAGGATTTGAACACATTTAAAAAGGAATAATATAAACACTATTTTACTAGAATCTGAATATATGAATGTTAAGAAGTAGTTACTTTATTGGGTTGTGTGAATAGGTTGGTAGAGTATTAAAAATAAGGTTCATAATACATTTTTAGCTGGTATTTGTGTCCTTTATTTTATTGGCATTAACATTTATGCCTTTTCATTAAGTTGATTATTTTAATACGTATTGTATTTATGATTGATATGGGTAGAGTTGAGCTTTTATACATGTGCTAGCTCCAGGGAGGCCAGGAGGTGAGTGAAGCTGTTCGCCAGTCAGCAGAGTGGAGAATGGTAGCCAAGCTATGCTTGCAAGGTGCTATTAGTTCAGTGGCAGCTGGTGACTTCAAATCAAAAGGATGCTGCAGGAGATAGCTGAATGGGAGTGGCCAACTAGAAAGAGGTGTAGCCAACTACAAAAGGGCAAAGCTATGCTACAGTGGGAGTAACCCTGACCATGCTTACCAATTTACATAAAGTGCCCACTCATTATTGCTCATGCCGAATAGTCTACCAACATATTAGAAAGATTTTAAACAAATATTGATAATTACATCCTAAAAGTGCTAATTATTTTACATTCATCGTAAACTACAGACAGAAAAGTATTACAGTTTTGCAAGGCTGGAATTACAACAGTAAACAGCAGGGCCATTTGTTTTATTCACACAGCCCCACACTCCATTGCCTACCTCACTGACAGTATTTGATTTGATGTTGCGATGTTAAAAATAAAAAAAGAAACGGACGACACTGTCATTAAGGTAAGTATTCTTTTTCTTCCACATAAACAGTACTCAAGATTTCAGAGCTTGTGGTTGACCTTTCTTAACTCAAATGCACATTGCAGTTGTAGCTTGCTTTGGAAAGTAGTCATTCCATTTGAACGTAGACATTGCCCCCTCTCTAGCTGTCTACTCAGAGAATGTGCTTTGAGCTTATAATGCTTAAAATAATGATAATAAAAGACCACGGATACTTTACTGTATTTCTTTCACATCACATAGCCAAAATCGTGCATGCGATCTTAGTTCATTTCACCCATACACACTTTACTCATGTAAGAACAGAGTTTGTTTCAACAACAAAACATTGGCAAACCATCCTAATGTATCTTGATTAAACCTGCATAAATCTAAGTTAAAAAACAAAACAAAAAAAAAATGCCCCTTCAGCCACACGCAGCCCCAAAAACACACTGAATACCTAGTATCTCTGACTCCTGCAAGCATATTATATTAAAAAATGTCATCAACCGCCCCCAAAATATATGGACCACTAGCATCTGGTTGACACTGTTAGTATATTATACTATCTGGCTAACCTTGCTAGGATATTATTTTTAAAAAAAAAAAAAAAAGAAAAACAGTCATCAACAGACCTATACCACCTACTAGTATCTGGCTTGCCTCGCCAAAAAAAAAAAAACACCCTCAAAAATTTATTTTTTTTATAGAGGGAATTAATTAAAAAAAATAATCTTCCTTGGCTTTTCTTACTTACCTGACAAGTAATCAAATGATGGAGCAATTTCAATAATCTACTAAGTCTCCTGCTCTTATGGTTGTCTGCCCCCCCCTTTGCATTAACTTTGTTAAAGCATAGGAAACGAATGCAAGAGCAACAGGACCAAGCAGCAGCCATGTCATGTACTCTGATTATGTGACGTGGCTGCCAACTTACCAGTCCAATCGAGTTCTAATTTACTGCAGTGACTTCGGTGCATCTTCATTCATACAGTGTTCCCAAACCAGAATGTGTTTAAACAGTCCTGCAAAAAAAAAGTTTATTTTTTCTTTGTAATATGGAATTCTAGCATGCATGTGTGCAGCTCCGAGTTCCATGAAACATCGCATCTTCAACTTTACACACTAGTTTGCAGTTTGAACTGCTACTAGTCTGTAAAAAACACTAAATGTTTTTTGTTTTTTATGACAACCTGGGTCTGCAGCTCAGCAGTCCAATACCATGAGCCACCCCTGAGTTCATGGAAGTTAGCACACTAATGAGCAAGATAAATGATTGTACTAAAAAAATGAAAAGGACAACAATAGTTTCAGTATTTTCAGTTTTGCACAAAACACTTACCAGCAGCAGCAGGCTACCCTAAGTGAGAAGTAGAAAATATGTGAAAAGATTCTATACACACTGCCATGAATATAGAGCATAGTGTTAACAGAGAAATACCTTGAAGTCACATGACCATTGATAGCTACAAGAACTTCCAATTTACAAGCATATAGGCAAATGTCATTTGTGATGATACCAACAACTCTTTTGCAGTAGGTAAGTGTGTTCTTAATGATAGAATAGAAACTAGCCTGGAATCTGGATCCAAGTACTTTATTAAGCTTTAATAGCTGGCATGCCAATATTTAGGAAAAGAGTAGTCTTTGAGAACACCCACAGCTGTTTCTGAGCAGAAGGGACTATATCTAGTAGCTTAAGTATCTAGCACAGAGAAGAAAAGTTTTGAACAATAAAGTTCTGGGGATCATACCCCCCATCATTTTGTATTTTGTGTGTAAATCACCTTGACACTTAACTTTGAGCAAGGAACACTTAGCACCCAATTGGAAAAGAAAGACTTAAAAGTCACAGACATTAATAAATGAAGTGACAACAGCGCATGTATAATAGTAAAAAATAAGACCGAAGGATTAGCTCGATTAATTAGACTTGCTAGCAATCAGTAGTGTTATAGGAACATATCTAGAATAAATGGTGCTGCCATGCGCTTTAATAGCTCATTTAAACTTCACCTGATAACGTAGTACAACCAAAATTTAAAGTACAGTCAGCAGGCGGTATACTTACCTGGAGTTTATTACTGGAAAGTACCACTGACACAAAGTAAATAGGAGCCAGAAAATTTAAAGTACAGTCAGCAGGCAGTATACTTACCTGGAGTTTATTAATGGAAAGTACCACTGACACAAAGAAAATAGGAGCCACAAAATTTAAAGTACAGTCAGCAGGCAGTATACTTACCTGGAGTTTATTAATGGAAAGTACCACTGACACAAAGAAAATAGGAGCCACAAAATTTAAAGTACAGTCAGCAGGTGGTATACTTACCTGGAGTTTATTACTGGAAAGTACCACTGACACAAAGAAAATAGGAGCCATGACCTTAAACATTTACTTTTCTTCCTGAGCAGTACTTCCTTTAAATAATCAGAACTTTGCAATACATAGAACTTTTCATTTGCAACTTGAAATATCAGTATCAGTGGCAAAATAAAGTATTGTGTCAGCAAATGATATGATTAAACCCCAAGATGTTACCCGTGCCTGTACATCCACATATCGTCACAAACATGATACAGTAGCATGTATTTCTGGAATGCAAACAACTGTGTATTGGCTTGTATAGTTATTTGAATGGTAATAGAGCTATCTATGGTGTGCTTTTACTTGTAAAAAAATATACAACCTAATGTATGTAAGGGGAAGATGCAATTTGATATCCTTTTGTAAAAAAAAAAAAAAAAAAAAAAAGCCTTTTGCCAGCAAATGAAGGTCATAGCATATTTTCCCCAGGATATAAAAAAAAAAGACACAACTCTAAACAGTCCGTGATGTTTTGCCTCTTATTTTTGCTTTGTTCCTTTCAGTCACATTTGATTTTTCATGCTTATTCAGAAAAAAAAATGCTGATGCAAAATGTCTTGTTCCATTAACTTTTTAAGTGAATTAGGATAATAATTAAAAAAAAAATCGATGATTTTGAGTTTACCTGATTGATTTTGCTTGGTCCAGAATCCTTGAGCAAATACTTAGGGGCATAGTCTATCTCTCTCTCTGGTGCACATGCACACACACACACACCAATTGTAATGTAATTAATTGCATTACTTTTGTCTCCCCTCCCCTTGCTTGCCAGACACAGCATTTAAGTGCTGCTTCTAGTGAGGGAAAAACAGGTGCTCGTTAAAAGTGAGTGAAAGCAATATCTCAGCCCCTTTTACTCCATGCTTCATAGTACTTTATTACCCTGACATGAAATCACAGACTTGTTACTGGGTTCTCCCTCTACGTTAATATCCTGTTGGAGAACATGTGCTCTCCAATATGACTGAAACCGAAAAACAACATAGAACACCAAAAATGCAAAACCCAAAGAACATGTTCTACAGTAGGGTAAATGACGTTCGGAAGTTAAATTTCATTGTGTCATTGGATGATTAATATTATGTAATCAGTTCTTATGGTTTTTAAACTGGGTTGCGTCATTTGAGGTTAGATTTGATGAAGTTCTGTTTTTGAAGTGATTAACGAATTAAAGCGCTAAATCTCATCTAACTCACTGGGCTGTGGTCTCCTCATTAACTCTACTATAGAATGTGTTCTTTGGGGTTTCTAGTAAGATATTACAATGAAGATCTGACCATTATCTCAGCAGGCTTAAATGGTGGACTAGAGAATAAACATTTTGCAAAAGGGAATTAATATACATGCTACTTGAAGGCATGGTGTTAAATCACCATTTCTGTGGCTCTGCTCGATAGGGGCACAGGAAAATAATTTTGTTGGGTGGCGAAAGATGGGGTACCTTTTTGGCTAGGCTTATATAGGCCCTAGGGCTAATAGCCTAGTACCTACCTATGAACTATTGAGAGAGAGAGAGAGAGAGTGGGGAAAAGACGCCATCACTGAAGATGAGTTCAATAAAAAACAATATTAAAACAAGAAAATCCACCACAAACTTAAGTCATAACTGAAAGATTCCATGAAGTACAGAAAGGAAAAGCAAAGCTGTATTAATAAAACACCAAGAGAAGAAAAGACAAAAAAAAAAATGCACGGGTGGGTGGTAAACTACTGCATACTGGCAGTGCACAAAAATGCCATCGCACAGAGCTAACAGAAGAGTAAATCCAACTAAAATAGTAAATATTTATCTGCAGGCTGTGTCACATTCCAAATGGCATTATAATATCCAAAATACAATTGAGGAAAACATTTAATGAATGATGCACACCTTAAGAAATCAACGTCAAAGAAAGGGCGTATACGTGGTGATCCTCTTATCAAACACATATTAACACAACAAAATGAATGAGGAAACCACAAAAGGAACTCTGAAATTAAGAAGTAGTTACAGGGAGATAAAGCTCATCCTACAAGTGCTGTGTGCCTCCACAAATGTGAGTAGTCTGTTACAATGTAATATCCACCTTATTGGGCATGATTGTTTGCATAAGCTTTGCTCAGGGAAATTTTCTGTAGTGTTGCTGCTGGTAACTTGAACAATTTGGTAATACATTAATACCCATTATGGGGAGGCCACAGTGGTGCAGCAGTTAGCATTGTCACCTCACAGGAAAAGGTTTTCTCGTTCGATTCTCTGCTGGAGCGCCTTCTGTGTGGAGTCTGCATGTCCTCCCCACAGTCAAGTGACGTCTAAAGATATGCAGGTAGGTGCGTGTGTGAATGGGTGTGCCTTCCCTGAAGGTTGGGTGTCGGGCTGGCAACTCAGCACCGTAAAAATCTACTGCCAGTCATTAGTGGACCGGAGTTACGCTGTGGCCCCCCCTAACCGAGAAAAGCCAAAAGACTTCAATTAATACCCATTATGGACATTTAAATGCTTGAAATCATTGTCATGAATTAAAGGGTTGGGAGGGTGGCTTAATGGATAAGGTGTTCGCCTTACAAACACAAGGTGCAGTGTTTGAATCTCACAAGGGATAATTGGCTAAGCTTAAAATCTCTCACAAGAGCAGTTAACTTAGTATGAACCTATTATTATTAAATGACATATTGAAGTCTAAAGGGCAAAAGAGTAAATCATCTACACTGGCACTCTACAAAATCACAGTAGGGCAGCACACATTGTGAAAACCTCAGCACGGGGCAATAAGTAATGAACTGAGAACAGAATACCTCAGGAATGGGTGCTTAGTGGGGGGATGGCATTAAGGCTGATGGATTTTTAGAAATAGATGAGATGTGCAGCATGCAATTGATTGGGAGTGCTTGAAATGGGGCTTAGGCTATTCAGTCAGGTTCTTTGCAACCAAATGCAGGGAGGAAGAGCTGAGCTAAGGATGGTGACTGAGAAAGTACATACCAGGAAATAAATGTCATGTATGAAAGGATGTGCACTGGTGCAAATAGAATAGTAGTTGATACACAGGTGTTTGGTATGGCAGGGGAGTAGGGGCAAGCAAGCAGAGAAATAAAATAATTGGAAGGAATAGAGGGAGTGGAAAAAAAGAAAAGCAGGAAAAAGAAATCCTATTAGAGTTAGACAGAAGGCTTGAGAGTAAGAGGTGGGGGAATGGTCTGTGGCTATGAAAGTTGATGGAGGAAGCAAAAGAGGACAGGCAAATGATTTATTGATGAAAGAAGTAGTAGTAGAAGCAGATATGAGAGAGACAGGGGAAGGCTGCTGTACAGCTACTGGTCAGTGTGGTGAAGTGGACAGGATGGATAAACTGCAAATACCAAGAATGAGAGTACATTGAGGTTAAAGATAAGTTTGAATGGCCAGAATTTTAAATAAAATATGGAAAATAACCTGGTAGATGAGGTTTGGGAGAGTGATGGAGGAAGGAAGGAAGAAGATGGCTTAACTGCTAATTTAGCAGAGAGGCAGTTCATCAATAGCACCACACTGCCATGCTTAGGCTACATCAAAAGTAGGTAAGAGGTTAGAAGAGTGGTAACTGGGAATTCAATAAACAAAGGCATAGCATAAGTAAAGGGAACTTGTAGGGAAGCTCGGTGATTATCAAAACCATATTTGTTATTCCCAGTGAATGCTGGTTAAGAAATGACCCCAGAAGTCAAAAAGTGGTGGATGTTGACTGCATATTATTTGAAGGAATTTACTAGTCATCAGGCTGATGGTAGAACAGGCGCAGAGAAATGCTAGTTGGGTGTCTGTAAGATTTAAAGAATATTGATGAGAAGGCAAGTGTTGGCTGTTCCCAATGCCAATAGATCTAGAGCGGTTTCAATTTGGGGAATCAGTTGCTGAGTAATGGAAAAGGATAAGAAGGATGATTGCATAGTGGGGAACTGGGCAGATGGATGCTGAAGGGGTCATCATTTTTCTAAAGAGTGGTGGTAGCTCAGTTCAGATGGGATAAGACTAGGTTAGAAGGGTACTCAGTATATTTTTCCTTCAAGTAGAGTGGGCCACATTAGAAGGAAGCCTTAAAGTAAGATTGCAGGAGAGGCTAGAAAGAAAATCTGACAAAGGATGGTCCGCGGGGGTGTGCTGATGTTTAGTTGCTGTAAGCAGTCCTGGAAGGTAAGCCCATTCTCACTATGGTTTACTATTACTAGGGACAGAACATGTGTTTTGGTTAATGATCTGGAAGTACAAGTCTCAATGTCTGAGTTAATAACAACATAAAGGATAGAGCTTTAATTATGCTGCAGGTTGCTTAATACTGGCCCTGATATTTTTTTCCTGCAGACATTTTAATAACTGTTAGTATCAGAAGAAAGAATTAATAATCTGGGTGGTACAGACAGGGCCTTGTAATACTCTTTTTGCCCTCAAGTAATCAACGTGCTTCCACTATGAGGGGATGATGCACCAAAGATCAGAATCCCCAAAATGCATTTGCCAAAAACATCTTGCTGATAAACACAGTTTCTGCAGGGAGGCAGCACACACACCACCTGTACTTACATATACCAACTTTGAAGTTGCACTTACTTGAAAAAAAGTGGAATTCCCCCCAAAAGGGAATCCCATCTTGCACAACTCAGTGACAGTGATTTCTTATGGAGGAACTCCAGTTGTCAGCAAGATGACGCTCGAGCAGTCAACGTTTGAGAGTTCTGACTTCATTTATCAGTAGAATAACTCACAAATATCAACACCCTATTTCCCAGTTTTGCTCTTAATTAACCAATCAGTTTGTTTTTTTGACCATTGGTGTAATTATTTGAATGGCATATTAGCAATTGACTGAATATAAAGTGAGTTAATGTAATCTATGGAGGGATTTTGTATAAGTGCATCGTTTCTTGTCCATTGCACTGTTTTTCATTCTCCTGGAAGTGGTATGTTACATAAAAAAAAAATAGTTCAGAGATTTGCCCAACTGTGACCCTAAGACTGAAACTTGATGTTATTAATCCATTCCACATAAGGAAATGGCATATTGAAGAGGACTATGGCATATTAAAAGCACTAAATTAGGCATAGTTTGATCAGTTTTTAAGAGTCAATAAAATAATTAAAAGGTTTCTAGATGCAGTATGTAGCAGTTCAAAAGGGGTGAGAAGAGCTGAGGTTGTGATATCTCTAGCAACGAATGACCACTAAATGTCATGGATTATACTTAGAGACAGTAGCAAGAAACTGCTGACCACACTCTACATCTTGATTTGAAGTGAGCAAATTAGGAAGAAGTGGGAGAGAGAGATAAAAAGAGCCCGAGTAATTTAGAGGAGACATTAAGTGGGAATGAGCCTAGGATAAGATGAAACAAAGTGTACTTAGAGGCCTTGGAGAATTAAGGAGAAAGAAGAGAAAAAAAACTGAGCAAAAACATGAATGTGAATGATGCATCGTAATGGTTAAGGAGAGAATAGAAAAGCCATGGGAAGGAAGCTAGAGAAACCAAACACTATCAAAGATGCAAGGAAAACAGCTAGTAAAGAGTTAAGAGCCAAGATTTTGGTGTTAGCAGAAGGAATTACAAGAAGAGTAATTTAGAGGAGACATTAAGTGGCAATGAGCCTAGTATAAGATGAAACAAAGTGTACTTAGAGGCCTTGGAGAAATAAGGAGAAAGAAGAAAAGAAAACTGAGCTAAAACATGAATGTGAATGATGCATCGTAATGGTTAAGGAGAGAACAGAAAAGCCATGGGAAGGAAGCTAGAGAAACCAAACACTATCAAAGTGAATGTTTGATGTAACATTTCTTTTGGTTCTGAAGAAGTTTTTTACGAAAGCGTTGAATAAAGTGGAAGCTACGCTAGTCTGTGGTTTCGTATTTTCCAGCCTTGAGCAGTTTCTTTTGATATATAAAAATTAATTGATGCCTTTTTTGTGTGGCAAAATATAATGAAGTCTGTGATTAATAAATGGCGTGCTGTAGACAAGCTTGTCTGACTCTATGCTTTTCTTACAAGTTATGGTCCTGGTAAACTCAATGGTTAACACAGAGGATTGAAATATCTGCATATTTCATTTATGGATTAGCAATACAAGTCAAACAAGTCTGATCCACCTTTGTTTGAACTAAGACTGGAAATAATCTTCAGTGTCTAGTTGATTCTATATCGCATACTAGATTAACATAAGTGAGAAAGTCTAAATGTTTATCAGTTTGTGATTTTAATACATGCCTGTTGATTGCACTTTTCATCTTGTATTTACCAATTATTTACCAATATCTAAAATAAAAACATATATGCTAAAGCAACTTTGACCTTAGAATATTTAATTCCTCTTAAATGCTTTGAAACAGTTACAAAAAACACTGAAATACTGTCAAGCAATGCTTTATAATTACTCTTGTAAGGAGGAAGTCTACCTGCATATTATTTTATCATAAAAGAGCAAAAGACAGATGTGTATGATCATGGTGTCACAAAAAAAAAAAAAAAAAAAAAAAAAAAGAGTACAACATGAGCAAACTCTTTCTGGGACTTCTTTATGGGCATTTAAACTCGTATAATCAAGTGTCTGCTTGTCAAGGTGATACTGTGCTGCACTCTACAGGTCTGTGGGCAGGAGAAGTCAAATGTGATGTGATTTTTTGGAAAGAAATAGTTCAGAGGCAGTGATAGCATTTATTGTTGCCCTTCAAGTTCAAACCACAAGATGACACTGCCTTTTCTTCTTTGTGGGGTAGCGCCTGAAAATATAGCAAAGGGTCAGATTCTCAATTAGCAGTTACAGAATGCTCCTTTAAGTATAAATTCATATATTGATCTGCCATAGAAAAATAGCTAAATGTTCTGCATCTGTTTAAATGTAATAACCTGCTTTTACTTACTTCTCCCTTAATGATTTTGTTCTTTCAATAAGATAAGCAGGTAATCTGCACTATAGTACATTGTGAATTATAGTACCTAAAATGACTTGGCAATCTTCCAATTGTTTTGCTATTGTTTTGTAATGCTCCTTTTAAGAGATGAATGCTTTTACCGCCCACTGGATGGTTTATATGAGCCATTAATATGCTGACTTCTCATGAACCCAATATTGGCTTAAATGTAATGTTAACTGAAAATCAGCATTCATGCACCATGTCACTTGACATTTAAAAGTATATTGGATAAGGTTTAACGTGACAATATGTTGTTCCACCAACTACGATTTTGGGGCTTAAACAGAACTGAATAACTGGAATGCAAGCTGCACACTGCTAAAATGCACAGGTGAATATTGTACGTAGCTACAAGGTGAACCTTTTAAACTTTAATAAAAGCTGATGTGTGTTTTGAGCAGACCCATACTACAGTGTTTTGTCAGTGTGCTTTATATTTAGGGTCAGATCCTAAAAGAATCGCTTTGTGTAAGTGACTTACACAGGTGTACCTGCGTCTGCCCTAATGTCCAAGAGCTACTCAGGTGTATTCCACAGAAGTAATCACTTAACACTACGGGCAAGTCTTTTCATATCAGGCCCTCGTGTGCTGAGAAAGAAATGGAAAGTCGTCTGTCTCTTCCCTATGGTAGGCTAGACACTTTGCTTGAAATAATACAAGCTGTGCCCATTTTGAGTCTTGCTTCTTATATTTAAACCTATGAACCTTGCCAGTTCTGCTTTTTGTTGCACATTTGTTAGAAGACAGATTAAATAATCTGTGTTTAACATAAAGCAAAAGTTGCATGACACTGGTTTTTATACACTGTCTGGGATTAATATACAGACTTCTGGTGTCCCAGCTATGGAAGGACATTGTGACAGAGAAGTTACAGATTCTACCTTTCAGCTCTAAAGTCTAGAGTTGATTATTTTTACTCCAGTCCCTTTGCGGAGTTAATATATTCATTCCTGTGGGTGGGTAGTTTTTGTCTGGGAACTCCCCTTTCTTGTAACTTCTCAAGTTTATGTTGCCTGACTTTACTAAATTCTTTATATAGATTGAGATACCTTTAAACTTATTAAATTGGTCATGGCTGAAAATGATTGAGAGGACATATTCAGTTGCATGTTCACAAACAAAATTATGGGAGTAGTACAACAGAAGACCGACAGGCTGAGGGCCGAGGTTATGCAGCCTACATTATACAGGAATTAAAGGAGATGGACTAGTCTACTCCAAACAGCAGATTAATTGGGTGGGGATACAAAGGATTGCGTTGCTTAGAAATGTCATTAAGCACCATAACAAACTCTCACTGTACCCCCTCTCCAAAAAACAATTGTATGATGAATTCAAGCTCATTAATAAATATACCATCAACACTTTCGTCATCCTGCTAGCTTCCATTATAGAATTGGCTTTTGGGTATGTTATTCAGCATGAATTTAGGATATTTGACTGGTTGCATGTAAATAGGTATTCTTAAGGTTCGCTACGAAAAATACTACTAGTAAAATTTTTTTAAATGCATCCAATATCCAGGTTACATCCAAAAAATGAATGGAATTCCTATAACATCCCACAACGAAACTTCAAAATATGAAACCTCATTCAACTTGTTACAGAATAACATTCTCGAACCCCTCCATATAAAATAAAATGATAATCTATAAATCTTTTGTAATAAATGATCTTGAATTCAGTTTTCAGGGGTCAAAGATGGTATGTTCCCACCACCCCCATGACTAAGTTGTAAAAACACTGGGGCTGCTACAGGACCCCATGCCGCTCCCTTGAACTTGCTTGTAAAATCACTGATTAAAGTAAAAATTATTTTTAAATCGCCATAGAATCTGGCCCAAAACTGACTTCTCTGTTAGTTACATTGCTGCATTGCTATAAAATGCTCTCATTTAGCGCTATCCCCGTGTCATGGGGTATAGGCGTGTACAAAAGACACTACATCTAGAATTGAACATAATGTGCTGTATCCAGACTGAATAAATGAGCTTCATTCACAAACTGAATACTATCTAAAAAGTCCCAGAATTATAAATACGGCTTCATTTTGCAAACAATTGGGACTAAGCATTGCATCAATCCTCATTTTGACATACCAGCTGTGACATAATTACGAGGGAAGAAATAGCTGGGTCTGATTTTAATTGTGTGCGAGGATTTAGAAATGTTTGATGTAACATTTCTTTTGGTTCTGAAAAGAAGTTTTTCTGGCGTTGAATAAAGTGGAAGTTACATCTGTGGTTTTCACTTATTTTTCCAGCCTTGAGCAGTTTCTTTTGATATATAAAAATGAATTGATGCCTTTATTGTGTGGCAAAATATAACGTCTGTGATTAATAAATGACATGCTGTAGAATGTCTGACTCGATGCTTTTCTTACAAGTTATGGTCCTGGTAAACTCAATGAGAGGTTGTAATATCTACTATTCCTGTGTAACATTTTCATTATGGATTACTAGCAGGGAGGCGGCCTTAGGTCAACTGGTGCCTAGGCAAGGGCTCCACGGTGCCACCATGACACCACAGTGCTCCATCCCTAGGCAAGATACAGGCACCCCCCATGACACCACCGGGTGCTCCCATCCCTGGTCTACCTACACAAGATAAACAGGAAAAGTGCCCCTGCTACTGCGGCCCTAGAGCCTGGGTTAACCTATGCCTAAAAGCCCGACTATGTGGATTAACAAGCACAAGTCAAACAAGTCTGATCCACCTTTGTTTGACTAAGACTGGAAATAATCTTCCAGTGTCTAGTTGATTCTATACCGCACTAGTTAACATAACAGTACGTGAGAAAGTCTAAATGTTTATCAGTTTGTGATTTTGCATACATGCTGCCTGTTGATTTACTTTTCATCTTGTATTTACCAATTATTTACCAATATCTAAAAATAAAAGCATATATATGCTAAAAGCAACTTTGACCTTAGAATATTTAATTCCTCTTAAATGAAACAGTTTACAAAAAACACTGAGATACCTGTCAAGCAATGCTTTTATAATTACTCTTGTGGAGTCTACCTGCATATTATTTTTATCATAAAGAGCAAAAAGACAGATGTGTATGATCATGGTGTCACAAAAAAAAGAGTACAACATAAGGCAAACTCTTTCTGGGACTTCTTTATGGGCATTTAAACTCGTATAATCAAGTGTCTGCTTTCAAATCAGGTGATACTGTGCTGCATAGCCACAGGTCTGTGAACTGGGAGGCCAAATGTGATGTGATTTTTGGAAGAAATGGATTCAGAGGCAGTGATAGCATTTATTGTTGCTTGCTGAGTTCAAACCACAAGATGACACTGCCTTTTTCTTCTTTGTGGGGTGCGCCTGAAAATATATGGTCAGATTCTCAATTAGCAGTTACAGAATGCTCCTTTAGTGCTTATAAATTCATATATTGATCTACCATAGAAAATAGCTAAATGTTCTGCATCTGTTTAAATGTAATAACCTGCTTTTACTTACTTCTCCCCATGTGATTTTGTTCTTTCAGTAAGATAAGCAGGTAATCTACTTTTTGGAGTACATTGTAGATTATAGATTTACCTAAAATGGCGTGGCAATCTTCCGATTGTTTTGCTATTGTTTTTGTAATGCTCCTTTTTAAAGGATGAATGCTTTTTACCCACTGGATGGTTTTATATATGAGCCATTAATATGCTGACTTCTCATGAACCCAATATTGGCTTAAATGTAATGTTAACTGAAAATCAAGCATTCATGCACCCGTGTCCTTGACATTTAAAAAGTATATTGGATAGGTTTTAGCAGTGACATATGTTGTTTCACCAGCTCGATTTTGGGGCTTAAACAGAACTGAATAGCGCTGGAATGCAAGCTGCACACTGCTAAAAATGTCTGAAGGTGAATATTGTACTTGTGCTAGGAATTTGAACCTTTTTAGAACTTTAATAAGCTGATGTGTGTTTTGGAGCAGACCTGAATTATTACTATATTTGGGGTCAGATCCTAAAAGAATGCGCTTTGTGTAGTGACTTACAGGTGTACCCTAGTCTGCCCCCTAATGTCCAAGAGCTACTGAGGTGTATTTTACAGAAGTAATCATAACACTACAGACAGGGGTCTTTTCATATCAGGCCCTGGAGCTGCTGTGAGAAAGGAAATGGAAATTAAGTCTGTCTCTTCCCTATGATAGGCTAGACGCTGCTTGAAATATACAAGCTGTGCCATTTTGAGTCTTGCTTCTTATGTTTAAACCTATAGACCTTACCAGTTCTGCTTTTTGTTGCACACATTTGTTGAGAGCGGATTAAATAATCTGTGTTTAACATAAAGAAAGCAGAAGATGTTCTTCATCTCACATTGCTGCAGTCCATACACTTGGGTACCGCTGTCCTCGGTCGGCCCGAATACCAAAGAATCTGCGCGGTCAGGCGCATTAAACTGACGCAGGACGCCAGGGTATAAATGCGCATGACCGTACGATATCCTCAGTCTTTTGCCGCTGGTCGATGCAGAAGCAGTTAGAGGTTGGTCTGAATTTTTAAATCGGAGTTTCAGACCGAATCAAAGTTGGAGTTAATATTTGTTCCTGTGGTGGGTATTTTCCGATGTCTGGGAACTCCCCTTTCTTGTAACTTCTCAAGTTTATGTTGCCTGACTTTACTAAATTCTTTATATAGATTGAGATACCTTTAAACTTATTAAATTGGTCATGGCTGAAAATGATTGAGAGGACATATTCAGTTGCATGTTCACAAACAAAATTATGGGAGTAGTACAACAGAAGACCGACAGGCTGAGGGCCGAGGTTATGCAGCCTACATTATACAGGAATGAACTTACTGAAATGGCACCGATGGCACAATCTCCCAACTTGTCTTCATCTTCCAATTACAGCTTTTTAGAGAATGCTTACTACAATAACATCCTTTCCCTGTTCAAGCTCCACCTCCCATTTAGTCACTGGTACATCTATCATAAAGATGACCCGTCATAAGAGAGCTGGCACCTTTACTGTGCTGGCATAGATTTTACAATATTGCCTTCCTGAGCTTTTTGCTTGCTTGATACCATTGTCAGAAGCTCAGGAAGTACAATAGACTGTAACTTGCTTTTAGTCTTTTTTAATTTAATTATATTTTTAAACTGTTTGGTCTAATACTACTACATACTCAAGTGTGCTAGTTTGCACTGCATGTGAATTGTTTGTACTACTGTTTTTGCTACTTTTCTGTATAAAAAAAAAACTTGTAAGCCTGTTTCCTACCTTTCCTGTAACTAGTGTTCCAGATACAAATTTGCTGTATCCAGGACTGCAAGCTTCTGAGCCCCCCGAAGCCTTTCTGTGTTGGAGGGAAGCCTTCTACATCAGTGAGTGGTTCTGGCCCAAGGCCATTTGGTAACTCTCTGTTTGATTTGAAAGGCACTTGTTCTGAACTTGTCTAGTGCAGATAAAGATTCTATTAGCACTAATCTTCATGCTCAGCACTTGTTCAGAAGCACTGCATTTAGCACTTTTCTCTTCTCTTTTAAAAACAGTGTACTAGAGGAAAATATTTTATTCAGCATAAGGGTCAGCTCCCAGTGTTCTCTCCTTATCTGATGAATCTGGGTATCTTGAAATGTAGAAATTGCCTCATGTACACAGACAACCCACTCCTCTACAAAAAGAGATGCACCTCCTAGCTCTCTCCAATCAAGACTGAACTTGACAGTCATGAGGAGAATGTAAACATTTGCACCGCCACACTCATCACATAGTCTCACTAAATCTACACCACCAATCCACACATAGTAACACAAAACATTGGAGGCTCTCAATAATTCTGTCTAAGCAATACTGTATTTCTTGTGGGAACAGATTCGCTATAGAAAAATAGCTAAATGTTCTGCATCTGTTTAAATGTAATAACCTGCTTTTACTTACTTCTCCCTTAATGATTTTGTTCTTTCAGTAAGATAAGCAGGTAATCTGCACTATAGTACATTGTGAATTATAGTACCTAAAATGACGTGGCAATCTTCCGATTGTTTTGCTATTGTTTTGTAATGCTCCTTTTAAGAGATGAATGCTTTTACTGCCCACTGGATGGTTTATATGAGCCATTAATATGCTGACTTCTCATGAACCCAATATTGGCTTAAATGTAATGTTAACTGAAAATCAGCATTCATGCACCGTGTCACTTGACATTTAAAAGTATATTGGATAAGGTTTAACGTGACAATATGTTGTTTCACCAACTACGATTTTGGGGCTTAAACAGAACTGAATAACTGGAATGCAAGCTGCACACTGCTAAAATGCACAGGTGAATATTGTACGTAGCTACAAGGTGAACCTTTTAAACTTTAATAAAAGCTGATGTGTGTTTTTGAGCAGACCTAGTGTGCTTTATATTTAGGGTCAGATCCTAAAAGAATCGCTTTGTGTAAGTGACTTACACAGGTGTACCTGCGTCTGCCCTAATGTCCAAGAGCTACTGAGGTGTATTACACAGAAGTAATCACTTAACACTACGGGCAAGTCTTTTCATATCAGGCCCTCGACTGCTGAGAAAGAAATGGAAAGTCGTCTGTCTCTTCCCTATGATAGGCTAGACACTTTGCTTGAAATAATACAAGCTGTGCCCATTTTGAGTCTTGCTTCTTATGTTTAAACCTATGAACCTTGCCAGTTCTGCTTTTTTGTTGCACATTTGTTAGAAGACGGATTAAATAATCTGTGTTTAACATAAAGCAGAAGATGTTCTTCATCTCACATTGCTGCAGTCCTTACACTTGGGTATACCGCTGTCCTCGGTCGGCCCGAATACCAAAGTATATGGCTGACGTCGGTCACGGCGCATTAAACTGACGCCAGGACGTCAGGGTATAAATGCGCATGACCGACGTCATATCCTCAGTCTTTTTTGCCGCGTGGTCCGATGCAGAAGCAAAGTTATGAAAAGGGTTGGCGCCCTGAGATTTTCCCTCAAATCGGAGTTTCAGACCGAATCAAAGTTGGCTAAGTACTCGCTAGGGAATATTTTGGTTTTTCTTGCCTCAGTATTTTACCGGATGTCAGAAAAAGTAAATAACTGTATTTCTTGTGGGAAACAGATACCACATAGGGATTACCATAACTTGTGTATACCTTGTTTAGGGCCTGAGCACGACGTTGTTGGGTGTCCCTCTTGTGCTAGGTTTAACAAACGCACTATAAAGAGGAGATTAGATTGTGCCAGGTTAGTCTTCGGAAGCTGTGCAACTACAAAATGCCGCCGGATGCTCCGACGCCCGCTTCACGAAAAACGCAAGGACAAAGGACCTAGGCCTAGGTTAGAAGAACTGCCCGTCCCCGGACGCCGGTTCTTTAGAAGGCTCGGTAGAGCCGGAGGTTCGAACAGAAGTTTCTTTAGAGTCCCAGGGAGAGACTTTATTATTACAGGATGTGTCTTCTCAGGAGGTAGGCCAGGCTGAAGGGGCTTCTCAGGTAACCGTCCTTCCCTCCCTGCCTAAAGTGGTTAGGCCTTCCCCTACTGTTCCCAAGGCTTCTCACAGAGGCAGGCCAGGTTTAGCTTCAGCAGGTGTCACTCCTAGTACTTCAGGCCCTGTGCCCAAGAGACATATGCTTAAGATGGCTGAAGATTTAATTACTCTGATTAGGGGTTTTATGCCCCCTCCTGACAAAAGACCTAGGGTGGATCCTGAACTTGGGAGTTTTGAGCAGGATTCTGATGCTTCCGAGTCTTCGGCTGAAGATTTGCAGGAGTTTTCTCCTTATTCTGATTCTGATGTGGATGACACTACTCCTACTGCTTCTCCTCCTGAGGATTTTTCATTCTCAGAGACTCTACATTCCATGAGGGAGCATTTTAAATGGGAAGGTCAGGATTTCTCTGATTCCAGGAAAAGACTTAGGGAATTTTTGTTTTTACCCCAGCATAGGCCTTTAGCTATACCTCCTGTTCTTACTGTGGTGGAAGATGTTTTTACAGAGGCTTCTCTTAATCCTGATTCTTTACCTCCCGCTCCTGTTAAGCCGGACAGGTACTATAGGGTGCCTGAAGCTCATAAGTATCTTTTTAAAAGCCCTAGGGCGGACCCAGAGACTGTTTCTCAGGGGCCTAAAGGGTTAAGGCTTCTGTTGTTAAAAATCCGTTCCTCCGGATAAAGAGGCAAGGGCTTTAGACAGATGGGGAAAGAAAGTTTATACTTCTTCAACTTTAGCCATGAGGGCTTTGAATTGCCAATTCCACATGCTGAGATATCAAAACTATCTTCTTTCACAATTAAAGTCTAAGGTAGATGCTCTGGCAGAAGGTATTGAATGTAAGGAGTTACAAGATCTAGTACATGTTTCTGAACAGGTGGGTAAGCATTCCTTACAATGTGGTTTTGATGCTGTACAGGCCTCTTCGAGGGTGGCTGCCACCGGTTCTGTTCTACGCAGGCACGCCTGGCTAAGGGATCAGAATTTAGCTGAGCATGTTAAGACAAGGATCTTGGATGCTCCTTTGCAATCTGATGTGTTGTTTGGTTCTCCTGTTGAAGCAGTTTTAAAGAAAATGGAAGACAAAGCTAAGTCTATGCACACTGTTAAAGATTTTTTACAGGTTCAGCCTCCAAAGTTTAGTAGAAATTGGCCAGCCAAGGGGTGGACATATCCTTCTTATGATTCCCAGTCTAGGGGTAGGTCTAGGCGTGGTAGGGGCAGAGCTCAGGGCTCTTTTAGATCGAGAACAGGAGGCTCACCTGCACAGTCTTCCGGTGAGGGCAGGGGTCAGCCCTTTCAGACAGACCCAATGACCCACCGTTTCAACTGCCAGAACCTTCCCGCCTGGCAGCACCTTTGGGAGGAAGACTGACACTTTTCAAGGAGAACTGGAGTTTAATTACCCAAGACAGATGGGTATTGGATATCATTCACCACGGTTACAGGTTTTATTTCCATACCTTGCCCCTTTCAAAGGCATGCCAGACATTCCTCCTCAACACAGACTAGAAGCTTACAGACAAATTTCTCTGTTACTCCAGATAGGGGCCATACAACCGTGCCTATGACAGAAAGGGGCCTAGGATTTTACTCGCCTATTCCTAGTGCCAAAAAGGGGAACACGTGGAGACCAATTTTGGATTTGTCTATCCTCAACACCTTCTGGACATACCCAAGTTCAAGATGCTGACATTACAACAGCTTTTACCTCTGCTGGGCAAAGATCACTGGATGGTAACTTTGGATCTCAAGGAGGCTTATCTGCATGTTCCTATCACTCTAAGTTGCAGGAAGTATCTGCTTTCGAGCTGGAAATTCTCATTATCAGTTCTCTGCATTGCCCTTTGGCTTATCTACTGCCCAGAGTATTCACAAAAGTTCTGGCTCCAGTGATAGCCTTCTTCAGATTGAGAGGAATACAGATCTACCCTTATTTGGACGATTGCCTGATTCTGGCTCAAGGGAAGGACGAGCTTCTTCAGCATTTGAAATATGTGATAGCAGTGCTAAGATGCCTGGGGTATTCTGTGAACGAAACAAAGTCCAGTCTAGTACCCTCTCAAGACATGTGCTTTCTGGGTGTGAGACTGAATACAGCAACCCAGATGGCTTTTTTGACCCCGGACAAACAAAAGAATCTTTCCCTTTACTTCCAACAACTATCACATCAGTCCGGGCTGACTGCAAGGACAGTCCTTCAAGCCTTAGGGTTCATGGCATCTTGTATTCTGGTGCTTCCCAATGCCAAACTGCATATGAGGAAGCTACAATAGTATCTCAAGAATCTATGGACACAGCACTGCCAGGATCTGGACACTGTCATTCAAATAATACCTTGCATCCAAAAGGAATTTTTGTGGTGGGCTCAGCAATGTCACCTAAACAAGGGACTTTCTGTGACCCGGCCAGAGGCGAGTCAGATTCTAACAACAGATGCTTCGGACAAAGCTTGGGGAGCTCATCTCAATGGAAAGTGGATACAGGACAAGTGGCCTGTCAGACTACAGCATCTACATATCAACTTGAAGGAGATGTTGGCAGTCCAGTTTGCATTAATGGCTTTCAAGGATTTACTTCTCCCAGGACAGGTGCTGATTCTAACGGACAACACAACTGTCATGTGGTACATCAACAAACAAGGGGGAACACATTCTTACCCTCTATGCAGACAAGCAATGATTTTGTGGGACACTGCTCTCAGTTTACAACTAAATCTTCAGGCAAGGTTTCTGCCGGGAGTGCAGAACTCCTTAGCAGATGTGTTAAGCAGACAAATCATGGATCCCCACGAGTGGCAATTGGATCTTCATGTATTTCAGCAATTGACAGTGTCATGGGGAACTCCAGACATAGATCTGTTCGCTTCTCCTCTAAACCACCAGCTGCCAAAGTTTTGCACAAAAAGGATTCATCATGCAGCTTGGAAAGTGGATGCTCTTTCTTTCAGTTGGAAAAATCTTCATGTGTATGCCTTTCCGCCTCTTCCTCTCCTCCTAAAGGTACTTCTAAAGGTCAGACAGGACAAACCAAGAATGATCCTGATAGCTCCAGATTGGCCTCGACAGCACTGGTACCCATTACTGAGAAGTCTGGTAAGGAAACCACCTTGGCCCTTGCCTTTGATTCCACACCTGTTGTCCCAAAAGGACGGTCATCTACTGAATATCAAGCTTCACTCTCTTCATCTCACAGCATGGCATATCCTGTTTTGACCCATAGCAGGGCTCAACTTCCTCAACAAGTTTTGAATGTGATTATGGAAGCTAGAAGACCTAGTACAAGGAAAGTGTATGCAGACAAGTGGAAGAGATTTTTGTTTTGGAGTGCAGCAAAGGATTTGGATGTTTCTGAGCCTAATTTGAGTGTGGCTCTTCAATATCTTACTGAGTTATTGGACAAAGGTTTGTCCTTCTCTTCCATTAAGATTCATGCTGCAGCAATTTCAGCTCACTATGACTGTGATCCACCTTTGTTTTCTCATCCTTTGTTCAAGCAATTTCTTAGAGGGGCAAAGAACATAAGACCTCCACGTAGAGCTCCTACTCCTGCTTGGGACCTCAATTATGTGTTGGAAAAACTCACTCTACAACCTTTTGAGCCTGCAGCTACTGCTGAGTTGAAATATTTGTCATGGAAGACTGCTTTTTTGTTGGCCATTACCTCTGCTAGAAGGGTTTCTGAATTGCAGGCCCTTATGGCGGTTGAGCCTTTCTTGATTTTCCATAAGGATAGGGTATCTTTACGTACTAATCCTTCCTTTATGCCTAAGGTGGTTTCAAGTGTGTCTTTAAACCAAACTATTCATTTACCTACCTTTTATGCAGACCCCCAAAATAAGGGGGAAAAGATTTTGCATACTTTAGATGTACACAGGCAGTTACGCTATTACTTAAACAGGACTAAGGATTTCAGGCAGTCTCAGCAGTTGTTTGTTTCTTTTGCTTTGTGTTCTCAGGGCAAGCCTGTGTCAAAACAAACTATTTCTAAGTGGATTGGGTTTTGCATTGCTTTTTGTTATTCCCATCATGGCAAGGAGATTCCAACAGGGATTAGACCTCATTCCACTAGGGCTACTGCCACTTCTACAGCCTTTCTAAGGGGGGTGGCAACTAAGGATATTTTGGAGGCAGCTACTTGGAGTTCAGTACATACTTTCTCTAAGCATTACCACCTTCCTCTCTACTCTAAATCTAGGGCTGGTTTTGCCACTGCTATTTTACAGGGTATTTTGGCAGCTCCTGCTTCTCTATGATTTGCCATCCTCCCTTACCTCTGCTTTGGGAATCTACCCAAGTGTAAGGACTGCAGCAATGTGAGATGAAGAACATAGTACAGTTTTGTACCTACCATAAATGTAGATGTTCGAAGATCCACATTGCTGCAGTCCAATTTACCCTCCCTCCTTCCCCTCTGTGTTTAGGGGTGGTTGTGTGGATAGGTTTGTTCTTTAGTATATTTGTAAAAGTTGTACATAGTTTGGGTGCAGGGGTGTTTAGTGTTTGGTGGTTTTTTGATTTTACCCTGTTTAGGGTCTTCTGACATCTGGGGCAAGAAAAGACTGAGGATATGACGTCGGTCATGCGCATTTATACCCTGACGTCCTGGCGTCAGTTTAATGCGCCGTGACCGACGTCAGCCATATACTTTGGTATTCGGGCCGACCGAGGACAGCGGTATACCCAAGTGTAAGGACTGCAGCAATGTGGATCTTCGAACATCTACATTTATGGTAGGTACAAAACTGTACTTTGCATGACACTGGTTTCTATACAGACTTCTGGTTTCCCAGCTATGGAAGGACATTGTGACAGAGAAGCTACAGATTCTACCTTTCAGCTCTAAAGTCTAGAGTTGACTATTTTTACTCCAGTCCCTTTGCGGAGTTAATATATTCATTCCTGTGGGTGGGTAGTTTTTGTCTGGGAACTCCCCTTTCTTGTAACTTCTCAAGCATATGTTGTCTGACTTTACTAAATTATTTATATAGATTGAGATACCCTTAAACTTATTAAATTCGTCATGGCTGAAAATGATTGGGAGGACAAATTCAGTTGCATGTTCACAAACCAAATTATGGGAGTAGTACAACAGAAGACCGACAGGCTGAGGGCCGAGGTTATGCAGCCTACATTATACAGGAATGAACTTACTGAAATGGCACCGATGGCACAATCTCCCAACCTGTCTTCATCTTCCAATTACAGCATTTTAGAGAATGCTTACTACAATAACATCCTTTCCCTATTCAAGCTCCACCTCCCATTTAGTCACTGGTACATCTATCATAAAGATGACCTGTCATAAGAGAGCTGACACCTTTACTGGGCTGGCATAGATTTTACAATATTATCTTCCTGAGCTTTTTGTTTGCTTGATACAATTGTCAGAAGCTCAGGAAGTACAATAGACTGTAACTTGCT
Source organism: Protopterus annectens (assembly GCF_019279795.1). Taxonomy (NCBI): domain Eukaryota; kingdom Metazoa; phylum Chordata; order Ceratodontiformes; family Protopteridae; genus Protopterus; species Protopterus annectens. The sequence goes on along the minus strand of NC_056743.1, from coordinate 558,378,837 downwards.
TTTAGTCTTTTTTTAATTTAATTATATTTTTAAACTGTTTGGTCTAATACTACTACATACTCAAGTGTGCTAGCTTGCACTGCATGTGAATTGTTTGTACTACTGTTTTTGCTATTTTTCTGTATAAAAAAAAAAAAAAAAACTGTAAGCCTGTTTCCTACCTTTCCTGTAACTAGTGTTCCAGATACAAATTTGCTGTATCCAGGACTGTAAGCTTCTGAGCCCCCCGAAGCCTTTCTGTGTTGGAGGGAAGCCTTCTAGCTTATCAGTGGGAGTGGTAAGCACTAGGTAACCTGTCTACCGCATAAGGAGTGGTTCTGGCCCAGAAATTGTAGTTATTGGCCATTTGGGCAGTATTCCATCTCTCTCAGCTTTCTGATTTGAACGCCTGCATTTGCACTTTTCTGTTCTGCAACTTGTCTAGTGCAGATTCTTAGTTTTAGCACTTAAACTTGCTTATTCATGCTCAGCACTTGTTCAGAACTTTTAAGCACTAAATAAGCTACTAATTACTATAGCACTCAGTCTTCCTCATTACCTAGAGGAAAACAGTTTTGGTACTTACTTTTCTCGCTTAGAGAAAAACAGTTCTTGTACACTCTCCTTACTTATCTAGAGGAAAATAGATTTTTATTCAGAGATGTCCAAGGGTCAGCTCCCAGTGTTCTCTCATGTCTATCTGATGAATCTGGGTATCTTGAGGCAATGTAGAAATTGCCTCATGTACACAGACAAACCCACTCCTCCTACCACCCATCACTACAACCTGTGAGAGATGCACTTATCTAGCCAAACTGGAGGTAAAGCTCTCTCCAACCAAGACTGAACTTGACAGTCATGAGGAGAATGTAAACATTTGCACCACGCCACACTCATCACATAGTCTCACTAAATCTACACCACCAAAATCCACACATAGTAACACAAAAACATTTTGCGGAGGCTCTCAATAATAATCTGTCTAAGCAACAGAGACCTCCAAAGCAGAAACGCAAGCAACCTCCATCCTCCAACACAACCCAAATGACACATAGCCAACAGACTCAGTGTGCCACTCAACCACAGCCAATAAGGCAAAACAACGTATCCAACACACTAGTCATAGGTGACTCTAGAGTCAGGCACAATGATGTCCCACTCACCAGGCTAAACAAGGTGAAGGTTACTGTCAGCTGCCTGTCGGGTGCCAGGATCCACCACATAACCCATGCACTCAGGTCACTCCACAACAAGTATAAATATGACTCTGTCATTGTCCATGTTGGTGTGAATGACCTAATACGTACTTCCCAGGACTACATGAAAAGAGACATGGAAGAGCTCTCCAATCTTGTAGCCTAGGCAGGTATGACCCTAGCCCTGAGTAGCATTCTGCCATCCCCCAGAATTATACCGCAGTACAAGGACAAAATGATTGACTTCAATTGGCTAAGCTTCTGAAGTCATTCTGAGGGGATCCAGTATCTGTCTGCTTGGGTTGACATGGTCGACAGACCACAATGCTTTGCCACAGATGACCTGCACCTGTCACCCCTGGGATTCCGGATACTGGCTAAGGCTTTTGCTGCCCCTATAGTGCCTTTTTTAGGCATGGTTCAAATAACAAATTCACCACCATAACAGGAACAGGCAAGCAAAAACTGAGGGTAATGCTACTCAATGCTAGAAGTCTAAATGTCAAAATGCACTCACTCGAGGCACTCCTTAAAATGGAGAACATCGATATCTGTGCAGTGACTGAGACCTGGTTCAAGGCTCCATAGAGCATCCCTGCACTACCAGGTTATAACTTATACCACACTTTTCGGCCATGTAATCTGGACCAAAACACCAAAGGCGGAGGTGTGTCCATATTCATTAAGGATATCCACACCTCCAGGCTAGTTGCTCAGCATAATGCATCCGAGGTTATCCAAGTGCAACTAAAGCTGCGCAAAACTGCAATCCAAATTGTAGCTTGCTACAGATCTCCCACCATGCCCCAGGATTCCCACTCCTCTTTTCTTGATGTACTGGAAAATATTAGGGTTCAACCAAACAACCTAATAATGGGCGACTTCAACTACCCCACAATTAACTGTGAAAACTACTTGTGTACCAACTCCTTAGCTCAACGCTTTCTGGAATTCATAAACTCCAATGCCCTAGATGAACTTATCCACAGCCCCACCAGGGGCAACAATATCCTAGACCAAGTCATTACCAACATGAGTGACCGGTGTTCCACACCTGAAGTCAACTCCTCGTTGGTCCGATCTGACCATAAGCTTATCACCCTTGATATCCGCATCCTGCCCCCCCCCCCATTAAGGAAACCACAGTAAAAATTTTCTCCAAAGCCAACTTCATGCTTCGTAAGACAGAAGTGGTGAACTTCATGACAACCATGCAGATGGACTATACAGTTACCACTGTTGAATCCTACACAAATGCACTCTATAAGCACTTACGTGAGTGCATGGATCGTGCTATCCCAAACAGAACCAAGAAGCTATTCTCCAAAAAAAGGAAGCCAATCTGGTGGTCCCCTGCCATAAACAAACTTTACAACAGAAGGAAGAAACTGTTGCAAAAGAGAGTAAAATTCCATGAGAGGAAGAGCTCCCTTGTCAGCCTCAGTAAGAAGCTGCGATCCCTTATAAGATCCTCCAAAGCTAGCTACAAAAACAAAATTGCCATTAAATCCAAGGACACCCACAAAGCATTCTATAGCTATGTCAAGAATCTAGATGGCAACAACCAGATCTACTCTGAGTTACAGCACAAAGGCACGAAAATTACAGAACCAACTGATATTGCCAACATCCTGGCAGATAGGTTCAGTGCTAACTTTACCCCCCTCTCACCCCATAAAGGACCCATATCTATACAGGAAGAATGCAACTACACAGGTAAAAGCTGTACTCTCTAAAGCCAAAAACACAGCATCCATGGGACCGGACAATATCCCAGGCTGCGTTTTACACGAACTTCAGAACGAACTAGCTCCCCAGTTAAGCCTCATGGTCAATAATAGCCTCACATCAGGCTTTGTGCCCACTGAATGGCACACAGCAACAGTTATCCCACTCCACAAAGGGGGAGCCACCTCTAATCCCGGGAACTATCGACCCATTTGCCTGACGAGCCTGGTCTGCAAAGCCATGGAACGTATCATCATGGAACTCATAAACAAAGACATTGGTAACCTCCAAACTCTGGATCCCACCCAGTTCAGGTTTGTGAAAGGCAGATCATGCCTTCTGAACCTGATCGACTTCTTTGAGGCAGTCACCAAAGCTGTGGATGCGGGTAAGGTGGTTCACACAGCCTATCTTGACCTCGCCAAGGCTTTTGATACCATCCCCCATTCTGGAATTATAGCTAAACTCACTAAATTATGTATAAATCCCTACATTACAAGATGGGTTGCCAACTGGCTCACTGACAGAACCCACACTGTAAAAGCTGCAGACTCCAAATCTGACCTCAAAGCAGTGACAAGTGGAATATCACAGGGTTCCATCCTAGGACCTCTCCTGTTTGGTATCTACTTCTCTGAAGTGCAGGCTAACACAGAAGGCCTCTGGCTAACAAAGTTCGCAGATGACTGCAAACTAGGAGCCATAATCAAGTCCCCAAATGATGTGGACATCCTACAGAAGGGCCTCACTGAGACAGATGCTTGGTGTCAGAGCCATGGCCTCAAGCTCAATGCCAAAATGTGCAGTGTCATCCCCTTTGGTAGAAACTCTGTACCCATGATCAACCACATAGGCAGTGATCTACTTAACACTGAATGCGTGATAAGAGACCTTGGGACCCAGGTGGACAGTTGTCTCTCCTTTGATAATCACATCGCCACAGTAGTTAGGCAATCCTTCTATGTGGCACACCTCATCATAAAAGGGTTCTCATCCAGGAAAAGAGGTCATTGTTCCCCTCTACTCGACACTCATTAGACCCAATATAGAGTACAATGCCCCTTTTGGAATTTACCTCACAAGACATCTGCAGCAGCTGGAAAGGCCACAGAAGTACCTCACAAAGAGGATTACTGGCCTCAAACAAATGCCCTACACTGACCATCTCAAAAAACACCAGATTTAGTCTATAGCATATCGCCTACTCTGAGGTGATCTCTGCCTAACATATAAATCTATGTCAAACCCAGAGTTGTTGGACATGCTACACCTAAAGAAATCCCAATCCCTCTGAGCTTCATGCTCTAGGGACCTAAACCTTGTCACCACAATAAACAGGACACACTGGAGGGATAGATTCCTGTCCCAGATACTTCCTATACTCTGGAACAAGCTACCCATCTATGTCAAGCAAAGTTCTTTATTAGCACTCTTCAAGAAAAATCTTGATGAGTGTATGGGAAATAGGGAATACACCCCGGGGATCACTTCTGTGTGTCTGCTCGACAGTGCCACAGGAAAATAACTTTTTTGGGTAGCGTAAGCCATGGAACCCTGTTGGCTATGCTTACGTAGGCCCTTGGGCCGATAGCCTAGTACCTACCTATGAACCTATGTAGGTAGTCTGTGATCCAATTTGTTTGCTTATTTTTTTGCCAGAGAATCAGCATGGCATTTTATTTCATCACAGATATGGTTCCAGACTTGTCTGGCAGTTGTTTCTGGATTTCTCTGTGATTGTACAAGTGTGTGTGCATTTAGTGTATATTTGCCTATACAAATCCATGTGTCTTGTTGGCATGCAAGTGTGTGTGTAAATGCATATGGTACTCGTGCATGAGTGTGCTGGGATGCAACTAGAAGGTACTTTGTGTCATTTCCGTAGTTCCAGATATTGTGTATTACAGCTGCCATATTCTTATTATAGTTAAACAACTAAAAATGAATTCGGCAACAAAAGTACGATTATCAGTGTTTGTCTTATTTATTTAACATTTGTTTACTGGGAAAGTCTATTTGGGACAGAGCTCATTTTCAGAGGAGGCATGGGGAGAAATGCTCCAAATACACGTCTTTGGAATGTGAGTGGAAACTGGAACACCCAGAGGAAACTCGCTCAAACACAGGGAGGACATGCAGGCTCCATACAGAGGGCACCCCAGCTGAGAATTGATCTGGAGAAACTCTTGCTGCAAGGTAGCAATGCTAATCTCTGCACCACTGCACCACCCTCTGTTGGTTATGTATTATTATACAACAACCCCCCATTAATATTCCAAAACATGCACGCTGATTGGTCAGCATGCACGTTGTAAATCAGACTTATACTAATGGAAAAAGGTCCAGTCACCCGGACTTTTTCCATTAGTATAACTTTTCTGTTTTTTTACAGCAATGGAGAACACAAGATCTCCGTTGCTTTTTAGAAACTCTATCGCTATGTTAAAGGAGTTTAACATAGCAAGACAGCTTTAAAAAAAGTAACTGAGATCTTCCTATCTCCATTGCTTTTTTTAAAGCTGTCTCGCTATGTTAAACTCCTTTAACATAGCGAGACACTTTCTAAAAAGCAACGTAGATCTTGCTTTCTCCGTTGCTTTCACCCAGAGCTCTGATGTACTGCATAAGCATATGCATGCGCAGTACATCAGAACTGCCGCAGAATACCAGACAGCTGCGGAAGGGTAGCACGGAGGCATTATACAATGCCATTATTTAAGAAAAGTAATTTTTCTTAAATAATGTCATTATATCATGAAATAATGTCATTATATAATAGCAATAACCCACTTCTGGGTGTGGGTAATTCTGGATTTACCCATGGTTGTCTTTGTTTGGCCCTCGTGACCAAACCACACCAACCATGGGTAAATCCAGCATTACCCACACCCAGGCATGGGTTATTGCTTAAGTAGACTATGAAAAGCAATGGCTAATCCTACAAATGTGTGCACTTATGATTATTCTTATAAAACAATTCACTTTTGATTAGTTCTATAGCCATATGAGTCACCATTGATTTATATTTAGGAGATGTTTTCAGTCTGTAAGGTTCTATTTTTTTTTCTTCACACCTGTTTAAAACTTCCATTTTATGGTAATTACATGTTTTTCATCATTTAAGAACTTTGTGTTGAAAGCCCATTTGCAGTCAAAAACCTTGACGGATAACAGGTTGTATAGCAACGAAGGACAACGGCTATCTCTCTAAAGAAACTATGAATTGTAGACCTAATTGATTCTTCAATCTTAACTTGTATCTCATGTAATCTGAAGCAAGTCACCTTCCCAGCTAAATCTTCCTTGTACCTGGATAGGTGTCTTATTCCCATGGAATCATATATGACTAAATGGGTCTAATTCTAATGACTGACTCTCACATAATCAACTTGAAAATAACGAAACTTCAGAAACCCGAATGGTGAGTTTCACCAGGGTAAGTAAATACATGGTTTGACTGTTAATGAAACCCACCCTGAATTAAGTAAAACCCACCTAGGTGGGGGAAAGTGCCCCCCACCCCCCAACTAAATATACCAACTCCGGGATTGCACTACAGTGGAGAACAGGGCATGTCAGCCAAGTGTTTACTTACCCTACTAAATGGTTGTTTCTGAAGTTTTGCTATTTTCATCTCGGTTATGTGGAAGTCAGTTATTTTAGAGTAGATCATTGGAAGTAGACCTTATTAAATACATGTTTGAAAAGTTGATCATTGTGCAGGAGTGAACTGTTCAATAAATTTTTATTAGCATGCCTAAATTGTATCCATACATTATACAGCGGCGGCTACAAGAAACGAGAAAAAACAAATCTGACTCTCAAGTAGCTTAGGTTCATATTTCCTTTATATAAAAGAGAGTTGGGAGCAAAACCCAGAGAAAGACAAATACAAGTTTACACTGAACATGTGTAGATTCACCAGATATGTAAGCAACAGTTTATGCATAAATACAAGCACCTACTTCACTCATATAAATACATAAGAAGTGTAACCAGGTTAGTCTGTTAGCAAACTCTTAGAAGTTGAGGTTAAATTCCAAACAAACAGTAGTGCTTTCAGAATATAAACAGAATTCAAAGTGAAACAAAGTTTTTCCCAAATTGTATCCAGATTAGCTTACTTAAATTTCGCACTGGTGTCTCTTGTTTCCATTAGTTATAAAGGATTATTTGCAGAAGTATTTGTAGGTATAAAAGCTTTGTGAACATTTCAAAAAGAATATGTGGAATGATGTGCCAGGCTATTTGGTGATGATGGTTTAACAAGCCAACAATGCAGTGTGCCCTGGAATTTGCAGAGATATACATAGAAATTAGTTGGGCCATGTTTGTTGTGTTAAAAAAAAATCTGTGTGTATAATACACACATACTAGCAGTACATACGAAGAAAGGCAAATATTGAAGAGGGAGAGGAGGCACATATCCTTTGAGATAAAAAATGAATGCCGATGAGACAAAACTGCCAACCTAACAAATGATGGAACATCTTCCTGTCACATGACAAGGAAACAAACATTTACCATGTATTTTTGAGTTGAGATGAAGCTTACGTGGGGCATATACTTCACAGAAGCATGGAAAGTTGCCAGCTTTGAATCCTTATGTCTTGTCAAATCCAAGAGTACCTTAGTGACTTTTCCTAGATACCACGTTTATACTCTGACACTTTCTAACAAAACTTTTAATTATTGAGATCACCTATCCTGCAAGAAGCAACTTAGTATGTCACCTTATCTGTGTAGCACGGTTCTTAAGTGCATTTTGAACTGCCTTTTTTCAGGTGTCCCTGCAGATATCCTCTTCCTCACATCCCCACATATCTCCAAAACAGTACAGTATGTTTAAATCATACTTACTGTACTCTGCCTTATGATTTATGTATGCCTACCTTCTTTAATATCTATATACTGTACATGCCCAAACACACGTGTTCACTCTTGTATTCCACTCACCATTTTGATACTTCTGGGCTGCATGTTTTTTTACTTAGGTAATTTTTTAGTTTTTTTTTTTTTATTTCTGAACTGTACGTAGTGTTTTATATGTGCCCTTTTTAAACTTTACTTTTCAGTCTTGGTCCTCAGTTTGCCTTTCTGTATTTGTTATTGGTATAAAAGATGATTTAATTAACAGTGCCATTGAACAGGGGACAAAGCTATAACTATGATAGACATTCTTGGATTGCTTATGAGCCAAACACTAGAGGATACATTAAGGAAAGCTGGGATTGGAATGGTCAAGGAAAGGGGAGATCTGATTCATTGTTAAGCTGTCATTTGCTAGATAACATGTATATAATATGTAGTGGATGGTTTGGAGTTTGCACTTTTATCTGTTCCAAGCTGCTTTCACTATAGGCTTCATAATGTGCATTTTATGAGCCTTGGTAATCTTTGTTTATATACACACACACACACACACACACACACACACACACACACACACACACACACACACTTGTTTTTTTCTTTTTGCTTGGCTTAATACTAACCCTGAGGAAGTTTTGCTCTTTTGGCTTTTTTTTTCCCCTCAGACTGCCTAGACTCAACCACAGTTGCTAAATCCTAATTGCATCTCTGCCCATCTGTTAACCATCAGTTTCCTCCCCTCTCCCATCACAGCATTTCACAGAGTATAGTCTCACTGCCAACTGTTTCATCATATATTATATTAATGTAACACAAGTGGAGGTCTACATGCCTACATCATCATTTGACATTATACCCAGCACATTGACTAACCACTTGATACGCACTGACTTTGTACTTGCTAAGATAAGGAGTTAACAGCACGTGCCAGTCACAATAAAAATGTTAACTGTGAATTTACCATGGTTCGCATCACTGTCATTGTAAGTGATCTGTTTAAGTGCTTCTTGGAGTAAAGCTGCTTTTTTTAATTTACATGACTATTTATGAGGAAAATAGAAAAATATATACTACTTGTTAATGCATGTATAACTTACATGTTATGTTGCCCTGACAAGGGCGGAAGCACTCCTCTCATGTTTTAACTTCATAAACCACGACTTAAACAAGTAATTCCAGCTTAAATCCCATTTTCTTATTATTATTAAAATGCAAAGTGATCTTTTACACCAGATCTTACATAAGTTGTGGCAATGGTCTATTTTAGTCATTTGTATGCCAATACCAAGAGCAATCGTTCTTGTACAATTAGTTTTCCCTTTTTATCGATTTGTTAATTAAACCTACAAAAGTATATTCTTACATAAGGAAATATAAACTGGAACATTTAATTAATTCAAGCCCATAGCGCCTTTTTGTATACTTCCAATTAACACCCATATCTCCTTGTGGCATGCAGACCTTTCTCGGGTCTTTTTTTTTTTTTTTTACAAAGTGATTTACCAGATTGTATTAAACAGGATTAGATAGAGAAGGGATGAATTCATAAAATGACAGTAAAATTGTAAGTTTAGGATGTTCAGCACCAAAAAAGCCTTGATTATCTTGTGCTTTTTAAGCTGATTGTTTTGAAAATGCTCTGTAATGCAAGGATGGATGTGCATAGTCTGTAAGAGGTGAAACATTCCACACTGCATATGTATTAAGGAGTTGGGGCAAATAGATGATAAAAGAAATATGCTATCAGTTAAATGATAGTTACTACCACTAATTTTAGGTAAGTGTAACTTACTGAGGTATAAATCGCTGTGTATTCAATTCACTGAATTTAAATTCTCTGGATTAAACCCACTAAAAAAATTAAAAGCAAGTGTTTTCTAATTAGTCAGCCACCCTACCAATTTATGTAATTCATCTCCAAATCTGCACAAACATGACAAAGGGAGGAATCTTCCAAAATGAGGGAATTACTGCCAGTGAGCACTTAAAAAGCCCATAACAGCAATTTCCGATTGAAAACAGTAATAAGAGAGTCCAGTATATGGGATTTTCTGCTCAGGGAGTTGGAAATCAGGAACATGAAGGAATGCCAGTCTATTTATTTTTGACTTTCAAGATGATTTAGCAGTTGCAAAAGACAAACAGGCAGCATTTATACACATATGCACACTACCTCTGGGTATTAGGCTGCCTCTTTCTCTCACTTTTCTTTTTTTATCTGAAGTTCATGCAGCCTTTTTCTTTACTGATTTAAGTCCCCCAAGCACTCCATGAGGAAAGCACAGATTGACTCAACTGCTGAGATGACTTGCAAAGCAAGAGTAATGTTATCTTTAACTTAAGATGGGTGTTCTTTAATGAAACAACACTGGAGATGTATTAAGTAAGCACCATTATTTTAGACTAATATCCAATTTTTGCATTAGTTAAAGATACATGTATGTGAGATCATGCACAAACTGGTGAAAAAGTTTTACTTTATAAAGCTCTATTGTATTCCTACAGAAAAATAATTGCTTGTTTTGTACAGTCATTGTTTTCACTTGCTGCATCTATAATAAAAAGCAGTTGCAGAATTTATATATTCCTCTCTATTTTTAGACCTGAAGCAGGCTTCTTGAGAGACATCCAATGGACACAGTTCATGTTGATACTGTGTTCTTTTAGTTACGCTACCCAGTCCTCTGTCTTGACAGATGTCCTGCAATTGCACTACTGGTACTTCTCCTGTTCTGGCTTGCCACGTTGTGGGACTAACCTCTCATTTTTAACTTTTCATTTACCCTATTCTCCCACAGCTTTATTTACTTATAATTTTAGATGATGAAAATGAAATTATCCAATTTGACTATTTTCAGACAAAAATTAGATACAAAGTAAAAAAAAACAAACAAAAAAAAAACTGCAGTACGAAACAGATAAAGATTACAGAGAATACGTATTCTGTGGAATAGTTTGCCACTCCACAGGAATTCAAGTATTTCTCTTATTAAATTAAAATGTAATTTGGATGAATGGATGGGGAAAAGTGCAAATTTACCCTAGTTTAGCACCTATATCTCTTGTGAATAGGTGCAGAAAGTAACGATAGCCTGAAAATATTCGGGAAGTTAACAGATACTATGTCCATCCATCGCCCCTTTTTCTCATTTTTGCACATGGGGTCAGGTTGTCACTTCAATAGTGACAATGATATAGAGCTAAGGTTTACACCACCAGGAGGCTAGCCCTTCTGCATAAGTTCTTCCACACCACACACTCACACCTGTGGCCAATTTAAAGTCTCCAATCCATTTATAGCACATCTTTGATATGTGGGAGGAGGCAGAGCACCCAGAGTAAACCCATGCAAACACAGGGAGGACATGCAGACTTCACACCGAAGGCCCCTCTGCTAAGAATCGAACCAGGGAATCTTTTGCTGTGAGGTGACAATGCTATCCACTGTGCTGCCCTGCCATTGCTACTAACAGATACTATGTGCACTTGTGTTATTAGTATACTTCCGACTCAGCACAGCTCCTCGTGGTCCTGCAGAGTGGTACAAGCAGCAGAGAGACGAAAGAGAGTGACTTTTACCAGATAAAGTATTTTTTCTCTGCCTTTTCATTAGCGACTGCTTATTCTCAACAAAAAGTGAGTTTCTAACTGCTCTACTACCTTTAAAAGCTTGTTATTGCATTTTACTGTACCTGCACTTTAAAAGTTGTTTTTGTGTTAATTTAACTGTTTAGGTTGCCCACTCAAGTGCGCTAGCCTGTGTAAAGCATTTACAGTGTTTTACTGTTAATTTCTGCTACTGTTTCTGCAAAAAAAAAAAAAATCCTTGTTTCCCGCCTTTTCTGAGCTAGAATAGTCCAGATTTCAGGTTTTGCTGAATTCTGGGCTTTGGTATAAGTTCTTGTGTTGCCCATATCCTTACTTGGATAGGAGGAAGCTTCTCTGTTCACCAGTGAGAGTGGGGAGCTTTGAGCAGCCTATCTGTCCCTGGAGGAGTGGTCTCAGCACAGAAACTAGTAGATTATTGGCTGTTTTGGGCTAATTCCTAGCTCTTTCAAGTTCCTTGCCTTAAAACCCGCTTTTGTGCGGTTTTGCGCATAGCGCAACATCGTGCAACGTAGCGCAGCATCATTTTAACAGTTTTAAAATTTTCCCGGCTCCACAAAGTCTGCTCTTCAAATTTTCCCTTAGAACTACTTACACCCTCCAGGAAAGCTTTCTACTTTCCTCTTACAGTCCAGCACTTGCCCTAGCTTCACAGTAAACGCAAGTAAACTGCTAGCACTTACCACTCATACAAAACAGTAGTAATAGGCTCCGGATTCTCCCGTTAACCAATATTTAGAACTCTCCAGGCATGTCCAAAGCGCATTTTCAGACATACTCACTAGTCCAGCTGGTGAACCTGGGAATCCTGAGGCAATGTTACAATTGCCTCATGTACACAGACAACTCCCTCCTCCTACCATCAACCTCTAATGTATGCGAGAGATGCAACTATACAGCCAAACTGGAGGCTAAGCTCTCTCAACCCAAGATTGGTACCGCCAGTCAGGAGGAGAAGGTAAACACAAGCACCCCAAAACCAGTCACACATAGACTAATCACACCTGAAAACATGACTCACAAACCCACAAAGACATGCTCGGAGGCTCTAAATAAAAACTTACCAAAACAGCAGAGACCTCCTAAGCAGACACACTATCACTCACTACCCAACATTAGCCATACACATACCCCACATAGTGTGCCACACAGTCCCAGCCCTTAAGGCCAAACGACACCCCTAATACACTAGTAATAGGTGACTCTATCGTCAGGTACACTGACGTCCCACTCACCTGACTGAACAAAGAGAAGGTCACTGTAAGTTGCCTGTCAGGTGCCAGGATCCGCCACATAACTCAAGCACTCAGGTCACTACACAGCAAGTACAAATACGACTCTGTCATTGTCCATGCTGGTGTAAATGACTTGAGACGCATCTCCCTGGACTACATGAAAAGAGACATAGAGGAGCTCTCTGATCATGTAGCCCAGGCCAGTATGACCCTGACCTTGAGTAGCATCCTGCCCTCACCTAGAATGATGCCACAGTATAGAGACAAAATGATTGACTTCAACAATTGGCTAAGCTACTGGTGTCATTCAAAGGGGATCCAGTGTCTGTCAGCCTGGGACGACATGCTAGACAAGCCACGTTGCTTTGCCAGGGATGGCTTGCACCTGTCACCCCTGGGCTTTTGAATACTGGCCAAGGCTCTTGCCACCCCCATAGTGCCTTTTTTAGGAATGCTCAAAAGACAAACCCACCTCCTTCGACAATACAAAGAATAAAAAATGAAGGGTAATGCTACTCAATGCCAGAAGTCTAAACCTAAAGATGCACGCACTTGAGGCACTCCTCAGTATGGAGCAAATCGATATCTGTGCAGTGACAGAAACCTGGTTCAAGGGTCCTGAGAGCACCCCAGCATTACCAGGATTCAACTCATACCATACTTTTCGGCCACAAAACTCTGACAGTAGCACAAAGGGAGGGGGTGTATCCATCTTCATCAAGGACACCCGCATCTCCAGATTAGTGGCATTGCATGAAACATCAGAAACAATTCATGTGCAACTAACAGTGGGCAAAACGGCCTTCCAAGTCATAGCCTGCTATAGATCACCCTCTCTGTCTCAAGACCCACACGCGGCCTTCCTGAGAACACTAGAGAATATGAAGATCCTACCAAACACCATAATATTGGGGGACTTCAACTACCCAAACATCGACAGGGTAAACCACTTGAGTCCAAACTCATTTGCCCAATGGTTTCTAGAATTCATCAACTCAAATGGCATGGAACAACTAGTCACTGTTCTTACAAGAGGGGAAAATACATTAGACCTAGTCATTACAAACATAGGGGATCAATGTTCCACACCGGAGGTAAATCCCTCGTTGGTGAGATTGGATCACAAACTGATCACAATGGACATCCACATCCCAACCCCACCCCCAGCCAAGGAAACCACAGTGAAAAACTTCTCAAAAACAAACTTCACTCTCCTCAAGACAGAAGTAGGAAGCTTCAAAGCCCCTGAGAAATTGGAAAATGTTACCCAAACTGCAGAATCCTATACAGACGCACTCTATATGCACCTACAGGAATGCATGGATCATGCCATCCCAAGTAAAACCAAGGCTCACTCCTCCAAAAATAGGAGACCAGTCTGGTGGACCCCAGCCATAAACAAGCTATACAACAAAAGGAGGAGACTACTACATGACAGGGCCACACACCCAGATCTGCTCAGAGCTAGTACAAAACAGCACAAAATACATGGAACTGACTGACATTGCCAACATTCTGGCTGACAGGTTCAGTGCAAATTTTACCCCTCTTCCCCCCAAAAGGGCCTGTGTCTATCCCGGATGAATGTAGTCCACCTGATATTTCAGACACACAGGTAAAAGTAGCCCTCTCCAAAGCTTAAAAACATAGCGTCTATGGGACCGGATGGAATACTGGGCTGTGTCCTGCATGAGCTTTAGGAAGAACTAAACCTCCACTTAAATTCACTATTCCAACTCAGCCTTAAAACAGGTTATGTACCCAAGGAATGGCATACAGCAACAGTGATCCCTCTCCACAAGGGTGGCCCCGCAACGGTTCCTGGGAACTATCGCCCCATAAGTCTGACTAGCCTAATTTGCAAGGCTATGGAGAGTATCATTATGGATCTCATAAACAAAGACATCGGGAACCTCCAGACACTGGTCCCTACCCAGTTCGGTTTTGTTAAAGGCAGATCCTGCCTCCTAAACCTGGTTGACTTTTTTGAAACAGTCACCAAAGCCATAGATGAGGATAAGGCAGTCCACACTGCCTATCTGGACCTCGCTAAGGCTTTCAACACAATACCTCACTCTAGAATCATAAACAAGCTAACCAGCTTAAACATAAACCCATATGTCACAAGATGGGTTGCACACTGGCTTACGGATAGAACGCACGTGGTCAGGGTTGGAAGTGCCATGTCCGACTCTAAACCTGCTACAAGTGGAGTCCCACAGGGCTCAGTTCTGGGGCCCCTCTTGTTCAGTATATACTTCTCTGAAGTACAGGCCAGCACAAAAAGACTGTGGCTTACCAAGTTCGCTGATGATTGCAAACTAGGAGCCATAATAGACTCCCTGGCTGACACAAGCATTCTCCTAAAGGGTCTTACGGAGGCAGATGCCTGGTGTCAGAGCCATGGCCTCAAGGTTAACACCAAAAAATGATAGTCATCCCCTTTGGGAAAAACAAGGGGCCCACTAATTACCACATGGGAGGTAACCCACTAAGTACAGAAGTAGTAATTAGGGATCTGGGGATCCAGGTTGATAGTAACCTCTCCTTTGACAATCCCATTGCCAAAATAGTCAGAAAATCCTTCTATATTGCCCATCTTGTAACTAAAGGGTTCTCGTCTAGATCTAGAGAGTTCATTGTGCCCCTATACTCATCACTCATCAGACCCATAATTGAGTACAATACCCCATTTGGGATGTACCTTACCCGGTACCTGCAGCAGCTGGAGAGACCCGAAAAGTTCCTTACCAAAAGGATCGTGGGTCTCAAACAGTTGCTGTATGCAACTAGGCTAAACAAACTACAGCTCTACTCAGTTGCTTACCGCCTGCTCAGAAGCGACCTCTGCCTGATGTACGAGGCCATGTCCAACCCAGAATTAATGGACATGCTCCACCTTAAAAAAAAACAAATCCATTAGAGCCACATGTTCCTTGGACTTAAACCTCAGCACAGCAATAAATAGGACATGCTGGAGGGGGATAGAGTTATATCTCAAAGGCTTCCCACACTCTGGAATAAAATCCCAATTCACGTAAGACAAAGCCCCTCTTCAAGAGAAATCTTGATGAGTGGATGGGAAACCGTAAGTTTGCACCTGGGATCACTCCAGTGGCACTACTGAACAGAGGCTCTAGAAGTTAAATTATAAGGGTGGAGAGAGCCAAACTTTTGGCTAGGCTTATAAATGCCCTAGGGCAGATAGCCTAGTATAAACCTATGAACCTATAAAGCTCTCTGCTCTAGACATGCTATGCTAATATTAGATAATGGTCTACCATATGCAGGCATGAAACTCTAGTGATTATAAGAGCAGAACAATTTCAGTATTGGTCTTCTAGTTCTAACCATCCACAGCCAAATCAAGCAGGCAAGACAATTAAGCATGTGAAAAAAACTCATGAAAGTTCAGATCAGCAGTGTCTGCTGGAATACAGAGATACTGCTTTGTAGTTTGTGTTTTTTTTTGCAAATGAAGTATTGATGGTTCATAGATTAATAGATTAACAAGCGGAATACTTACCTTTGTCACTTTATTTCAACCTGAAAATATTAAGGAAGCACTGTAGAATAAACACCACTATGGGTTGAGAACAGAAGGTCTATCTTTTTGGGCTGTGAGAATACACTAAAGTTCTGCAGAGCAGCAGCCCAGGAGTGCTCTGAATAACATAAATCTGTTATAATGAAGATAGAAAGTTGCTGAAAAAGAAATTCTTTACTCAAAATATTTTTTCACACTAATGATGCTAAATGTAGAACATCCATCAAAAGTGCTTGAAATAGTGGACATAGATACCCAAAGAGATGTCCTGAGAACAATCTAATTTGTGTAGTAAAATGTCAAGGCTGATGAAACTGGCTGTGACGATAGGAGGTACTGCCAGCCATGCCAGGAGAAGTAAGGCAGTGAATGTATGACTTGTGCCAGCACAGCTCGTTGGAATTTTGTAAATATGTCATTTGTATATCAAACTGATTTGTACAGATGCTTGGGTTGAAAATGTGTTTGTGAGGTTTGCTCGTATTAAAATGTATCAACATTGTGCCCTGCTGGAAGGAAAATAATTTACATGTATTATTGCAACTGAATTAAATGTATACATTGTAACAGCATATACTGGAAGGGAAGAGTATAATCCTCCTAACTTTGAAAAAATATTCTTGAAATTAAATTACTTTATGGGTTAAGCCATAAAGATGTTAACCCACAGTTTTGAAGGGAGCCAGAGATGCAATGTCTGTGCTAGAGAATAGGTTGTAGCTCCTGTAGGAAGAGTGGAATGGCTTTATGACTTCCAGCAGCTGCACTACATCTGAGCAAAGCTCTGTCTGTGTGTATGGTAACTGATAGGTGTTAAAATTCTGTCAGCGTTTAGTGATGGGGGATAGTGTGGGAAGCAGTCAGATGACATCATTCTGTACAGAAATGTTTAATATCAGAGGAGACTGAAGTCTCGGAAGCATTCTGTCTTGGACCTGACAACAAGGACCCCTCACCCACATCATCTTACCAGGTAGTGTGTGTGCATGCAAATCAAATCAGTGTGTGTCGGCTGCTAGGAGCAGGGACACACAGCACTGATTTCACAGACAGTGTGCGGGAGGAGTTAGCTTGGAACCCCAGCTAAGGACTCAACTGTAAGCTGTGCCAGTGAGGAGTCTTACTAGGAGTCTGGACAAATATAGAGAGGAACCAGCCCTCTGGACTGACTGTGATCTCTGAGTGCTTTTAAGGGAAACTGTGCTTGATGCAGATAGGTCTGCATCTGGAAATACTGAATTTATCCATTTGTATTCCAAGTAAACATCCCTCTCCAGTGTCAGTGGTGAAGATTCAGGCTTCTTGATTACTGGCCCAGAGTAGGGACATCACAATGGCCAGAGGAAATCTTTGGGCCTTCCTAAATTCTTGCATGTTACTTCCCTTAACATAATATTAATTTATCTCATGTACTTCCAATTCTCTGGCATTATATGATACATGCTGTTTGGATAGCTGTGGGTGGACTGGTTATAAGATGTATAATTATGAAAGTGGGGTGTAGGATGAATACATTAGTATTCAACAGTCCTGAAGTTAGTGTATATATACTTCATAGTTCACAGTTAAGTACTAGGCTCACTGGCCATTTTAAACTTGGCCAGTTTCCCTTTCAAAGGTGAAAATCAATCACTGTACCTTGTGACTCCAAGGTAAACACTTAACCATTATCTAGAGACACTAACAGACTCAGAGATGTGGGGATGCAGGGTGTAAACTTTATTTACAAAACAATCTTTGAAGGTACAATAGCCAGATCAAGAATTATGCTTAATTTTTTTTATTACAGTTCATCTTTCAAAGTGGTGGGATTCACAAAGCTGGCTCTGTCCCTTGTGCTCTACCTGAGTGATCTGTTGTCATCGAGTATGACATGAAGCTTTTTGTTGTACTCATACAGTCAGGAAATATTAATTCAAATGCTGGACCAACACTTGGAGCTAATACACATCCTCAGTGTAACAGAACATTTATTCTGGACTTAAGTGCTCTGGTAGTCTGGGGAATATATGCAGACACTTAATACATATGATTGCTTTCCAAGATAGCATAGAATGTCATTTGTGAGATCACTGAAAGCTATATGATACTTTAGTTGTAATTCCCTTTTAAAGCATGCACATTTATGAGAAATAGCAAGCCACGACAGTGTAGGAGATGGTGCTTTTCTCCTTAACAAAAAACCTGTCTAGTTTCAGTTTTAGTCTGTCATTTCAGTCACTGTTGGAGTATTACTGATGACAGATTTGCTTTCTTAGCTGTATGTAAAGACAAGGATCAGGAGAAAATTAACTGGAAATTTAAGAAAAAAGATATCAGTATATGAAGAAGACAGGCTTATATGTATGCACAGAGCTTGCCTTTGCTCACTTAAACATTTACATACAAGACAGACAGATCAAAATACTTCAAATGACTTATGTTAATCATTTTGTATTGTAACTGTTTTTTGTTTCATTTCCATTTATGTAACTTGCATTGTTTGTTTGTGTCTTTCGGCTTTTCCCGGCTAGGGGTCGCCACAGCGGAACTCCGGTCTGCTAATGATTGGTAGTTGAGTTTTACGTGTTGAGTTACCAGCCCTGACACACAACCTTCAAGAAGGTACACCCATTCATGCATGTCTCTATGCAGAAGACGCTGTAGCTGAGAATCAAACCGGACAGCGTCTTATTGTGAGGCGACAATGCTACCGCAGCACCACCAATATGGCATCTTAGCTATATGGAGTGATGATGTGATGGCAAAGTGGCAAATATACCTTATTCTGTCACATTGAATGGAAGGGTGTTTTGCTGTGCTGAAAGAGTTCATGTCAGAATGCTGCTACTTTCTGGTTTCTCGATGCAGACATTACAGTGTAGCCATCTTCCTATACCAGTACACACCTCATGGCTTTATTAAACCTGGTCTGATTTCTGTTTCATCACACTTGCACAAAATAACTTCTTGGCTACATATGGAACATTTCACTAGAACATATCTTGGAATAAGCAGCGTGTTTAGTTGTGATCCAATTAAAACAAAATGTTTAATAACCTTTGTGGATAGTTTCCAATAGCTACACGGCACTTATCTGCAAATAAATGATCAATACTGATGCAACCTTAATAACTCTGGAAATTTCTCTTATGCTAAGGTTTACATTCCCTTTTAAAGCATGCACATTTATGAGAAATAGCAAGCCACAACAGTGTAGGAGATGGTGCTTTTCTCCTTAACAAAAAACCTATCTAGTTCCAGTTTTAGTCTGTCATTTCAGTCACTGTTGGAGTATTACTGATGATGGTAACAATGGTTACTTCTTGGCAATAGAGCGGCTATGATGATGCTTTCATAAGGATTTTACTCACTGTGTGCTGTCTTTAGTTCATTGCTTAGGTACATAGGTACTTACTAGGCTGTTGATCTGGGATGATCTTAAGAAGCCCAGCCTTACTTTCTCATAGTAATTTTAGCCCTTAGTGTACGAATAAACCAAGAAAAAACAAGGGGATGTTGGGACATTTTATTTTTTGCCCCTATCTATATGTGATATGGATGCCAAGTTATGGTGAAAGTTGTAGTTTCCAATGCAATAATCCACATTACGTTTGAACAGAGTAATAGAAGCACTTAGCTTTATGTGGAGTGGAAAACTGATCCCTACAGGAGGTGTTGTCTGCAAGCATGATCTGTTTTGTATTGCAGTTTTGCCTATTATGTGTTTCTTGAAAAAAAAAGAGACAAATTAGATCCCTTCACTAATACCAGCCAAGCTAAGTAAATTAACATGAAGGAGAATGAGCTAAATAAAAATAAGTTAAAATGAGTAGCTAGTTGTGTTCTGTGAAAAAAAGGCACTACGGTTTGGTTGAAGGGTGGGATGTTTTGTACAATTAACCATGTGACACAGAGAACTTAAGCTCTAAGTGTGACCCAGACATCCAGAGATTGGCTAGCATGCTAGAAGGTGTAGACATCAAAGAAAGACAGTTGGAGTTGAAAACTGGCATTGGTTTTCTCTTTCTGGTTAAGCTAGATGCTCCAGGATACTGGAAATCCAAAACCTGCTGGTGGAGGACTGGCAAACAATGCACTGTATAGACTGTCCATGCAGCAAGCCTCATGGAGCATTCCCAGATTTGCACATGCTCACAGTGGAAGGCATTTCAGGTTGGTTCTTGTGTCCACAAGCAAGTACATCTTCTGCCAAGGAGAGAGGTAGTTCCAGAAAATGTAAAAGCCCTAAGGGCCGCCTGGATAGTAGCAGTGCCATGAAAATCTGTCTCCCTGTTTATGGGGAATGAATGGGCTTGGTTGTTGCAGGGGCTATGTGATCATCAGGCATGGGGACAGAAATTACATGGGTAAAGTACATTTAGTTAAAGGATTTTCTGGTGTCAGAGTTGGTTGAATGTATACTTGTCAAGTATAGGAATAATCAAAGTTGCAATATCAAATGTTAGGTAGGGGTGAAATGGGTAATACTGGTAATGCTTAACACTGTCATGACAGATTTGCTTTCTTAGCTGTATGTAAAGACAAGGATCAGGATAAAATTACCTGAAAATTTAAGAAAAAAGATATCAGTATATGAAGAAGACAGGCTTATATGTATGCACAGAGCTTGCCTTTGCTCACTTAAACATTTACATACAAGACAGACAGATCAAAATACTCCAAATGACTTATGTTAATCATTTTGTATTGTAACTGTTTTTTGTTTCATTTCCATTTATGTAACTTGCATTGTTTGTTTGTGTCTTTCGGCTTTTCCCGGCTAGGGGTCGCCACAGCGGAACTCCGGTCTGCTAATGATTGGTAGTTGAGTTTTACGTGTTGAGTTACCAGCCCTGACACACAACCTTCAAGAAGGTATGCCCATTCATGCATGTCTCTATGCAGAAGACGCTGTAGCTGAGAATCAAACCGGACAGCGTCTTACTGTGAGGTGACAACGCTACCGCAGCACCACCAATATGGCATCTTAGCTATATGGAGTGATGATGTGATGGCAAAGTGGCAAATATACCTTATTCTGTCACATTGAATGGAAGGGTGTTTTGCTGTGCTGTACGAGTTCATGTCAGAATGCTGCTACTTTCTGGTTTCTTGATGCAGACACGTCATGGCTTTATTAAACCTGGTCTGATTTCTGTTTCATCACACTTGCACAAAATAACTTCTTGGCTACATATGGAACATTTCACTAGAACATATCTTGGAATAAGCAGCGTGTTTAGTTGTGATCCAATTAAAACAAAATGTTTAATAACCTTTGTGGATAGTTTCCAATAGCAGTCAACAGCTACACGGCACTTATCTGCAAATAAATGATCAATACTGATGCAACCTTAATAACTCTGGAAATTTCTCTTATGCTAAGGTTTACATTCCCTATTTTTGACTTTTATTATATTTTGAATTAATTGCGTTTTAAGTGTGCTCACATTCAAAAGCTCCCAAGGCAGTGTGTATGACCTTGTTTCTGTTGCCTGTAATAAATTGTAATATAGGGTGTAGAATTACTTCTGTCTGTTGTTTGCCTCAGGATATCTTATTTCTCATTGTGGCTAACGCAGAAATATGAAATTGACTGGACTCCTGAAATCTATCTTTGGCTAAGACATTTTAATGGAAAAGAATGAGTGTGTGACTGTGGGTAAGAATGTATGACAGAAATCATTCTTTTTGTTTTGTGATATTACAGACAAAGCAATTAACCAAATGTGACAAACAGAAAATCTAACTTTTAAATTCTTTAGACATGCATGCCTTCTATTCCACAGATGTTGCTTTCATTTAAGTACAAAAAAATCTTTAATTTGTTTAGATTTGGTGGTCCAACAAGCAGATTCGAAGAAAGGATATTCTACTTTCTGGGTCAATCTGGACTTGGAACAGGTACAGAAATAATAAAGAAATAAGAGTAATAAAATTGTATCCTTTTAGGAAACCGTACACAAAATTTCTCTCCCTATATATAGACTTATCTATGTGTGTGTGTGTGTATATATATATATATATATATATATATATATATATATATATATATATATATATATATAGTGTGTGTGTGTATATACATACATACACACACACAATACTAGCCATGATTTTAACAACAGGATCTGAATAAAGTTTTTATAGTGCACAGAACGCTTGTTATAGTCTAATACTGCAAAAGATAAACTTGTAGTGCACAGAGCATCATAATTATACCCCAGAATCAGAAAAAAGATAAACCTATAACATGGTTCTGTAGTGCATTACTCAAGAATAACGATGCTTTCAGATGTGTGTAACAATTGTTATACGTCCCCTGAGCTCCATCACTGTCTGGGTATGCCTAAGGGACATTCCTTCAGTCTGAACTGTCCCTGTGTATCTTGGATCGTGTTTTGTCTGCAGAACTTTACAGACATCAGTCTGTATGCAATTTAAAACAGTATTAAAAAAGCACTGTTTCTGTCTTTTGCCTCCAATTAACTTTTCCAAGCCGTCTATGAGGCAGCACTCACTAGGGGCTTTAATGGCTTTCAAAGCCAGTAAAACACTTAAGATTTTTTCCTCTTATAACTGGTAGTACATGGAGTAGAGAGAACTTCATGTAATGCAATGAATTATGATCATGTCTTAAAGATTCTAACCAATTATTGTGTTCTTAACATGGCTGCCAGGATTCATCTTCTGAGGTGAATTTCTTTGCATCTATGTCTCAAGTACCGCAGTAATACGGTTATGACTGGAGACCTGTTCATATTGACAGACCTGATCTTTATACCACCTGGGGTGTTTAACAAAAACTTGATAAGCACTTCAGATGTTATTAAGATTGGGTTTCATGTTAGCGATTGACAGAGGATAGTGCCAGCTGGCAAAGAAACAATGGCACAAAGTAGAACAGCTTTAAAAGCTGTGCATTTCACTCTGCCGTGTTTATAAATGGTAAAGCAAACACGTCAGCTCACCACAGAACCAGCTGATAAGCACAATCGTAGTAATACATATTACTGTTCTTCTACAGGGAGGAGAGACCATGTAAATAAAAATCACTTAACAGTGATAACACAAATAAAATAATGCGTTTTAAACAGACGTCTAAATATCACCAAGCAGAGAGGCTGTAATCGGACATGTGCTTTCAGCAAATAGCCGCTTAAAGATCCATAACTTTCCATTTACATAGAAGACCAGATGAAGATTATTTTACCAAGATCTTTTTAATTGCTGGAACCTGTGTTCTGAGAGACTGCTTTCCAATCTATCTGCAAATATACAGAGCTGAGTATATATTTTTTTGGTTTTAGAGTTTGTACTGTTAGTTATTGTTTAGATCTCTGTTGAAACTGTTTTTCCCATCCTCCACCCCTATTTTCTGCCGTGTCTTCAGTTGGTATAACTGTTTTTTACAGCTTGTGTGTTATCTAACTCAAGGATCACTTGCATGAAATTAGACCTGATAGTAATAGCCTGCATTTAATTGCTGTAACCTGTGTTCTGAGAGATTGCTTTCCAATCTATCTGCAAATATACAGAGTTGAGTATATTTTTTTGGTTTTAGAGTTTGTACTGTTAGTTGTTGCTTAGATCTCTGTTGAAACTGTTTGTCCCACCCATCCTCCCTATTTTTGGCTTGTAGTTTAAATTTGGTGGCTTTTGCAGTTGCCAGCCCCACTGTAGATTTGATCTGGGGCACTCCCCCAGTCCCATCTCTTTACCACATTCTACCTAATAAACTCTTTCTGCACTTGCTTTTAGTCCTTTTTAATTTAATTGCATTTTTTAAAATGTGTTTTGTCTAATATTGCTACATACTCGTGTGCTAGCTTGCACTGCATGTGGATTGTTTTTACTACTGTTTTTGCTAGTTTTCTGTTTCAGATACAGATTTGCTGTATCCAGGACTGTATGCAAGCTTCTGAGCCCCCCAAGTCTATCTGTGTTGGAGGGAAGCCTTCTAGCTTATCAGTGGGAGTGGTAAGCACTAGGTAACCTGTCTACCACATAAGGAGTGGTTCTGGCCCAGAAATTGTAGTTATTGGCCGTTTGGGCAATCTCTTCCATCTCTCTCAACTTTCTGATTTCAAAGCTTGCATTTGTCCTGTAACTCATCTAGTACAGATACAGATTCTTAGTTTTAGCACTTAAATTTCTTATTCGTGCTCAGCACTTGTTCAGACCTTGTAAGCACTAAATAAGCTACTAATTACTATAGCATCCAACCTTCCTCATTACCTAGAGGAAAACAGTTTTTGTACTTACTTTTCTCACTTGCTTAGAGAAAAACAGCTCTTGTACTCACTTTCCTCACTTATCTAGAGGAAAATATTTTTTTATTCAGGCATGTCCAATGGTCAGCTCCCAGTGTTCTCTCCTGTCTATCTGATGAATCTGGGCATCTTGAGGCAATGTAGAAATTGCCTCATGTACACAGATAACTCTCTCCTCCTACCACCCAATACTACAACCTGTGAGAGATGTACTTATCTAGCCAAACTGGAGTTAAAGCTCTCTCCAACCAAGACTGAACTTGACAGTCATGAGGAGAAGGTAAACATTTGCACCCCACCACACTCATCACATAGTCTCACTAAATCTACACCACCAAAATCCAGACATAGTAGCACAAAACCAATCGTGGAGGCTCTCAATAATAATCTGTCTAAGCAACAGAGACCTTCAAAGCAGAAACGCAAGCAACCTCCAACCCCCAACACAACCCAAATGACACATAGCCAACAGAATCAGTGTGCCACTCAACCACAGCCAATAAGGCAAAACAATGTACCCAACACACTAGTCATTGGTGACTCTATAGTCAGGCACACTGATGTCCCACTCACCCTGCTAAACAAGGAGAAAGTTACTGTCAGCTGCCTGTCGGGTGCCAGGATCCACCACATAACCCAAGCACTCTGGTCACTCCACAACAAGTACAAATATGACTCTGTCATTGTCCATGTTGGTGTGAATGACCCGAGACGTACCTCCCTGGACTACATGAAAAGAGACTTGGAAGAGCTCTCCGATCTTGTAGCCCAGGCAGGTAAGACCCTAGCCCTGAGTAGCATTCTGCCATCGCCTTGAATGATACTGCAGTACAAGGACAAAATGATTGACTTCAACAATTGGCTAAGCTTCTGGTGTCATTCTAAGGGGATCCAGTATCTGTCTGTTGGGATGACATGGTCGACAGACCACGATGCTTTGCCACAGATGGCCTGCACCTGTCACCCCTGGGATTCTGGATACTGGCTAAGGCTCTTGCTGCCCCTATAGTGCCTTTTTTAGGCAAGGTTCAAATAACAAATTCACCACCATAACAGGAACAGGCAAGCAAAAACTGAGGGTAATGCTAATCAAAGCTAGACGTCTAAATCTCAAAATGCACTCACTCGAGGCACTCCTTAAAATGGAGAACATCAATATCTGTGCAGTGACTGAGACGTGGTTCAAGGCTCCAGAGAGCACCCCTGCACTACCAGGCTATAACTCATACCACACTTTTCGGGCATGTAACCTGGACTGAAACACCAAAGGCGGAGGTGTGTCCATATTCATTAAGGATATCCACACCTCCAGGCTTGTTGCTCAGCATAATGCATCTGAGGTTATCCAAGTGCAACTAACTTTGGGCAAAACTGCAATCCAAATTGCAGCTTGCTACAGCTGCCCCACCATGCCCCAGGATTCTCACTCCTCTTTTCTTGATGTACTGGAAAATATTAGGGTTCAACCAAACACCCTAATAATGGGCGACTTAAACTACCCCACCATTAACTGGGAAAACTACTCGTGTACCAACTCCTTAGCTCAACACTTTCTTGAATTCATAAACTCCAATGCCCTGGATCAACTTATCCACACCCCCACCAGGGGCAGCAATATCCTCAACCTAGTCATTACCAACATGAGTGACCAGTGTTCCACACCTAAAGTCAACTCCTCATTGGTCTGATCTGACCATAAGCTAATCACCCTTGATATCCACATCCTGCCCCACCCCCCATTAAGGAAACCACAGTAAATAATTTCTCCAAAGCCAACTACATGCTTCTTAAGACAGAAGTGGTGAACTTCATGACACCCATGCAGATGGACAATACAGTTACAACTGCTGAATCCTACACAAATGCACTTTATAAGCACTTACACAAGTGCATGGATCATGCTATCCCAAACAGAACCAAGATGCTATCCTCCAAAAAAAGGAAGCCAATCTGCTGGTCCCCTGCCATAAACAAACTGTACAACAGAAAGAAGAAACTGTTGCAAAAGAGAGTAAAATCCCATGATTGGAGGAGCTCCCTGGTCAGCCTCAAAGCTGAGATCCCTTATAAGATCCTCCAAAGCTAGCTATGAAAACAAAATCGCCACTGCTTCTAAGGACAACCACAAAGCATTCTATAGCTATGTCAAGAATCTCGATGGCAACAACCAGATCTGCTCTGAGTTACAGCACAACGGCACGAAAATTGCTGAACCAACTGATATTGCCAACATCCTGGCAAATAGGTTCAGTGCTAACTTTACCCCCCCACCCCCTAAAGGGTCCATATCTATACAGGAAGAATGCAGAGTCTCTGTAATCACAACTATGCAGGTAAAAGCTGCACTCTCTAAAGCCAAAAACACAGCATCCATAGGACCGGACAACATCCCAGGCTGTGTTTTACACGAACTTCAGAACAAACTGGCTCCCCAATAATAGCCTCGCATCAGGCCTTGTGCCAACTGAATGGCACACAGCAACAGTTATCCCACTCCACAAAGTGGGAGCCATCACTGATCCTGGGAACTATCGACCTATTAGCCTGACGAGCCTGGTCTGCAAGGCCATGGAACGTATCATCATAGAACTTATAAACAAAGACATTGGTAACCTCCAAACTCTGTATCTCACCCAGTTCGGGTTTGTGAAAGGCAGATCATGCCTGCTGAACATGATTGACTTCTTTGAGGCAGTCACCAAAGCTGTACATGAGGGTAAGGTGGTTCACACAGCCTATCTTGACCTCGCCAAGGCTTTCGACACCATCCCCCATTCTGGAATTATAGCTAAACTCACTAAACTAGGTATAAATCCCTACATCACAAGATGGGTTGTCAACTGGCTCACTGACAGAACCCACACTGTAAATGTTGCAGACTACAAATCTAACCTCAAAGCAGTGACAAATGGAGTACCACAGGGTTCCATCCTGGGACCTCTCCTTTTTGGTATCTACTTCTCTGAAGTACAGGCCAACACAGAAGATCTTTGGCTAACGAAGTTCACAGATGACTGCAAACTAGGAGCCATAGTCAAGTCCCCAAATGATGTGGACATCCTACAGAAGGGCTTCGCTGCGACAGATGCCTGGTGTCAGAGCCATGGCCTCAAGCTCAATGCCAAAAAGTGCATGTCACCCCCTTTGGTAAAACCTCTGTACCCATGAACTACCACATAGGCAGCAACCTACTTAACACCGAATGTGTGATAAGAGACCTTGGGACCCAGGTGGACAGCAGTTTCTCCTTTGATAGACACATCACCACAGTAGTCAGGAAGTCCTTCTACGTGGCACACCTCATCATAAAAGGGTTCTCATCCAGGAAAAAAGAGGTCATTGTTCCCCTCTACTCGGCACTCATTAGACCCATTATAGAGTGCAACGGCCCTTTTGGAATGTACCTCACAAGACATCTGCAGCAGCTGGAAAGGCCACAGAAGTACTTCACAAAGAGGATTACTGGCCTCAAACAAATTCCCTACACTGACCGCCTCAAAAACTCCAGCTTTACTCTGTAACATATCGCCTACTCTGAGGTGATCTCTGCCTAACATATAAAGCTATGTCAAACCCAGAGCTGTTGGACATGCTACAGCTAAAGAAATCCCAATCCCTCCGAGCTACATGCTCTAGGGACCTAAACCTTGTCACCACAATAAACAAGACTTGTTGGGGGGATAGATTCCTGTCCCAGAGACTTTCCATACTCTGGAATAGGCTACCTATCTATGTCAAACAAAGTTCTTCATTAGCACTCTACAAGAAAAATCTTGATGAGTGGATGGGAAATAGGAAATGCACCCCGAGGATCACGTCTGTCTCTCTGCTAGACAGTGGCACTGGAAAATAACTTTCTTGGGTGGCGTAAGCCAGGGAAACCTTGTTGGCTAGGCTTACGTAGGCCCTTGAGTGGATAGCCTAGTACCTACCTATGAATTGGCACTGTATTAAAGGATACAGTGCATTTTCTTCAGTCGTTTCAAGACTAATCATCAAATTTAGAGACTTGAAAGTATTTATTACTACAATTGTGTTTTTATCAGCTGGTTCTCTGGTGAGCTGACTCATTGGTTTGCTTTACTCTGATGTTTTTGCTTGTTCAGCTCACACATGGCGAAAGGAAGAATTACTGATTTAGAAATGACTAGAGGTAAAACCAATTCTTTAACGACTAGAACATTTTCAAATGTATTCAATACGCAATGTAAATCCATTGTTGAAGTTGAATCTGAAATATGGTAACTTGCAAGATACAGGGACGGCCTTTGGTCAACTGGTGCCCTAGGCAAATGGTTCCCCAGCACCCCCATCCTGGTCTACCTATACCATCTAGATTACTGGAAAAATGCCCCTGTTAGAGCAGTGCCATAGACAGCCGCCTAGTTGGCCTATGCATAAGGCCGACTATGGCAAGAAATGAGTACCTGCGAAGTGATGGATGATGTAAATGAAATATATAAGAAAGTTGAGAACGCTGCCTAGAAACTTTAGTGTCTTCAGAAGCAGCCATTTCATCTGGAAGCATGTTTACATCACCAAATAAAGTGAAATGGTTACTGTCTTATGGGAACACATATCCTGATCTTTTGAGCAAGTGGTAAGCCATAAATTTAGAGATAAGTGTTCAATACATAAGATTTTAAAGTATTTTCATCCCATAGAAGAACAGATTTCTTCAACTGTAGAAAAACAGAAGGCAGAATTAGAGAAACTGACACTACGAGAGAGCTTCTTACAAAATTGGAAATGTTACAAATCAATTTGAGCACTCATGATGACTCAGTAAATATGAAGCTTGGAACAATAGGAAGCCTATATCATCTAAACCAGCAAGTTGAAAGAGGTACCAAACACCTAGTAACCAAAGAAAAAAAATCATTAGTTAGTATTCCAGTCCTGGTAAAATTCTTACTTATTCTTAAATGCTTCTACGGTGAAAGAAATACCCGAGTCATCATTCTGTGTTAAAATCTTCCTCCCTATTAATTCAGTTGGGTGAGCACAGTGGGGCCCTGGGGTAACAGTATAGACAAACTGTGCTTGTGGTGTAAAGACCATAGCAGTGTGGAGTGGGTCTGGGCTAACAGTATAGACGCACTGTGCCTGTGGTGGAAGGAATATAGCAGTGTGGAGTGGGGCCCTGGGATAATAGTATGGACAAACTGTGCCTGTGGTGTAAATAACACAGCAGTGTGGAGTGGGGCTTGGTATAACAATTTTCACTGTACTGCAAATTAGACATTCTGTTAAATGCAGGCCTAGTGGTCAGAATATCTATACCTGGTTGGTGTGAGGTATCTGCAATGACTGGGAGAATGGATCCAGTTGGAGGTCTTCACAATGAAACTTCTTCCTGGTTGCAGCATTTAGTAAGGGTTCTGTTCATATTTTTCCTTTCTTCAGGTTCCAGGTGGTGAAGTCAGTGCAAATGCTATCTGGCTAACTCTGTGCCTAGCTAGTTAAAGGGATGGAAACTGGGAGGGATCAGGTGGAATGTCAGTTAACCAATCTCCTTAAAGATGGGGTGTTACCATGGGGTCCAGGCCGGGGTTAGATGCTATAAGAGGCCAGTGTAATCAGTATGAGTATGGGCTGTCAATCACAGTAGGAGGATAGTGTTTGGCATCCTTTTCTTACTTCTAACAACAAAAGGAAAACCCAAGTCTCAAATGAATTGTAGAAAACACTTTCATGTAACTAAAAGTTGCTGTAAGTTTGTATGCATCACAAGATGAAAAGCAGTTTCAAACTCCTGACAGTTACTGTTAAGATTTGTAAACATCTTGATCAGGAAAAAAAAAAAATAATTTCTTGATTGTCATTTTTATATTAACAGCAACGATTAGAGTTAATTAACAGTTTGTCCAGATCCTGGAGTAGTATGATTTATGGTTTAGTTTCCTGAGTGCAAGCACACTTTTAATGGAAATGCTTGAGTTTAGACCAGGGTGGTGACAGGAGTCCAGCTTAATTTTTTAGAAGATCGCATTTTTTTCAAGTAGACCCATAGTAAGCTTGTCCAGAATGTGGAAGTGGAATCCTTCATGGTCTGAAAAGTCAGGTCACTGCTTCTCTAGATAGTTTATGTGGATGTGGAGTCTGACATCAGACCGGTGTGTGCCACTTTGATTTTGAATTTGGTCTCTGAGATTTGCTAATGAAAGTAATTTTATCTGGACTAATCCTTTGTAGTCTGTTTCTTCATATAGTCCACGGAGGTACAGCTTATGCCACTGTTGTGTACTATGTCGGTGTCATATGTGTTCCTGTGATGCAAAGACTTGAGTGGATGCATTATGTGGAGAATTCTGGCACTGGATAAGGAACTTACCATGACTGCCTTCTTGCTCAGCCTGGTGAGTGGTGCATCGCCATGTTGCGCATTGAAGTTTCCTATGACTAGTATTTTGGACTGTCCGTAATTGTATACTAGGCTAACAACCAATGCGGCCTTTATAAGCCTAGCCATGCACAAATTTATCCCATGAGTTAGTATGCCTAAAAGGTTATTTTAAGGGGTGTTTTTAAATAGGGTATGATTTAACTGCTGTCTGTGTCTATCAGACAATAAACATCAGACCAGGGTTGAAAATCCAATTTCCCATCCACTGGTCTAAGTTGCATTTAAATAGGATTAGCAAATGGGATTGCTTCACATGGATGGAAAGCCTATTCCAGTGAATTAGGATTCTCTGAGATACATACCTGTTCCTCCTACATGTCTTATTTAAGCCATAAGCAAAGTTTAAATCCTTAGACCCAGTAGTTCTAAAGCTGCTCACTTTACGAATGTGCAAACGGTCCATCAGAGTGGGATTCAAGGCTGCCTTCTATGCTAGACATGTATTGCCTCTCAGCAGTCTTTAGGAAACAGTGTATATGTGATGGGGCTTTGAGGTTAACTGTGTAGGACACTGTGTTTCCATGTATTCTTTGTATAGAGGTTTGCCTTATGGGATTTTAAGCTGAGACACTGTGAGTTATATCATGTTTTGTAGTGGGTATTGCATGAGCAGAGTGTTTTCCAGGTTACTGAGGGCACTTAGTACTGTATTTGCATCTGGGTTGCCTTTGACTGGTGATCAGGATGGAGGATTAAACCCCATACAGCAAGCCATGTGCTACCTTAATGTATATGTGTGTAAGCTTATTTATATATATATATATATATATATATATATATATATATATATATATATATATATATATATACCAAACCATACCAGAAAAATGTAAAGTCCCTGAAATCACAGACACTCAGATTAAAACAGCCTTCTCCATGTTTTGAAAAAAAAAGATTAAAACAGCCTTCTCCAAAGCCAAAAACACAGCATCAATGGGACCGGACGGTGTCCCAGGCTGCATCTTACACAAGCTCAGACTAACTAACCCCTCACCTAAACACACTGTTCAAACACAGCCTCTCCACAGGCTACGTACCCATAGAGTGGCGTACAGCAATGGTTATTCCACTCCTCAAAGGTGGAGCCACAATAGACTCTGGGAACTATCGCTCTATAAGCCTGACTAGCTTGGTCTGCAAGGCTATGGAGTGCATCATCATGGAACTCATTAACAGAGACCTTGGGAACCCCCAAACACTGGACCCTACCCAGTTCAGCTTTGTTAAGGGCAGATAATGCCTCCTAAACCTGGTGGACTTCGAGACAGTTACCAAGGCTATAGATGAGGGAAAGGTGGTACACACAGCCTACCTAGACCTCAATAAGGCCTTTGACACCATTCCAGTATTATAGATAAGCTCACCAGCCTGAACATAAACCCCTACATCACAAGATGGGTTGCCAACTGGCTCATGGACAGAACCCACAAGGGGAGAGTTGCAGGAGCTAGGTCCGACTCTAAACTGGTTACAAGTGGCATTCCCCAGGGCTCAGTCCTAGGACCCATCTTGTTCGGCATATACTTCTCAGAGGTACAGGCAAGCACGGGAGGACTATGGCTGACTAAGTTCATAGATGACTGCAAACTAGTGACTATAACTGACTCTCCAGCTGACACAGACATCCTCCAAAAGGGTCTCACTGAGACGGATATCTGGTGTCAAAATCATGGCCTCAAGCTAAATGCTAAAAAGTGCATAGTCATCCCCTTTGGAAAAAACAAAGTACCCACAAACTACCACATAGGTTCTTAGGTTCATACTAGGCTATCTGCCCTAGGGCATTTATAAGCCTAGCCAGAGTGTGTTTGGCTTTCGCCACCCATTTTAAATTAATTTTGCTATGCCCTTTTTCGAGGTTAGTATACTGTGCCTCTGTCTAACAGTGACACAGAAGTGATACCCGGGGTAAACCTATGATCCCCTATCCACTCATCAAGATTCCTCTTGAAGAGAGTCAATGAGGGACTCTGCCTAACCTGGACTGGGATTTTATTCCAGAGTGAAGGGAGCCTCTGGGTTATGAATCTGTCCCTCCAGCATGTCCTATTTATTTCAGTGCTGAGGTTCAAGTCTCTTGTGTGCGTAGCTCGATGGGATTTGGATTTTCTGAGGTGCAGCATGTCCATTAATTCCAGGTTGGACATGGCTTTATACGTCAGGCACATATCGCCTCTGAGCAAGCGGTATGCCACTGAGTAGAGCTGGAGTTTCTTTAACTGGGCAGCATATGGCATCTGTTTGAGCCCTTTGATCTTCTTGGTGAGGTACTTTTGGGGTCTTTCCAGTTGCTGCAGGTGTCTGGTAAGGTACATCCCAAAAGGGGCATTGTACTCAATTATGGGCCTGATGAGGGATGAGTAAAGAGGCACGATGACCTCCCCTGATCTAGATGTGAATCCCTTCATGATTAGGTGAGCTATATAAAATGTTTTTCTAACCACTTTGGCCACGTGGTTGTCAAATGAGAGATTGCTATCAACTTTGGGTCCCCAGGTCCTTAATTACTTCTTCCGTACTTAATGGATTTACCACTTATGTGGTAATTTGTGGGCACTTTGTTTTTGCCAAAGGCGATGACTATACACTTTTTGGCATTTAGCTTGAGGCCATGGCTCTGGCACCAGTTGTCTGTTTCTATGAGGCGCTTTTGGAGGATGCTTGTGTCGGCTGGAGAGTCAATTATGGCGCCCAGTTTGCAGTCATCTGCGAACTTGGTCAGCCACAGTCCTTCTGTGTTGGCCTGTACCTCTGAGAAATATATACCCAACAAGAGAGGTCCCAGGACTGAGCCTTGTGGGATGCCACTTGTAACTGGTTTGGAGTCTGACATGGCCCCAGCAATTCTAACCATGTGGGTTCTGTCCTTGAGCCAGTTTGCAACCCATCTAGTGACATAGGGGTTTATATTTAAGCTGGTGAGCTTATCTATAATGCCCAAGTGGGGTATTGTATCAAAGGCTTTTGCGAGGTCCAGGTAGGCTGTGTGGACCACCTTCCCCTTGTCAATGGCCTTGGTGACTGTTTCAAAGAAATCGACCAGGTTTAAGAGGCAGGATCTGCCCTTAACAAAGCCAGACTGGGTAGGATCCAGTGTCTGTAGGTCCCCAATATCTTTATTTATAAGGTCCATGAGGATCCTTTCCATACCAAACTAGTCAGGCGTATGGGGCGATAGGTGGTAGTCCCCTAAATATGGAAGATGTAATAAGGGATCTGGTGACCCAAGTAGATAGCAATCTCACCTTTGATAATCACATTGCCATAGTGGTTAGAAAATCCTTCTACATGGCCCACCTAATCACAAAAGGGTTCACATCTAGATCAAAAGAGGTCATTGTACCCCTCTACTCATCACTCATCAGTCCCATCATAGAGTACAATGCCCCATTTAGGATGTACCTTACAAGATACCTGCAACAGCTGGAAAGACCACAAAAGTACCTCACCAAGAGGATCACTGCTCCACCTAAAGAAAACCTTATCCCCTCGAGCCACATGATCTGGAGATCTAAACCTCACCACAACAATAAATAGGATGTGCTGGAGGGATAGATTCCTGTCCCAGAGACTTCCCATGCTTTGGAGCAAGATTCCAATTTACATTAGGCAGAGCTCCTCACTAACACTCTTAAAAAAAAAGAAACTTTGACGAGTGGATGGGAAACAAAGTTTACCCTGGGGATCACTTCAGTGGATCTGTTGGACAGAGGCACAGGGAACTAATCTAAGTGTGCGGCGAAAGCTAACACATTCTGGCTAGGCTTATAAATGCCTTCAGGCAGATAGCCTAGTACTGACCTATGAAACTATATATATATATATATATATATATATATATATATATATATATATATATATATATATATATATATATATACACACACACACACACACACACCATAGGAAGTCAAAAGTTATAGCAGAATCAAAGTAATAAATATTACTCTTGATAATCATGGATTTAATTCCATAGTAAAAGCCACAAAACATGGTAATGTAAATTCCAAAACAAATGCTGCATCGTAAGAATAATAATTTGGCACAAAACAAAGAATAAGTATTTAGCTTACTAGCTCTTATTTAGTCTATATACATTGAAAAAATGCAGTTCCCAGAATTTCACTCATGAAAATTGTTTTTTAATAAATGTTAAGAACACACCTGCTGCTCGTATTTTTGTATATAGTTAGCCAGAAAATGTTAGCTAAATGGCAACACTCGCTTATGAACAACAGCTCCGCACCTTTTAGTCTAGCTTTGTCATTGTGTTAACTTGAATGCTCTAATACCCACGATGGATTCAGCATGGAGGCACATGAATGTGTACCAGCCATGCTAGTAACCTTTAGAAAGCTTTTGTTTACATTCAGTAGAACATTGCAGGGAACACCTCATCCTAATATTACTTTTCTCCAGAATTCTTATGAACAACGTGAGCCATATATTACACTCACTAATTAATGTCATTTTTATGGGCCATTTCTGCACGGAGAAAGAGTACTAAAGCTTTTACCCGCATTATTCTCATTCGCTACTGGACCCCCAGCCACATTAAGGTCATATTCATCCATCCACAACCTCCTTTTCCCATTTTTGCACATGGGGTCAAGGTATCATTCCAAAGGTGACAGTCCTCTAGAGGCAAAGTTTACACCACTGTGTGGCTAGCCCTGCTACTCATACCTCTCACCTGTACAGATTTTTGACTCATATTTTTGGTCTGTTTCTTATAAAATCATGTATCTAGGGGAGGCATCTGATTCTCAAGGAAAAGGGGAATCTGTATACTGGAACAAAGGGTTACTGTATAGAGAGTGGACCCCAGAGAGGAGGGCTAGGTGGTGAGGTAATACAGCAGTTGTCAGTGCCCAGAGCCTACCGTCTGTAACATCTAGCCATAGCCTATGACATTACCTTTGCAGGTCATATGGGCATAAAACGTACCAAGAGACGTATTAGGCAGAACTTTTATTGGCTTGGGATTTCTAGGGATGTAACAGAGTACTACAGGACCTGTGAGCAGTGTCAAAAAGAAGGCAAGGCAGAAGACAAGGTCAAAGCTCCTTTGCCTGTGATTGTGGAGCCATTTCAGTGGGTTGCTATGGATATTGTCAGACCTCTGAGTAACCCACATTCTACAGGGATGAAGTATATCCTAGCGATGGTAGATTGATACAAGATACCCTGAGGTAGTGGATCTGTCATCCACTGAGGCAGCAAAGGTGGCAAATGCTTTGTTAGAGATTGTCAGCAGGGTAGATTCCCCAAGAGAAATACTGACAGAGGTGCTAATTTCATGTCAGACCTGCTGGCTTGTTTGTGGGAGTGCTGTGGAGTGAAGTACCTAAAGACCACCCCTTACCAAGCCCCAACTAATGGTCTGGTGGAGAGGTTAAACTCTACATTAAAGACCATGCTACGGTCATTTGCAGACCAGTTTAAGAGGGAGTGGGACAAATATTTGCTACATCTGTTTGCTTACAGAGAGGTACCACGGAATTCACAGGTTTTTCACCCTTTGAGTTGCTGTATGGGCATTGGGTGAGGGGACCTCTAGATTTGATTTGTCATGATTTTTGTTGTAAATTGTATTTGTAACTGTTATTGGCTTCCCACTCAAGTGTGACAGCCATTACTGCACTATAAAAGTGTTTTTGCATTTGTTTCTACTGTTTTCTTGAAAAAACAAAAACATTCTTGCAAATTTCCTGCCTTACTAAGCTAGAAAAGTCCAGTTTCAGATACCTAATGATACCTGGACTGTGTTTAAGCTTCTGTGTTTGGCCATACCTTACTTGTGCAAAAAGGAAGTTTCTTTGTTCACCAGTGAGAGTGAGGAGCTCTGAACAGCCTACCTGCCCCTGGAGGAGTGAATTCTGTCCAGAAACTGTAGTTTTATTGGCCATTTCGGGCTAATTTATATCTCTTTAATCCTTCTGATATAAAAACCGCATTTGCGTGCCGGTTAGCTAGGGTTAAACTTTTCCCGACTCCACAAAGTCTACTCTTCAATTTTTCCCTTGGAACTACAAACCTTTAACTTTAACTTCCTCCTGAGGAAGTTTTTGAAACTAAAATGTACTTGCATTTGGAGCGTTAGTGTGATTTCAGTGTTTTTTTTCCTGTGAAGTGAATGCTTGGATTAAACTATAGCTGAAAAGCTTTGTTCCTTGGCGTTTTTATCCTGTGGATTTCTGTGGACTACACTGTTAAATCAACAACTACAAGGCTTGACTAAGTCGCCCTGTCTGTAAGCTTCATTGTGTTTTCTTCCAGGGTCTTGGCATATGGCATTGATAACTACCTTATAGTTGGGGCAAGAGGGAGCATAGCTAGTAAACCTGTGCCAGCCATTCCCAGGTGTACGTGTGTGTGTGTACAAATCAAATCTGTGTGTGTGTGTGTGTGTGTGTGTGTGTGTGTGTGTGTGTGTGTGTGTCAGTGTGTGTGTGTGTCAGCTACTTGGGCAGGGATAAGGAGCACTGGTTGGACAGAGTGTGTGTGTGTGTTGGAAGACTTTGCTTGGAGCCCTGGCTAAGGACTCAAGTCTATAGCTGTGCCAGTAGGGAATCTTACTGAGGATCTGGAGAGAGAGAGAGAGAAATCGGCCTCGGACTGATTGCGTTCCCTGTGTGCTCTTAAGGGAAATTGTGCTTGATTGCACTTGATGCAGAGAGCTGCATCTGGAAATAGTGTATGTACCCATTATCCTCCCAGTGACGGTTCCCCCACAGGAGCCAGTGGTGAGGATTGAGGCCCCTTGATTAAAAAAATATATAACTATAAACTGCTTTAAAAGTTCTGATGCTCCAGTTATACAAAGCCTTACAACTATCACTAATAGCAATAATTGATGAATTAGAGCCTTTTTTTATCCTAGAACGATATATTTAAATATATGCAAACTCCCTTAATGTGCCTTTCATGTATAAAAATTCATACACTGACAGTAGACATTTTCCTGGAATGTGAAGCATGTGAAAAATACATCAAAATATAAATGCCCACCTCAAATGTGTCTAGGAGTCCACAAAGTTAGATGCTTACTGCTCATGCCTTAAGCATTTGCCAAATATTCAAAGCTTCTCTAGTCCCCCAGTTGCAACTGATGAGAAGCTAACCACCTGGCTATCCCCTTACTATGCCTCTCAACCTCTTAGCACAAGAAATCTGGACAAAGACAAAAATAATTGGGAGGGTGCAAAGGGCAAAAATCAGGACGAAATTTTAAATATTACTCTTACAAATGTAGAATGTTGCTAAAATAACAGGTTTTGCATTAGCATGCATTTACTGAAAGATATAAAGTCCAAAACTTAAATGTCATCATTTAGTGACATCCATCTCCGATTTACCAGAAAACACATTTTATGACTAACAGTACAACCAAATATGCAAAAATCTGGACAGTTGTGAGGTATACTCTGTACACATGGCACTAATCAAGTATTTAGCAGCTAGTTTTCCAAATTCTTTCCCTTACTAGTGAGCCCCTGGTGTATGGTGGTTATTTAATGTGGAGTCAGAAAGAATCTGCTGAGAGGACACTCCATTTTGGCATCATAAACTTGTCACTGAAGGAACAAATATTATGATTGTGAATGTAAAAAGTCATTTTTAGGATTTCAGGAAAGATGTAAAAAATAGTATTTCTCAGCTTTCCTCAGTTTAGCTATGTATACAGCCTGAGTTGCATACACATTTGAACATCTACCAGAAGAATGTCAGCCATCAACCAGCAGGAACTGAATGAACTTGATGCCATTAAGGAATCCATAAACTCCTTTCAATCTTTTCCTTGACTTTTAGCTGCACAACTGTTGTATGTATACATTGCCTACTGGTTTCCACTACTCCAAAAAGAACACCATAAACGATGCAGGCTGCTTTGTCTGTGGTAACGTATTAGTAGAAGCATATTGTAAATGGTGGTGCTGCTAGTTATATTCCAGTGGACCAGAAAATTGTCAGAACTGTTTTTTTTAGCACTGTAGAAACTCCCATTCAGTCATGAAACCCTATGTACATTTCAGCATTTGATCAACGACTTAGCAAAATCACTATGCATATGAAATGCTGACTACAGCAGATAGCAGCAGTAACCAGTGTCAAGATGAGAAGAGCCAGTCTGCGATACTCGAACATAAACATCACTTCATTTATACACACTTTTTGATAAAACAAGCAGAAAAGCTGAAGTCCTAGGAGTATTTCAGTTGCATACAAATCACAAGTAAATTGGAAGGCCGCATTTCTTCACCAAGATATCAGGTTATGGGTTTAAAAATTATATACAAGTACATCCACTGGCACAGAAGTTCTCATTGACAAGTCTATTTATCAACAAATGAAAAATTGGTAGAGTTGAATGAAAATTGCCAGCTTTTTCACGGTCATTTCATGGAACGATGGGGGCCCTTTCCTCACTGTTGAATGATCTGAGTTGGTATATATATATATATATATATATATATATATATATATATATATATATATATATATATATATATATATATTTATTAGGAAGGATCAGGGGGCTTACCCCCATTTGCAAAACAAAAAAAAATGCATTTTTGATACCTCATGGATCAATGGTTTTCTTTGTCAACTGCTAGATGTCTTTTTGTGGAGTGATACTTAGAGGGGGCCAATAAGAGGTTATGCTCCCACTTGCACATACACACACCTAGTTACATGGATGGTGAAATAAGGTAATGCGTGCACTGCCTATGTCTCAAAAAGGTTACAGTCTGTGCACCACCACTTAGCCTGACTTAACCTAGTAACAGCCAAGAAAGATAGCAAGAGCTTCAGTTTATTCAAACTAATCCTTACACACACACATACACACACACACAAAGTATTCACAAAAGCACTACACTGTACACTGAGACTCATTAAAAATTAGCACCAAGTATCCTAATTAAAATTTGAAAAAAGACTATGAGCCACCAGAGCAAGAGAGTCCTAAGTTAAGCTTCTACACAGTGGCATTAAATCGTACCAGATAGTGAACGTTTTATACTTACAATTAAATTACATTTGCTCATCAAATTCCCATAAATAGTCTCACAAAAATGGCCACAAAAAACAAACACTAGTACATAAGTAATGGTGCATATAGATGTAAGACCAGTTCCTTCTACATGGGACTTTTCAGCCACACACACATGTTATTTCCTTCTTAGTGAGGCCACATTCCATGAGTAAGTTTCCATTGGGCAGTCAAGTTCATCATAATTTGTTCTACTTTTGTTTGCCAGTTGACAAGCGTTGCACATGTCCCGCCTTGAGTGGTGAGCACACATGATGTGTCTACATAACCATTCCAAACTAAGCTGAATGATGCTGTGAGGCATCCAGCCACCAGGTACTACACGGAGAGCATCATCTCCAAGTCTACCTCTTGGGGTAGGTTGAAGTATCCCTATTTTAAGTGATTTTCTATTCTTCAAAAGAATCATTGATGAGCTTATTATATGGTTTGAAAAACACAAACTAGTGATCTTAAAACTTCGTCGATGAGCTCAGTCATAATTTCCAAAAATTGTGAAACCCAGGTATTATTCCAAACCAACAAACATTTATTCATCACAGATCAGTGATCCTCAGTAACAAAAAATAAGAAAATGATCTTATATGGTTTTCCACCTACCCTGGTGGCATAGAGGGATAAAGCACTGACTAAAGCTGGGGCAACCTGAGTTTGATTAGCAGCTTGAGTGCTAAATAACACAGTCATGGAAGCGAGAGACTGGCCCATGGAGGGGGGAGTGCATCTCAGGACACATTCACATGGTGAATTTCATTGTTTTTGACCAGTGAAACAACCACATGTTGTCTGGAGTAGGTTGTGTGTCATGCTGACATTAACTCTTGTGGAAGTGAAGGATGGAGTGGTACTGACCCATTGCATGACCCACCCACTGTGTGTTACTAGGTGGTATAAGAGATGGAAAAAAGAGGAGAAAAGATTCCTCAGTGATGCATTCTGTTCCAACTCCCTTGGTCTCCTCACTGGACCTGAACATGGATCAGAAATGATCTGTGAAAGGCTGGAGATGGGTTTGGTAGACCTGGTGGATGAGGTGAAAGGCCTTGGAAATGGCTAATAGTCAACTATCTGGAGAGAGAAAATATGTAAAAGAAATAGTACCTTATAATCAAACATAAAAGAGCTATCATCAGGCTTATTATATAGACTGAGTTTGTGTTTTGAGCTTCCTCATATACCCGTTTGTCAAAATGACACCTTTCAGAGATCAGCATGAGTCTTTTATAGGAGCACACAACAGTAACATTATCAACTGAGGTGACACTTTAATACTCAGATGGGGAAAAACTGAGAAACCTGATAGGGCACAAATGGAAGGAATTTTGTCTGAGCAAATACTGAATTGAGATGTGCTGTTGGACTTCTGACTTGGTTACGGACTGCCCACAATGAACGTAATTTTTCCCCACAAAACTGCTCATGTGTGTGCTTGGTTCCACAGCGTCTTGGGCTATTGTTTATTACCATCTTTGTAGTTAAGACATCATACTTTAAGGCTGTATGTTCTGAATAGAAGGGCTTTCAACTATTTTTATGGCAAGCTGTATCAGATGGCCGAATAAGCAGGTGGACCGATATGGGTAACTCCAAAGCGTAGAGACAGTGGGCTGAAAGCACCTAACAAGTGGCTGTGTGTGGCATGAATTCAACTCCTGCCTCCAGTATAAATTCCCTCATATAAAAGAGATCAGAGAGGTGAAATAGAAACAGACTGTGTACAGGACCACAGTAGTTGAGGCAATAGCAAAGAGCTATACCAAAAAGGAATCCCTGTTGGTCGTGGTGGTAAATCAAGATCCCATTAGTGGACACCAGCAGTAAGGATGTTGTCAAGATAAAGAAAGAAGCTTACTACCAGAGCTGTATGAATGGAACTTGGCATCACCCTGTTTGAGTAATGACATCTGTGATCATGCACTGATAGCTTGTAAACTGTCATACTGTTTTCTTTTTAAGTAGCAGTGAATCATTATATTGCAACCTAACCTCTTATTGCTACCTTCAAAAGAAAAAAAACAGTTTTGCCTGCATTGGTAG
Source organism: Protopterus annectens (assembly GCF_019279795.1). Taxonomy (NCBI): domain Eukaryota; kingdom Metazoa; phylum Chordata; order Ceratodontiformes; family Protopteridae; genus Protopterus; species Protopterus annectens. The sequence continues at coordinate 558,336,918 of NC_056743.1, read as the reverse complement.
CATAAAAGGATTAAGCCCTGACTGAGGGCCCGATGAGCAGAGTTTGAGTGCTCAGGTTCATGACAGTGCAAATAGGGAGGATGGGTGTGTCTATTTATTTATTTCCAGTTTGATAACCAGGGTGGTCCACTGGGCTCAAGGATCCCGTTTTCAGTGGAGGCCCAGGGAGTAAAGCTCCAAAATTACAAAGATACAATAAAAATACAATAAAAATATGATAAAAAGTATAATAAAATGCAGTTATGAATAAAATCTAGTATTATATATTTTAAACAAAATTGTAAGATGATACAGGGAGATGTAGCAAGAATGCAGTGCAATAAGTGGAGTATAGGAGACTTGAGGATAGTTCATAAAGAACATGCATGGTAAGGAAGATGGGTAGTGGAAAGTATGCAGAGTAGTAGGAATAAATACCTAAAAGTGGAGGAAGGAGAGAGAGGCAGTTGAGTAATGAAGCAAGAGGCAATTATTTATTAAAAAGAAGAACATATGTGAGAAAAAAGCAATAGGGGTAACAGAAGGGGGAAGGAGGGTAAAGTCAGTAGAAGAGTGTTGGACACAATTTGTAGAATGATAGTCATTAGTTAGTCAAATGTAATATAGGTTTAGAAGGAGGAAGTATATAGGGAGAGAGAGTACAGTAAGAAGGCTATGTATAGTATTTACATTATATACATTAAAGGTTTATAAGTTATGTTAGAAATATCAAGGGGAAGCTGTTGGGCAGAATAGCAAGGTGAAGACGTATTTAATGAAGAACAAGTAGGAATGAGTTTATTAGGATTAGGGGGGCAGAGAGCAATTACATTTCCAGTTATGGGAGAGATGAGAATGGAGCTGGGATTTGAAGAGTTCAAGGTTATTGGAGATTCTTAGCGAGGGGGGAAGAGAGTTCCATTCTTTTGCTAAGGAATAGGATAGCAGACACTGGCCAGCAGGAAGTTTTGGTTTGTGAATAGAAAGTTGATTTTGTTGTGCAGATCTTAGGGGTCTGTGGAGAGTATAAGAAGGAAGGATGTATGCTAGAGCAGGGCATGCAGTAGGTTTAAAGATTAATTTGTGGGCTGTAGTGAGTTGGAGGTAATCGAGGTAGTTGGGAAGCTCTAGCCATTTTAGCATGTGTAGGGAAGAGCAATGGTGGGAGTAGTGATTAGATTTAGTAGCAAATTTCGAGATTTTGTTGTAGCAGATTTCTAATTTTGAGGAGATGGAGGAAGCAAGGTTGGTTAGAAGAGGGGCACTGTATAATAGTGATGGTAGTAAGTAGGTAGTGGCAAGAGTTTGCCTGGTAGAGGGAGAGAGGAAGTGAGAGTTTTCTGTATAGTAACCCAAGTTTTTGATGTTTTTTTTATATTTAATTGGACATGAGCATCCAATTTTTGGTGTTAGTTGATAGTAACACCGAGAAGTTTAGCAAAGGGGACAACTTATATTAGGGAGTTGGCATTACTGGTAATATTGAAAGATTGTTTGCTAAGGTGCAGGTTTTTAGAAGGAGAGAAAAGTAGGATTTTGGATTTATTAGCATTAAGGGAGAGGTGGTTTTGAAACATCCAGTTCTCAGTGGCTGTAAAGGCAGATTGGGTAATTGCGTGGAGAGCAGGAAGATTAGGAGCAGAGCAGATTAAAGTAGAGTCATCTGCATACTGTACTATTTTAGTGTTGGGAATGGCTGCATGGAAATCATTAATAAATATATTGAAGAGCATTGGACCGAGTATTGAACCCTGGGGAACCCCAGTTGGGGTAGGAAGGAAGATTGAGGTACTAGTTTTCCATTTCACAGCCTGGGATCTGTCAGAAAGATAACTCTTAAACCAGGTAAGCGAGTGCTGATCGAGATTGAGGTTAGACAGGTGAGTTAGAAGGTGGGAGTGAGAGAGAGTGTTGAAAACCTTGGAAAGATCTAGAAGGACAGTGGATACAATTTCTCCTGAGTCCCGAGCATGGTTTACTATGTCTAAAAATGAGAGGAGAGTGGTTATTGTACTATGGCTGGGGCGGAAGCCATGTTGAGTAGGGGTAAGGAGTTGGTTACTGATAAGGAAGGGCATAAGTTGGTGGTAGATGCATTTTTATAGAATTTTTGACATTGGGGAGAGAATGACTATTGGACAGAAATTAGAGATGTTATTGTTTTTGCCTCCTTTGTGAAGAGGTAGGATGTAGGCAGCACGCCACAATTTGGGGACATAAGATTCATGAATGGATCGGTTAATGAAAATGCTAATGGGGGTGGCAATGGCATCTGCAGCAAGCTTTAGAAAGTGTGAGGGGATAGTGTCAGGGGCATTGGAGCAAGGCTTGAGTTTGGTGAGAAGGTTTTTGATGTGAGAGAGAGAGAGAGAGGGGTTTTAGATGGAAAATAGCGGGAGGGGTGGGAGAGAGTGGAGGAAGGGAATGTAGAGTTGAGTGGAGGGGAGGAGATGTTATTGGGGAAGGTCTTAGTGAGTTCAGCTATGGAGTTGGTAAAGGAGTTGAATAGGGTGGCAATTTTTGTGTCTGTTATATTATTATCAGGATTGTTTTTTGTACCTGGGTGCAGAAGAGAGTTTATGGAGTTCCAAAATTGTTTTGGGTTTTTTGAATGAGTAGACTGTAGTTTAATGTAGTAGGATTTTTTTGTCTTTTGTAATGAGCGTTTTGGTTAGGTTATGGAGTTGCTTGTATTTGAGGAGGGTGTCAGGGAGTTTTTTTCTAATTTTAAAGTTTCCAAGTCTTGTCTCTTTGTTGCATAAGTGATTTAGTGTCTTTAGTTAGCCATGGGGGCAGAGTAAGGTGTTATTCGCTTTGTTCTAGGAGGTGCTTGGGCATTTAGAATGTCTAGGAGGGTTGTATTAATGAAATGTACACCTTCATCTAGGTGAAGAGATTTTAGATTGTCCCAGATGGTTTGTTTAAGTGTTTCTGAGAATATAGAAGTGTTGAAGTTTTTGAGATTACGAGTATAGGTAAATTGGTGTTGATGAGGGGAGGAGTGGGTAGCTCGGAGAATGAAAGCTGGGAGATGGTCACTCATGATGTCTGGTAGGATAGCAGTGTGTGATATCTTATTTGGGTGGGAGGCTAAGTTCCAGTCCAAAGTAGACCTTGGGGGGGTTGATTCTATTAGGTCTGGTAATGCCATTTATTAGTTGAGTGAAGTTGAGTAGATTAATAGATTAAGAGGGATTGTTATTAATTTTGTTCCAATCTATATTCACATCTCCTAATATGTATGTCTCTAGTTTTATATTAGTTGAGGACCATAGTAGAATGTTTTCAAGAGTAGGGATATTATTTCCAGGGGGAATGTAGATGTTCATAATGCAAATACATTTATAGTTATTCAATTTGAGTATCCCTATGACTATTTCAGCATTGCTAAATTGAGGAATGGGGTTTTGGTAAGGAGTGAGGTTAAGCAGGCTGTTATAAATTAATGCTACTCCTCCTCCTTTTTTGATTTGGCGGTCACATCTGAGTGCTTGAAAGCCAGGGGGAAGGATCTCAGAGTCAGTGATGTGGGGCTTTAGCCATGTATCAGAGAGAGATACTATGTCTGGAAGAGGTTGGTTAAGCCAGGCGTGGAAGAGAGCTATTTTATTTTTTAAACTCTGGGTATTGATTGTAACTAGCTTAAGGAATTTGTGGTTGGAGGTATTGGGTGAGGTAGGGGAAGAAAGGTTAGTAGTTGTCTGAGGACCAGGGTTGGGGTATATGTCTCCTGCTAGGAAAAGCAGGTTAGATGAAGAAGGGAACATGATCTTTGAATTACTTATAGTAGTTTGTGGAAAGAAAATTTTTCCTTTGGGAGTATGGAGTTTAATAGAGTAGGGTAGCAGTCTGAGTTTGAAATAGTGAAATGGGTTTGGTTGAATTAGGCAGGGGGATGTAGTGTGAAAGTGAGATGAGAAGGGGTGGAGCTGGTGGAGGATAGTGGAGATGGGGGAATAAGAGGAAGTTTGTAATAGGAATAAGAAGTAGCAGAGAAAGCAGTTAGTAGGAGAAGAGTAGTTAGAGTGGATGAAGAGAGTTTGTGGAAGTAGTGATATCTTCATTGTTAGATTTAGGTATAAAGGGAAGTGTCAGGATGTTGTAGGGGTGTTTTAGGGTAAGAGGGAGGAGTGATAGGGAGAACAGGAAGATATATGACAGAGTGGGAGTGAATATTCAATTGAAAGGGTTTAGGGGAGGAGAAAAGATGGGATTGGTTGGAGATGAGGGGTGGAGTAGGGATGGATTGGTTGGAGGTAAGGGGGAGGAGAGATGCAAGTATAAAAGTAGGAGTGTTGGGGTGGGTGAGATTTGGGGGTAGGGGAGCGGAGTGATCCCGAAGGGCAAACAGAATGGGACAGACACAAAGGAAGGATGCAGCAGGAAGACGAGAAAAACAATCAGTATAGTGGACGGTAAGAAGAGGAGAAGGTTAGTAAGGAAGGCAGAGGTGGTGGGTGTAAGGATAGGAAGAATGAGAAGCTGTAAGGAGAAAAGGGCTAGTATAGGGCTAGAGGTGAAGAAGAGGGGGCAAAATGCTATGGTTTGTCAACTATAGAAAGTTGAAAGAAAATAATAAGTAAATCAGAGGTGGGGGAAGACTGCCCTCTAATGATCAAAACCTGTAGTAACAGTGATTGGAGATCAGAGTAGAAGGCTGCAAGTGGAAAGAAATTCAGAAGGGAAGGGCTTGAGGGTGTTGGAAATACTACAAAGGCTGGGGTGACTTTGGTAAAGGTGGATGCGGAGTACAAGTGAGCAAGTGGAAGGGGTATGGCTGCTGGTTGTAGTGGCAGTTTAAACTAGATACCTAGCAAGTATCATAACATTAACCCATACAAGTAGAGATAATAGAACCTTAATTAACATACAATCTTAGTTTGTCTTGGAGATTCTGTCCAGAGGATACTTTGGATACCCAGGTAAGGAGAGACACAAGCAGGGTGTGTGATAGGAGAATATAGTTGGTCTTTGAAGTCCAGCAGGGCCCAACAGGAAGTAGGAAAATTAGATAAGAGTAGTTTGCACAAAATCTTAGTTTATCTTGGAGATTCTGTCCTGAAGGGACGGGTGTGGCTCAGGTTCATGATAGTGCAGACAGGGAGGATGGGTGTGTCCATCCTCAGAAGATGGACACACACTTGGTTACACCTCATAGTTAATACCTGGTGGAGGTTGGAGACATGAAGAGGGATTATCTTTGGGGGGCAAGCCTGTGGCTGAGTCATTCCAGGGTTATACTTGCAAGCCCATTGCATATCCTTACCTTAGATGCCAAGAGGTACATATGAGTGTGTGTGTGTGTCTGTGGCAGGAATATTGATGCATAAGCAAAAATTACTCCTCGTAGCACTTTGAAACCAACACAGGCTACCTCATTCTCCTCCCCAGACCTGAACAGAAGTCTGGATTAGTTATACTTTTCAACTTGTTTGCTCAAGTAGTCTGGACAAAGCCAAAAATAATGAGGGGAGAAAGGCCCAAAATCAGGGACACTTTTTTAAAATAATCAGTTATTTTTTGAGGGACAGTGAACACGTACAAGAGGAGATAATGGGCATTCTGCAAAACTGAAGATAGTTCAGATGTTTGTAGGGAAGGCTAGTTTGGTTCAGTAGGCAAAATAAATAAGGGGAGCCCTCTTGGATCAGCTGATGGTTAGTTAGAGAAGCCTAAAAGATATTTAAGAAAAGTTTTGCAACCTGTTTGTTACATAGCCACCCACAGATGTTGGCATCAAGGGCAGCTGGCTCAGCCACTGCACCTTTCCAATGGCTGTACCATGTATTGCTGGGTGGATGGGTCTCCAGATGTGTTCATAGGCAACTGCAAGCAGGGCCTTTAATATAGGACTTTGGTGAAACAATAGGGTCTATATTAGAAGAACGAAAGTTCATCTCGGCGAGCGCTGATATGAGCGAATATCCAGGTACTCAAAACTGCAATTGTGGGGGGGCTGTACCCTCCAGACCCCCCGCTAAATGTATATTCCAACTTCGAGATCGCACTACAGTGAGGAAAGGGCAAATATTCCCATCCTCACTGTACCGCAATCTCAGAATTGCAGTTTCAAGTTCCGCAATATTCGCTCATGTGAGCGTTTGCTAAGATGAACTTTTGTTCATCAAATATAGACCCAAACAATAGGTAATTACTTTTAGATGGACTAAAATGTGCAAGTAAACAGAGAGTCTGGGACAGGTTAAGATAGCGGTGATAGAATTCTTAAACAGGTTGGAGAATTGCTGACTCAAATTGGCACACTGCAGGAGTTAGCAGAAACACTTCTGAAAATTTTCAAAAACTGGGTATATGCTCTGATTTAGCAGACCATGCCAGAAGCAACTAAGAAAATGGTATCCTTTTCTGTAGATATGCACATGGTTAAACAGTCCCAGGGTTGCAAAGTGATGGGAGTGGAGGAGATCTGGCCAGGAATGCTTAATGTTATGCATACTGTTAGCATGTTAGGATTAACAAGCATTTTTAGTATTGTGTAAAAAGAAGATTACAGTACCTATGCTTCTACCTGGTATATTGGTCCCCATTTTCATAAAGCAAAGTAGAAGAGTGTATTCCAGTTATAGAGACCACCAACTCTTTAGCCTCCCTTAAGCCTATGGCAGTGGTGATGAAGTGTCACTGCCTTGAATTTGACCCACTCATTAAGGAGGATCAATGTGGATTGTCGTCTGGCTATAGAGCAGTGGATCAGCTCCTTGTCTTTGCCCAGATATTGAAGGGGTCACTAGAGTTGGCCAATATATGCTGTACATGCATTTTGTAGAACTAGAGAAAGCAAATGGCCAAAAACCCTGGAATGTCTTATGAGTGCTATGAGGAATTCCAAAGTGGTGGGGTCCCAGTGTCCTTACACTGGGCCATTTGGTCCTTGCATTTTTCAGCATGAATTCTGTTTTCTGTACAGTAAACTGAAAACATTCAGTGCAGGCCTAAGACTTATAAGTATATATTGTGCCTTCTTTATAGTTAATAATTTTTCTGACCATATCAACGTACTGATGCAATGTTGAGAATGTCTGATTTTATGATGAGTTTTGTCTCTAGACTGCCTTATCCCCTTGAAGTCAAGTGACTGTGATCTCTGGTGTGCATCACAGTGATTTGCTGCTGAATATAAAGTGGCTTGGAAGAAAAGCAACTCTTTTCAGTTAAAGGTTACGATTCTTTCAAAGAAAAGAGTGGATTGTGCATGCTAGCACTGTCTGTGTGTCTCACTCTCCAACTGAGAGGAGAGCATCTACCCATAGTGGACGCAATTAAGGACCTTCAGAATGTGTTTGTAAATTAATGTAGAGGGCACTGACTGGCAGATAGATGCAGGTACAGCAGTTTTACACTACAGGGATGAAGTAAGATCTGACACACATGATGAAGGTCTGAATCTGCCATTTAATCTACATCCCTTTCCTCATCTGTGTTAGTCACTGAAAGGATGATGTCATGGATTCAAATGGTAGAAATGATTTACAGGGTTGCTAGCCAATTTTGTGCAATAGAGCATCTCCCATGATGCATTGATGAAGGAAATTTTGCAAATAATGCCATTTTCCCCCTCTTATTGGGGCGTATTGGCATTTGATGTGGGTACTGGTGGCTGCATATACTTTTGCTGTACCCTTTTCAGTCAAAATTCATAAGGCGACTTCTACATAAGTATGCTTCCTTGAGGTGAAGACCCTGGACTCTTACTTTTGATATAATTTATTATATTCCCATTTCCCATACAAAGCAATTGTTTTATATTGGGATTATCTGGTCATCCTTAGAAATGGTCCCATACTGTACATATATTTTCATGCAGAGATTTCATGAGACTTTTGCACAGTTTAACTCTTAATCGTCCACTAGCTATTGTAAGAAAGTACACCAGTAAGTTTGTTAATGTAAAACAGAGGTGCTACAGGATGAAAAGACATTAACATGAGACATAAATGTGGCTGTTAATCCAGGCTCCGATGCCTCATCTAAACCGTACCCTCAATTTAGAGCTGCAATGCATAAAGGAACTGCTGAGTGTGTAGGATTCTTATTTGTTAGATGTATACTGACATATATACACCACAAGGAAATGTATACATTTCCTTATCACTGGGTGTTTGACTTGATTTAGATTTATTTTAATTATTTGTTAACCAACCTTACTGGTAAAACACTCCAAACAGATTGTTCTCAAACTATGGCTTTGGACACATGGCAAATGGAGGGAAAGGCAACAAGTTATGGCAGTCGATATGATGTACACAAAAAACATTATTATATGAAATGCAACTAATTTACAGAACACACCATGAGCAAGAAACTGGTTAAATAATGAGCTTTTTATTAATTGCACAGTAGTTCAAAGAAAGCACTGCTACATCCCTGCTGCCAAAAACTGATCCCAAAATGTTAACTGTTGAAAATCTGGCAGCATATATGGCCGAATCATAAAATATTGAGCATGTCAGTGTGCAACACATACTGAAACACTAGATGTTAGTAACACCAGTCTTTTACCTTGTAATACTGTAAAATGTGGTGACACAAGGTGTCTCAGCTTTCCTATGTCACCAAGTATATTTCTGAGAGCTGCAAATCATCAGTCATCATTTTCATTTGGGAATCATTGCCAGGGTGGTTTATATTAGGGTGCAAGCAGGGATTATAATTTTTGCTTGCAATTTTCAGTCTTTGAGGTTGTACAATCCTGGAATTAACATACACAAATAAGAATGCTGTGGTAGATATGTTCCAAACGTGGAATGTGCAGGGGTTTTTGCCCCCAGGTATTTTTTTTTTTCATTTGATTAAAGCTTTTTTAAATGGTTTGTTTTGTTCAGCAAAATGTACAATCAGCGTGGACTCCTGCAAATGTTGTGGAACTATTTCTGCCAAAACATAGGAGTCTTATGATGTCAAAACCAAACGTAACTTCCAGACCTCAACTGCCTGAAGGGGGTGGTAACTCAGTTGTATGTGAAAGATCCCACAACATTTATCCAAAAGAGCAGAAGTTCCTTAGTGCCCTGGCCAAATTTCCCTAGTCAGTATGAATACCACCTCAGGTCTCCACGGAGTAGAGACCATTGGCCTAGTGGGACTAACATTGTCAACAAAATGCAAATAAAATAAAAAGAATGACTATAACAGTAACCAAATTGCCATGAAAGTTGCATAAACTGTGCAAAACACTGTAAATGAACAAAAGTCAACAAAAGTAAACGTAGACTTTATATACCATTCTTAGTATTTCAGATGGAAAATACGTATGAAACAAAATGAAGCACTGCAAAGAAAGGGCAGCCAATCCACGAGCATCGAAAGGAACCAACTGAAGCAGATACAATTGTCTTTAGATTATACGAAAGAGAGAGCAAGACTGTTGTACAGAAATAAGAAAATGCACTGAATTGTAAGGGGTGAAAGCTACCCAAGGACAGACAAATAAGCAATGAAACTCTGGGCACAGAAAAAAGAAAATGCACAAAAATATCTTTCAAAAAATTGAGGAACGCCCCTTTCTGTTTGAACATTTACATCTGAACCATGGAAAATTAAAGACCAAAAATGTGCACAAAGAGGCATCACTAGAGAGGAAGAGAGAATTAATCACGTGGGAAGACACCAAGATGATTGGTCTATAGGTTAAAGACTGCTTTCCCTGCCCAAGGGTTGATATCAGAATAAAAGCAAAGGGAAAGAGATAGGGAAGTCCTATGTGAAAGATCTGGTCTGGTGGAGTATATAGCTGAATCTTGAAAGAAGCTTCTGAGAAAAGGGGCATAATTCTTGGGAAATATATATATTTTTTCTCTAGTATAAAGCAAATGGTGGTGGTTTTGTGAAGAAAGATAAGGAGCATGTTTTTTGAAGTGTAATGCGCCTGACAGATTTTAAAACTTCCCTATATAATACTCTGTCAGAAACAAAGGAGATGATTACAGTAAACTTTCAATTAACCAAAACTCAAGCAACCGGTACTCTCAAGCAACCAGCAAAAATAAACCCTGCAGAAACATACCTTAAGTTTTTAGAGTTTTAAAAATGAAGTTAGGAATAAATTCCTTCTCTCCCCAACCTGAGAACAAGTCGAACCAAAACAAGTTAATAAAACAGCAACACCTGTTCCTCACTCACTCAGTCAGTTTGCATCAAGATTGCAATTTCTTTCTCTGATCTCTCATGCACAGTCTCTTCAGCTTTTATACATGACATTCATTCACTCTTAAACATTAAAATCAAATCAATACAGTGTTTATTTTTTATATATTTAAATTTGTTTACTGGGAAAATCCGACTGGGCCAGAAGCCCATTTTCAGCGCAGGCCAGGGGAGAAAGCTCCACAGACATACAAGCAATATGCAATAATTAGACAGTACAATAGTATACGTGCAATAAGATGCAGAATACACATCTTCTAGTTAGCCTATACAAAGTAGTATTCAGTACAGTTTTCTACTACGTACACGTTCAAAAAGAAAAACAAGCATTTCAGTGACGATCACTGTGAGAAAAAATAAAGTTAGTAGTGTGTACATATTAAACAATAGTTATGAACGGATGAGATTTCCTTTTTATATATTTATTTTTGAGTAGTAATAAACAATGAGGTTAAGGAGTGGACAGTGTGTTGAAAGAGTTATAGATATCTTGTCAGGTTTGGCACAGGAGCAATGCCAGTTATTTATTTTAGTTATTTATGGTATGGTATAGTATAGTGTACAGTATTAGGCCTATTTTTAAATGCAACTCTCAAGCACCCAGAAACTACAGTTATCTGGCATCTACCAATCCCCACAGATGCCAGTTAAATGAGAGTTTACTGTATTTTGAGCTGGGACACATGATCTGAATTGCCTAGACAATGTAAGACCGTATTTATTTATTTATTGACATTTATGGGCAGGGGCCCATTTTCAGCAGAGGCCCAGGGGGAAAGGTTCCAAAGTTTTACAAAACACTTTAAGAACAATAGTTTATAATCTTTAAAAATAATGCAAAAGCAATCTCCAGTTTAAATTATTATTCCAAATTAGACGAAATATGAAAACATTAAGAAAAAATACAATTTATGAGACCGTGATTTAATATTTGAGAAATTTTAACCGGTTTATAGAGAAATTAAAGGCAAGTTAATATAATGCAAACAGGAATTGCAATATTAAGTGAGAGAAAAGCAGGTTTATGGTATATTTAGATAGAAAGCCAGGTGAGAGAGGTTGATAGAAGTGAAGGAGTGAGTCATGAAGGGGAGATCAAGGAGGTGTGTAAGGTATGAATAAATATTTGTTCACATTTAGGGATATATAGGGTGTCCTAGTGTTAAACAAGAACCAAGTCAACTTTTGGCTAGAAAGTCTTTAAGAATGGTTTTGAAAGATAGGATGGGAGGGTATTGACCTGATCAATACAGGTAAATAATTCCAGGCCTTAGCAACATGGTACAAGTACAATACAATACATAGACAATGCCTCACAGATTTGATAGATCTGTGGACAGATGGGAGTTTTTGGTCATTGTAATACAATGACCAGCTGGGAATATAGTTGAGTACGATGTTATTTAGTACTGCACAAGCAGATTGATTCTAGATCATTTTATAGGTGATAAGCTGTGTATATGCTAGTTGATAGGGTAGTTTTAACCAATTTAGGCTTTTAAGCGCTATAGAGTGGTGGGTTCTGAAATAGGTATTTGCTGCAAATTTGTTATAGCATTGTTCAAGTTTTGAGTTTTGTGATGCCTGAAGTGTAGTAGGGATGGGAGGACCATAAATAAATTTGGAACGAGATGAATTGTGGCTTGTGTAGTTTTAGTTGCTTTGGTGAGAAAGTTTTTGGTTCTGTAAAGCATTCCTAGTTTCTGATTTTTTTCTTGTGCAATTTTTTATATGCAGGTTGAATTTAAGATTATATCCTCCACTATCCTCCCTAATAATTTGCCATTAGATGTGACCTCAGTGGCTGTATTATCGAGAAAGAGGACTTCAAATTTTATTTTATCATGAGAGAGGGATTTGGGAGGAATAGTAGTATTTTTTTTTTTTGGTATGAGTTGAGTTAAAATACCATGGCTGTTTAAGTTTGAGTAAGTTTTTGGGGGTGTGCCTTGTCAGATGTGCAAATGAATGTGGATTCATCTGCATACTGTATTTTATTAGGGAAGCCTGTTGTGTGGATTTTTGAAGAGTGTTGGTGAGAATGTTAAAAAAGAGGAGGGGCCCGAATATGGAGCCTTGTAGTGCACTGGTCACTGGGTAGTATGAGAAGAGGATGGAGTGCCATTTTACTGATTGATATCCATTAAATAGGTAGTTTTTGAACCATGGATAGGTGGGCTGAGAGACCTATTGAGGGCATTTGAAGTAGATGATTGCTGTGACAAATTGTGTCAAAGGCTTTAGACAAGTCTAGAAATAAGATTATTATGCCATTGTCTCTAGCTTTGACAGTATCCATATAGGTTAGAAATGCAGTGTTAGTACTATGGAAATGATGGAAGCCATGTTGTGTGGGGGACAGGAGTTCTTCCTGTAGGAGATAATGTATTCAAAACAAGTGCTACACTAAGTATTTTGAGAGGGAGATAAAAGTACTACAGGTCTAAAGTTAGTGATGCCTTTTGAATCTCATCCTTTGTAGACAGGGATACTGTGACTTTTTTCTGGAGGCAGGGAATCATGGGAGTACTGGAATGACCTGTTTATAAGAATTGACAACAGGACAGGCAATGCTATCAGCTGCTATTTTAAGATGCTTGCTTAGAAGGGCATCAGCTGAAGTAGAGTGTGGTTTGAGTAGTTTCATATAACATGTGAGCACAGTTTGAAGGTGAAAGTGGATGTGGTGACAAGTGGCTGTTGGGCAGGGTCAGGATTAGATGCTACAGAATCACTGGTTAGAGATGCTATACTGTCTATGAAATAAGAGTTGAACTGTATTGTGGTTATGAGTGGATTTATTGGGTGAAGGGTTAGGGTTTAATTTTTGGCTGGGATGGAATATTTCTTTAATGGTTGTCCAGAATTTAAGGTTGTATTTACCATTATTCTAAAAGTTATGTAATTTGTCTTCATTGATTTGTTTTTGCGTACAATTGTGAAACATTCTGAAGTTTAAGATATTGTGGTGTTTTATATTTTTGCCACTCTTTCCATGCTTTTTCTCTATCCTGTTTTATAGCAGTCTTCTCTTTCTGGACAGCCAAATTGCATTATCTGTTTTAAGTTTCTTCCTTCTAGGAGATGCAAGGCTATTCCAGATAATCAGTAAAGTTGTACTGAATTAATTTACAGCATCATCTAAGGGGAAGATTTTTTGGAAATTCTAGTTAATAGGCAATAGGGTAGTTCTGAACATTTCTGGGTTAAACTTGGAAAAGTTTACATGTTTTATAAACACGCTGTTTGAGTGGATGTGTAAGATGTCTGGTTGTATAAATTGGGAGATGACCACTAAGACAGTCCGATATTGTACTTGTGGTGGTATATTTGCTAGAGTCTGAAACTATGATCCAGTCTAATAAGGAATTTGAAGTCTTGCTATAATGTCTGGGGCTATTAATTAGTTGTGTGAAACCAAATAAGCTCATGCTAGATGTAAGGGAGTCAGTTCATGACAATAAATTGACATTAATATCACCTAACAGTATTTTCATCATCTTCTTTCGGCTGTTCCCGTTAGGGGTCGCCACAGTGGATCACCTGTTTCCATTTCTTCCTGTCCTCTGCATCTTGCTCTGTCACACCAACTACCTGCATGTCCTCTCTCACCACATCCATAAACCCTATCTTAGGCCTTCCTCTTTTCCTGTTACCTGGTAGCTTCGTCCTTAGCATCTTTTTCCCAATATACTCAGCATCCCTCCTCAGCACATGTCCAAACCAATGTAATCTTGCCTCTCTGGCTTTGTCTCCAAACCTTCCAACCTGGGCTGACTCTCTAATATACTTATTCCTAATCCTGTCCACCCTCATCACACCAAGTGCAAATCTTAACATCTTTAACTCTGCCACATCCAGCTCAAACACCTGCCTTTTTCTCAATGCCACTGTCTCCAACCCATATAACATAGCTGGTCTCACTACCCTCTTGTAGACCTTCCCTTTCACTCTTACAGGTACTCGTCTGTCACAAATCACTCCTGTCACTCTTCTCCACCCACTCCATCCTGCTTGTACTCTCTTCTTCCCCTCTCTTCCACACTCACCGTTACTCTGAACTATTGACCCCAAGTATTTAAACTCATCCACATTAGCCACCTCTACTCCTTGCATCCTCTCCATTCCTTTATCCTCCCTCTCATTCACACACATATATTCTGTCTTAATCCTGCTGACCTTCATTCCTCTTCTCTCTAGAGCATCTCTCCATCTCTCCAGGGTCTCCTCCACCTGTTCTCTACTCTCACTACAGATCACAATGTCATCTGCAAACATCATAGTCCATGGGGACTCCTGTCTGATCTCGTCTGTCAACCTGTCCATCACCATTGCAAATAAGAAAGGGCTGAGAGCTGATCCTTGATGTAACCCCACCTACACCTTAAACGTATCCATCACTCCCACTGCAGACCTTACCACTGTCACACTACCCTCGTACATATCCTGTACCACTCTTACATACTTCTCTGACACTCCCAACTTCCTCATACAATGCCACAACTCCTCTCTAGGCACCCTGTCATATGCTTTCTCTAAGTCTACAAAAACACAATGCAACTCCTCCTGACATTCTCTGTACTTCTCCAACACTCTCGGAGCAAAAATCACATCTGTAGTGCTCTTTCCCAGCATGAAACCATACTGCTGTTCACTAATCATCATGTCCCTTCTTAACCTAACTTCCACTACTCTTTCCTATAATGTCATGCTGTGACTGATCAGTTTACTCCCTCTGTACTGAACAGTATTTTATCTTGTGGAATTGTTAGAAATATCCAATGTAGGATAATGTCTAATATAGCTGTATTGTTGCTAGGAAGGATGTAAAAGACTAACATATTTGTTTAATTTCAGGAAAGTAAGAAAACACTCTGCTGAACTGAATTTTGATATTGGTTTGTTGTAAGGGGAACTGTGGTAGTTGGGGAAATATTAAAGCAGTACCACAACTCTTCCTCTTTATGTTATTGTCATTACGAATGACATTATGCCCAAGAGGAGTAATTTCAGAGTCCTTTATGCAGGGTTTAAGCAAAGTTTCAGTTGCAGCAAGAATGTCAGACTTATGTTTATAAACACACCTAAGGCTGCTCTTCATGAAGTGTAGAACAACTTTGAATTTGACTCCACATGGCACTGTGTCCATAGTATATTGCGACTGAAACAAGATTTTTTGGTGACAAATATATGATTCTTATTTCTGATGTAATGAGAACTTGGTGCACTTATTCTGGAGATTGGTTTCAACCTGGTGGTCAGGTAAAACTAATCATAGTCCAAGACTTTTAACAGGAGAAGCTCCCTGAAAAGCTAGATTTAATAGCTATATAGAAGAGTGTCAATATGTCCATTTCCTGAATACCATGCAAAAAACGGGGGACTTTTAAGATACTTGGGTGCAAAACATGAACATAGTCACCCAATGGGATGTATTCCTGAGATGTTACATTGCCTTTGAGTATGAAGGAATTGCATAAACAACAATGGACATGCTGCTGTTAGGATAATCTTCCCAAGTGATATAGTAGCCGCCATTTGCTTTCATGTATCACCTACAACCAAAAAATGATACTTTCTCTAGCCTCCTGCTGCCTCATTGAGAAGAAAGAGACAAACCTGCTATCTATAATACTGTGTTTGCACTTGCTACTATAGTGCACCTACCCAGTGTTTGTGGCCATAAAAGTTGTATCAAATAAATTCGGATGTGGGCAGTGTGTATTGTTACCACTGCTCAGAGACCTATCTTATTTTCTGTCCGGAAAAAGTGACTGCATTAAATCACAATAATGAACTTCAACTTGAAGCTTTCAGAGAACAAGCTCTGCCCCTATCAAGTCAAAGCAATGATCAAATTAATTTAAGTGATCAGCATCAACTGGCCATTAATTTTCTTTCATTGTTTGCCTGTCATGACACTTCACCTTCCAGCTCCAAAATGTGGAATACTACTCCCACAGTGTGGACTAAATGGAAAATAATGTGTTGGATAGGAACACTTAGAACTTGAGCTAGGTTATGGAACACTTAGAACCTGAGCTAGGTTATGGAACACTTAGAACCTGAGCTAGGTTATTCACAGCATGGTTGTTAAACAACTTCTTCATGATTAAGAAATTGTTTTGATGAAGTTATATTCCATATATACCATGGCTCTTTGTTATAAAAAAAAATCACAAAGATGAACATGTGGCAGACCTCTTCAGTATGGAACAATGTGAACATGGAATTCTGAACATTCAAAATGAGGGACATTCCACATGTTGGGAGTTATACTCCTACTACTCTCCAAATGGCAGACCTGTCTAGCCATCAGCTGTGATCACCAGAAGTGTTAAAAAAAAAAAAAAAAAAAAAAAAAATATTCACGGAAATATATGCTGCTGCTGTGATCCAAATGTGCTTCTACACAGAACCATAACTCTCAGCTATAGTTGTTTTAGCAGAACTCTGATTTGATTTTTTTTGCCATGTTCCTTACATTTTGGTAAATCATTTAGGATTACAGACAAGTCAATAATGCCAGACATTAGTGATTTATATTTATTGTTAAAAAATGCATGCCAATGCTAAACCTGTTCTATTAACTTTTTAATGTGAATTAGAGTAATATTTAAAATCTGTCCCTGATTCTGTTCATTATTTTTGGCTAAGTCCAACATTCTTGAATAAAGTTGAGAGATATACATAGAACAGCCCTCCCACACACATGCATACACATCTATCAAGGATGCAGCATATTCTTAGAAAAAAGTATATTCTAGGCAACCCACAGCTCTAACTAAAAACAGGAAACTATCCCTAAAGTTCTCCATCTACGCAATTCCTAGCTATTTATATGGTTACTTTATTACAGATAGATGTTTTCCAGGATAGCGGGCATTTAGATTGCACATTTCTTGGTAGCATATTCATACATAACTAGAAATTGCTGGCTCAGAAAGCAATGTGGGGTCACCCTGTGGTACCAGTCGCATGTATTTGTACTGCATGGTAATAAAACATGGACTCAGCCATGTCCTACTATTATGATCGGTGGGAAAATTAAAACAAATCTGTAATTTTTCCTGGGCCACAGTATTTCACAGATGGGTCTATGTGCCCCATGTGGGACACTTTGTCATAATTTTGAACTTATCGCTAAAGTAAATGTATATCAAGCTTTTTATAAGCCTAGTGTTTCACAACATAGACACTCTGTTTGTGATGCACTGATGAGCTCAACAAAGGGGAAGCATGTCTACAATGGAGAAAGTCTGGCTTTTTGACCTAAATTCTTTACTAAGGACTTGAGTCAGTTTGTTTGTGAATCACTATGCTAAAGCTCCCTTATTTTTTTCGGCTTGGGAGGAGGGGGCATTTCAGAGCCATAGCTAGTTCATCTGGTGCCTTGATCCTTCTCTGGACAGATGCTTATCTCAACCTCCCAAAAAGAGGCCTTCCCAAGGCTGAAAAATGAAGTTATATACTTTGAACTGTAGAATGAACTTTCATAAGCTCCTTATTGCAGGCTATGACACTCTGCAATACTAAATGCATTGACTGGATAAGGCATAATATTACCTGCAGCTTTTTAAATGGATGCTGGTAGTGCACTGTTGACCCACCGCCAGCTGCTGATTGTGTCCCCTAATAACTTGCTTCTAGGGCAACTCTCCCTTTTCCCCAACCAAGTTAGAGACCTGTCTTAAGGTACTTTAATAAAGGGTGCTTTGCAATTTTTTGTTCAGTGTTTTTCTTTGTGTTTCTCTTATTTGGTCCTAAATGTACTTTCACTGGCACTTTGCTATTTCATGCCTAGCTTTGAGGAGATGTATATCAAGCTTTTATAAGTACAATATTTCACAGCATAACAGCTAGGCACTGTCCTCTTATGCTGCACTGATGAAGATGAACCCAAAGATTGAAAAAATGCCAACAATTAGTAGAGTCTGGTTGAATGGCATAACTGCACAATTAGACTGGTGTCCTTGTGTGTGTATTACCCAGTATGGCAAACACTTTATTTTTATTCCCTGAATGCAATCGCAAAAGGAATCTGGAAGCATATTTCAATACAGGCTTGGTCATCTGAGAGTATCTATGACTGGAAAAACATCTTCATTTTGGGAGGAGTCAGGTAAGGTGATTTGGTCATCTGCTGAGGGTGTTATCTGGTTGTCTTCCACCTGAGGTGTACCAGTCGCAACCTATGAGTTGGATATTCCAGAGAAGAACCATGACACGCTGAGGAATTCTATATATTAGCTTTCCAGGGAACGGGGATGTGTAGTCTATCCTGATTATCAGAATTGTCGCTGGTTCAACCAGCACCCTGGGGCAGCACTATGAACCAACGTCTTAGCTATTAAAGTGAAAAGCAAAAAAAAAAAAAAAGGCACTTCACTACTCCCCCCAACTCTTCCATTAAAACTGGTGGCCAGATGCGCAATACACCCTCCTGCCCCAGCCATTTAGGTCCTGTTTCTATGCCCTGCCCCCATCCTTCCTTCAACATAATTTCTTCTTTTAAACTGTAGCAAACTATTTAATAAAAATGTCGCAAACAGTTGCTACAGTTTATACTCTCTCTGCACAGAACACTGTGGTGCTCATCTTTTAGTTAAAAATATTATTTTTCAAACTGTAGCAAACTGCTTGCTACAATCTTTTTTTTTTACATGTAAACTGTAGCAAAGTACTTGCTACAATGTAGTGAGCAGTTGCAAGAGTTTAACCTACAATATAAGCCAGTATTGCATTAAAGAAAAATTGAGATAGCTGAACATGCTTCCCCAATACTCTACACCCAGAGCAGTTGCCCTTTTCACCCCACCCTAGCTATGTTACTGATTACTTACTGCTATCACAAATTATACCTGTTTAGTTTGTGTGTGTGTGTGTGTATATATATATATATATATATATATATATATATATATATATATATATATATATATAGACACACACACCCATATATTTATATATATATATATATACACACATAATGTGTTTGCTTCTGCTTTATAGTTATTAGCATTGTATTTCATATCTGCATTGGTACATTTTTGTTACTTTCTATTAATGGAATGCTTTATATTATATATTGCTCCTTCTGGAACCTGGGTTGTAAAGAATAAGGATTTGGGAGCCAATTAACCCCCCCCCCCCCCAGTAAACAAGCAAACAAATAAGAACAGAAAACTGAATTCAGTTTAACATTTCTAGATCAATGGCATTCATTTAAAATGTGGGATGTGGTTCTCTGATGCAATGCAGCCGTGACTAGGGTCTCTTATGTAAGAGTGGTGTTTGATGGCCAAATAAATGCTCAGCCTGAAGATTAATAGCCCAGTTCCAGTTAAATCCAGCTGTAAACTTCTAAATAAGTATAAGGTATAGGACATCCACAGGAACAAACCACAGCTAGCAAAAAATCTTTAGATGATAAAAAGTCTCTCCACTGTTGTAGTATAAATCTCCTGGTGCAAACACAATTCTGTTAATCACACCATATAATCGAAAAAATACTTTTATTAACAAAAATGGTAAGCGCTTTCACCTTTAAGGCTTCTTCAGACCAAACAAATACAAATGTGTGCATACATACAGCCTCTCTTATATAGGCCTCCTCATGAATTATTCATTGATTCAGTAAAATTACTCATGCTGACATCATTTCCTGAACTATAAAAATATATAAATATATATATATATATATATATATATATATATATATATATCGCTACATAAAACAGTATTTTTGTAATTAATGTTCTTACAAAATTCTTCCACTACAACAGTGGAGAGACTTTTTATCATCTAAAGATTTTTTTGCTAGCTGTGGTTTGTTCCTGTGGATGTCCTATACCTTCTACATTATTTTTATTTTTTACATCGCTGGAACATTTACTCCGTGGTGGTGCCACTTCATTTTACTGGTTTTATTCTAAATAAGTATTTCAAACTTACATATACTTAACTACAAGGTCACATAACAGTAATGAAAGCAGATGCTCTGCATTAAATTTGTACAGTGGGCTTAAAACCACATTCTGATGTAAGATCCTCGTCTCTGAAATGTAATAAAATGGGTTTTCAAACAGTTTGTGCAATTAGAACTAAATCTACAGGTCCTCAGTGACCTGCAGGGAAACTGCACAAGTTATAGAGTTTGATTAGCAATCTAGTTTCTGAAGAAGCTGACCAGGGAGAGGGAGAGAGAGGAGAGTTCCGCTCTCTTACAATGTCAGAAGATGGTCTCTCTTTCCAAGCATAAGACTACACTGTAGGAAATAGTTTGGAGGTGTGTGCACTGTGTCTAATGACTGGAAATGTGGCCTTTACAGATAATGTTTTCTCTGTGCGTGCAAATAAGTTAATTTCATTCTAAGTCATATTTAAAACATATTTAAGTTGTATGATTCTGTACTTCTGCTGGTGAATTAACTTTATTTATCTTGTATTAAACTTTCTTGAGCACAAGTTTTGTGAGTTGTTTTCTTTTTTAATTATTTTCACTTACTTTTGACCATATGATATGCAAATTCAAACCTTTACTATATGGCAGCTATACACTGCTCAACACATAAAAGGCATACTTTTTGGCAATCTTTCTATTTGATTTTTTAAATAGGCCATATAGTGACCGACTTGTACAATTTTACAGCAGTCTGACAGGCACTTTTATGAAGTTATATAATTCTGTCCTAGTTTATTGCAGAAATGGAAACAATTGCCTGAATTAAAATTCATATTCAGTTGGCTGTTTTCCATATGACACTCTTTGATAAGGAGTACATGAAATTTTCTTTTTGCAGTCATGCTATATTCCTGCTTCTGATAGTCTTATTACTGCCTCCAGGTTTAATCATAAGAACGAACTTGCTGCAATCAATTTATGGAATCACTAGAAGGGAAAATATTTCAATACTATATGCATTTCCTGACCGTTGTATTTGATTCTGCATAATTAACATGAATAATGCAAGACAATTTCCCTATAGTTATTATATTTGAAGAGCTTAGTTGACTCATAACTGCCCTTGTGACATCACTAGCATTCAAATTATTCCCACAGATAGAGGTAAGACTCACTTAGTTTGATTAAAATATAATGCATATTTTGGTTCACAGATATTCAAGGTCATAAAATAAAGACATCCCTACTTTTTTCTCTCTCTTTTTTTATTTAGGATAAGGCAGAATAACTTCAGTATGTGCTGTATTATTACTTTGAGTGGTAAAGAAATAGCTTTAATGAAAAACTGTTCTCCTGCAAGGCAGAATAGACCTTGAACATGTACTGGTTTAACTTAATACTGTACTTCTATTGTTTCCCACCAAAACTTTTTGACCAAAAATGGCTCCTTTATGCTTGCTGCAGGTTTGGTTTTCTACTTTGTCCTACTTCAGTCTTAACATATTTCATCCAACATCTGCAGATAACACTTCAATAATTAGGGACATGTCTCTCTCCATTAACAGTATGGCATATATATTTTGTGTAATGTATACCTCTTTCTAGTGCAATAGTTATATAAATGCGTGTGTTATACAGGCAGGTATGAAAATGCATATGCTCACACATGCATATAACTTGTATGTAAAAGGTCTTTGTCCATTAATGCTAAGCTGGTTATATGCATGTGTGAGCATGTTCCAACCAAATGGGAAAAGAGAGAAAAACTACAAAAAAAGAACAACTCTCAAACATTGGTCTTCTCCTTTAAACTTTTTTTTTGCAGGGATCAAGCCCCCCTCTTCCACACCCCCAAACATATATATGCCAACTCTGAGTCTCTCATCTCAGAGAAAAGGGAGTATTCCAAGAAATGGCTATTTCTGACTTTGTATATGTACATAGTAAAAAAAAAAAAAATATATATATATATATATATATATATATATATATATATATAAATAAATAAATCCTCTCTTCTACTCTAAATCCTCCTAGATCAGTCAAAAGTAGAAATCACAAATATCCTGACTTGTCCAAAGGTCAGTTTCATGTATGCTCTCCAGTCCATTTGGTAAATATGGGAATCTTATGGCAGTGTTACAATTGCCTTATGTACACAGACAACCCTCTTCTCCTCCCAACAAGCTCAAATATATGTGAGAGATGCAGCTATATTGCCAAACTGGAGGCTGAGCTCTCTTGACCCATGACTAGCACAGTCGATCAGGAGAAGAAGGTAACTGCACACATCACAAATCCAGTCTCGCATAGACCTATAGAAAAAAACAAACCAAACACATAAACACACAGAAACATACTCGGACGCTCTAAATAAAAATCTGCCTAAGCAACAGAGACCTCCAAAGCAGACAACCAAACAACTGCCACCCCAAAACAACACCCACGTATCACATAGTCCACAAAGTCAGTGTGCCACACAGTCCCAGCCCTTAAGGCTAAACAGCACACCAAACACATTTGTAATAGGTGACTCTATAGTCAGACACACTGACGTCCCACTCACCAGGCTGAACAAGGAGAAGGTCACTGTAAGCTGCCTGTCGGGTGCCAGGATCCGCCACATAACACACGCGCTCATGTCACTCCAAAGCAAGTACATATATGACTCCGTCATTGTCCATTTTGGTGTGAATGACCTGAGACATACCTCCCTGGACTACATGAAAAGAGACATAGAGGAGCTCTCTGATCATGTAGCCCAGGCTGGTATGACCCTGACTTTGAGTAGCATCTTACCCTCACCAAGAATGATGCCACAGTATAAAGAAAAAATGTTGAGTTTTAACAATTGGTTAAAATATTGGTGTCATTCAAAGGGGATCCAGTGTCTGTCAGCCTGGGATGACATGCTCGACAAGCCACACTGCTTCGCTAGGGATGGCTTGCATCTGTCACCTCTGGGCTTTTGAATACTGGCTAAGGCTCTTGCCACCCCCATAGTGCCTTTTTTAGGCAAGGCTCAAAAGACAAACCCACCTCCATAGATAATACAGAGAAAAAGAAACTAAGGGTAATGCTACTCAATGCCAGAAGTCTAAACCTCAGAATGCATGCACTCGAGACTCTCCTCAGTATGGAGAACATCGATGTCTGTGCAGTAACAGAAACCTGGTTCAAGGCTCCCGAAAACACCCCAGCACTACCAGGTTATACTTCATATCATGCTTTTCGGCCACAAAACTCAGACCGAACCACAAAAGGAGGGGGAGTATCCATATACATCAAAAATACCCATGCCTCTAGGTTAGTAGCACTGCACGAAGCAACAGAAACCATCCACGTGCAACTAACAGTGGGCAAAACTGCTTTTCAGTTTATAGCCTGCTACAGACCACCCTCCCAAACTCAGGAACCCCACTCTGTCTTCCTGAAAACACTGGAGAACATGAAAGTCTCTCCAAACACCATCATATTGGGTGACTTCAACTACCCAACCACTGACTGGGTAAACTACTCAAGCCCATTCACCCTTGCTCAATGGTTCCTAGAATTTATAAACTCAAATGCTATGGAACAACTGGTCAACACCCCCACAAGAGGGGAAAACCTATTGGATCTGGTCATCACAAACATAGGGACTCTGTTCCACACTGGAGGTATACCCCTCACTGTTAAGGTCAGACCACAAATTAATCTCACTGGACATCCATATCCCATCCCCACCCACAGCCAAGGTAACCACAGTGAAGAACTTCTCAACAGCAAACTTCACACTTCTCAAAACTGAGGTGGTATCCTTCAAAGCCCCTGGGCCAGTGGAAAACATGGCTCAAACTGCAGAATTCTTCACAAACTCATTCTATGGACACCTACAGGAATGCATGGATCATGCCATCCCGAATAAAACCAAGACTCACTCCTCCAAAGGCAGGAGACCTATCTGGTGGACCCCGGCCATAAATAAGCTGTACAACAAAAGGAGGAAGCTACTACATGATAGAGCAAGATCCCAAAAAGGGAAGGCTTCTCTGATCAGTACTAGCAAGAAGCTATGCTCCTTCATAAAATCATTTAAGGCCAGCTTCAAACGAAAAATTGCACAATATACTAAGGACAACCACCAGGCATTCTTTAGTTACGTCAGGAACCTGGGCAGCAACTCCCAGATATGCTCCGAGTTAGTGCAAAATGACAAAAAATACACTGAACCAACAGACATTGCCAACATCCTGGCAGACAGATTCAGTGCAAATTTCTCCCCCCATCCCCCCCAAAAGAGCAAATCTCCATTCCAACAGGGTGCAACCTCCCGGACATCACAGATGATCAGGTGAGAGCTGCCCTCTCCAAAGCAAAAAAACACAGCATTAATGGGACCAGACGGTGTCCCGGGATGCATCTTACACGAGCTACAAGATGAACTTAATCCTCACCTTAAGTCCCTGTTCAACCTCAGCCTTACCACAGGATATGTACCCAAGGAATGGCATACAGCAACAGTGGTCCCACTCCACAAGGGAGGTGCCACAACGGACCCCAGAAACTATCACCCCATAAGCCTGACTAGCCTGGTCTGCAAAGCTATGGAGCATATCATCATGGAACTCATAAACAATATCATCAGAAAACTTCAGACACTGGATCCTACCCA